>NW_017729031.1:56202532-56203216 GCF_001723915.1 Gavialis gangeticus
TTCTCGCCCACCATGTCTTTGATGACAAAAGTATTAAGGGAGGCTGCCTTTTGCCCCCTTGGACACGGTACCCCGATGTACTCCAGCCTATGCCCCGTCTATGGTGATCTGGTGCACTCCTGCCTCAAGGGCTACGCGTGGCTCCTACCACCCCTAATACCATGCCCCAAGCCTCTCTGATGTCCCGGACGTTTTCTAGTCACGTACTGTTGCCCGCGCCCTAGCGGACACTCCCAGGCCTCTCTAGCCCGAGCCCATACCAGGCCCTCCTCGTTCGTGTGCCCTCCCTGGGGCTTCTCTCGTGCTCACCCTCCCTGAGGCTTCTCTCGTGCTCACCCTCCCTGGGGCTCCTATTCCAGTGTGCCCCTCCCTGGGGTTTCTTGCAAAGCACCCTCTGGGCTTCTCGGCGGTGCCCACTCTGGTGCTCCTCACAATTTGGGGCTCAGGTGGCCGTAGCCGTGCCTGGCCCCTAAATCCCCTTCTCAGGTCTATGATTTCTATACGGCTCAGGCAGCCTTGGCCTTACCTGGCCCGCCAATGCACTGTGCCCCTTCTCAGGGCACCCTAGATGCACTGTGCCCCTTCTCAGGGCACCCTAGATGCGGTGCCCTCCCTGGCAACGGGGTCCCCACACCACTGTGGTGCCCCTAATGAGGCCTCCTCCAACCCCTATTAGCCTCACCC
>NW_017729031.1:56203234-56206075 GCF_001723915.1 Gavialis gangeticus
AAACTGTTCATGCCATCAAGCTGCTCTCCAGCAGAGCTCCTTCTCCCATGGTTGTTAGTGGGGAACTGCCTGCTTCCACAGAGCTCCTACTCTCTCAGCTGCCAGGGGAGAACTGCCTATGGCCTCAGCCTAGGCTGTTTATATAGGCCAGGCCCTGCCCCCGCCTGGTCAGCTGACCCTTGTGGTTGCCCCAGCAACCAACACCTGTCCTTCTCTAGGAGCAGGCACTTCAGTGTACTGCGACAGTCCCATTTCCAGACAATGCTAAATTTAACCCATAGGTTAAAGCTGTGCATCCACATTTGCTGAGAATTAGATTAGAAATGAAGGTGTAATTGCCCTCTCACGTATTTTTTCATTGCTTCCTTAGGAGCTTTGTCCCATCTCTTACATAGGTGTTGAGCACAAATAGAATTACTTCTCACATCTATGCAAAAAATAGTACATCTCATTTAAAAATATGAGTAACATCAATGAAAGTCTCCCTTCTTCCTAAAGCACTATCAACAAAAAGACTTCAGACAACTGTTGAAAAAAGTAGTTTAATGAAAGATGTGTGCCCCTGGTGGCTGGGGGGGCACAGTAGCGGTGGAAGCATGGCGGTGGCAGGAGGAGTGCAGTGGCGGCAGCAGGAGTGGCAGAAGCATTGTGGTGGTAAGTGGGGGAGCTCCCACAGATGCCACCGGTGCTGTCAGTGGTGGGGTGGTGGGGTGGCGAGCACCAACCAGAGATCGGTGACCACCCGCAGACGCCACTGGCAGTGTTGACAGCAGCCAGTGGGGATTGCAGACTCCCAGCAGATGCCGCTGGTGGTGTCAGTGGCAGGGTGGCGAGTGGTGGTGTCTTTTTGTAGGGGGTGCACCGCCACATTCAGGGGGTACACGTACACCTGTGTGCACCCCCTACACGTCACCCCTGAGTAGTTTTAAGGAGTAGGGGGATATTTCCTGCACTCGTTGCTTAATCACAACTGCTATGGACTGAAAAAGGTTTGGGCTCAAAAACAGTAGTGAATCTATCCACTCAGTCTTAAAGTTTCATAGTTGGTAGGATCGGAAGGGACCTGAGCAAATCATCAAGTCTGACCCCCTGCCATAGGCAGGAAAGACTGCTGGGGTCAAATGACCCCGGCTAGGTGATTATCTAGTGACCACTTCCCTTGGAGGTTAGTTCCAGATCCAAGCCGCCCTGACTGTGAAGTAGTGCTTCCTGATGTCTAGCCTGAACCTACTCTCAGTCAACTTGTGGCCATTATTCCTAGTTACTCCTGGTAGTGCTTGGGGAAACAGGGACTGTCCCATTCCCTGCTGTTCCCCCCTGGTAAGTTTATAGATGGCCACCAGATCCCTTCTCAGTCTTCTCTTGTGGAGGCTGAACAGGTTCAGGTCCCATAGTCTCTCCTCATAGGGCCTGCCCTGCTGCCCCCTGACTTCCACTTTTGTCCTGCATCAGTGCTTGACTGGGCTTTAGGACGTACTGCTGAAAATGAACCTTTGTTGCCTGACACCACCAACTACCTGAAATTCATCAGTATGATAAGTGTTGCTCTTATACAATGCCATCTTTCTTATACTGAATGAAATTAATCCTTTACTTGCAGCAACTTTTTTGCAGCCACTATATCTTATTTCACTAGTATTGTTGACAAATTGATAGGATGGGCAATAGTGGAAGCTGGAAAAGGGAATCTGCCATACAGGTAACAAAACAAAGTGATTAAGAATATCACCAGTGTATCTGGGACATCAGCAATGTTACCATCACTCCTGCTCAGCAAAATGAAGTGCAGGGGGGAACTAACATTTTCCAAACCACAGAAAAAGTGAATAAAGGTTGTTCTCCTTTTCGCCCAGGCACATTATTTGGGGAATTACATACAAACAAAAGAAGGTTAGAATATCTTGTACATGGTGGGGTGCATAACCCCAATACCACTTCTAATGGCTTTACTTGTCTGAAATAAACATGAGCAAGCAAGGTTGAAAGACTCAAAGTTATAAGGTTGCAGTTGCCTGGACTAGTCTAGTATGAACTGGTTTAATAGTAATAGCACTTGCTAGAGTTGTCACAGAACAATAGTAATAGCATGTGTTAAGCTAAAAGTTCGGTAGGCTGTTTTAGAGAAAAAAGATTTTCATTTGTAGAATCTGAACTTAAAATTTGTATATTGGAGGCTTTTTGTTCACTAAAAAACATATTTCCTTGAATCCAATACAAAGATCTTTTCTCCATTTAACATGGAGTGGGGGGTGGGAAGCCCCTCATCTTGGATTTGAGTACAAACCAAAAGGAGGGCCAGAGAGCTCCTACAGCTCTGGCCCCAAATCAGGGTTGGTGTTGGAGTTGCAGCAGCCCGGCTCTAGCTTGACTCAGTAACAGCTGTTGCGGTTGGGGCCCAGAGCCTGGGCCATAGCTACTGCCACTGCTACTGGGGTCGGCTGGGGTCAGAGCGACCATATGCTCCATGCCCCAGGATGGAAGAGGGCCAGCTCCATGCCAAAGCCAGAGTGAGAGTAAGTGGGGGGGGAGGGCCAGGGGCATAGACTACAGGGAGGGAGATGACAGAAGGACAGACAGGATAGAGGTGGCAGGGGGGAAAGGGAGGAGAGGCTGCAGAGGTAGGCTATCAGGCATCAGGAGGAAGGCAGGTGCAAATAGCAGGAGGTCAGGAGGGCAGGTGCCAAGGGGCAGGCAGCAAGGGAAGCAAATGGTGGGAGGTACAGGTAGTAGGGGGCAAGATGTGGAGGACAATGGGTAGGGGTCAAGCTGCTTAACTCCACCACTGTCTGCTCCCTCACTGCCTCCTTACCACTTCCTATACTGCCATTGCTTTCACTGCTG
>NW_017729031.1:56211075-56218222 GCF_001723915.1 Gavialis gangeticus
GAGTGAGAGTAAGTGGGGGGGGAGGGCCAGGGGCATAGACTACAGGGAGGGAGATGACAGAAGGACAGACAGGATAGAGGTGGCAGGGGGGAAAGGGAGGAGAGGCTGCAGAGGTAGGCTATCAGGCATCAGGAGGAAGGCAGGTGCAAATAGCAGGAGGTCAGGAGGGCAGGTGCCAAGGGGCAGGCAGCAAGGGAAGCAAATGGTGGGAGGTACAGGTAGTAGGGGGCAAGATGTGGAGGACAATGGGTAGGGGTCAAGCTGCTTAACTCCACCACTGTCTGCTCCCTCACTGCCTCCTTACCACTTCCTATACTGCCATTGCTTTCACTGCTGCAGTGGTGGTACTGGTGGTGAGAACAAATTTAAGATGACTCTCCAATAATTATATTCTAGACATGGAAAACGATAACAAATTTATACACTTTTTATGTCTAGAATCTCATTATTGAGTGGTCATCTTAAATTCAGAGTCATCCTGGATTCAGGTAAATACAATATTAGATTGCTTTTAATGAGTATTTTCTTTGGAAATCTTCAAATATGTCTATGAATGCATAGAAAAGAACTAGGATGACAACTGTCACCAGCATCAATGATTTTAACAAGTGTCTAGCATATCAATCAATAGAAAGACAAGTATTTTGCTAAAATGAATCAGAATTGGTTCTCCACCAGATGCTATGCCAAATCACTTGAATTTATGCCCAAAGCCAATTGTGCAGTTGCTGGAAGTTTGGACATGAATACAGTCTCACTAAAATGCTGAATTAAATCAATGGATAGTTGTTGTTTTTTTGCTTGGATGTAAAGGCAGACACAATGAGTTAAAGTTCAAAGAACAGAAGTAGGACAAATAATATTTGTTGCTAAACATCAGCTGGCAGATGCAACATGCAGATGGGATAAGAACAATGTCAATCCTGACATGAAGCAATGAACTTTGTCTTCCTGGAACTTACATCAGTGAGAGATATGTGAAGTAGATATGCTTCCCAGAGTCCCCAGCTGGGCCAAAAAAGACAAAACTGGATAAAATTCTACTGCTTAGAGCTAGGAAATCAATTATACTTCAGGGTTTAACATTTGCTCTATAGACATGTCTATAAAGCAAAGGGTTTTGCTAGAAACTTTTTTGACAAGAAGAATAAAAATCCAGGATGGGCTTACATGCGATTGTAACTGGTTAAAACTCTTATCAGATGATTTAGACTTGGTAAAATAACAAAGTAAGATTGTTTTTTCCATTTGATAGTGATTCTGAATTTGTTAACTCTTGTTTTTGGAGATAGGGTAATGGGGGAGAGGGAGGGGGAGGGAAGCAGTCACACATTGAAAGCAAATCTGTGAAACTGACCTTCGCCTTTGTTACGGAAATGGGGTTGGAAGTGAACCCATAGCCATGAATGTGGGGCAGGAGGGGTCTAGGATCCCTCACAATGGAGAAAGGCAGCCGACATTCTGATTGAAGGATGCAGTTTCAAAGTATGGTCAGGGCTCCATAGGATCCCCACCAGCAGAGATTCCTAGGGCAATGGACTGAATACCCTGACCATGCCACTACCCAGCTTAGAGAAACCTACTTTTGGAGCTGCACACCATTAGTTATGACATACTACCCTTCCCTGGAACATACACATAAAATCCTCAAACAATTGCAACCCATACCAGAAGAAGACCCAGTTTTTAAAGAGATCTTTCCAGAACCACCCATCCTAGCCTTTAAACAAGCACCAAACCTTGCTAACCTCATCACCAGAAGCAAACTCCCTATGACCCAAACCATGCCAAATGGATCCAGACCAGGCCAGGATAAGAAATGCAAAACCTGCCAACACATCTCCACCACTCCTACAATAATCACACCCCACAACAGAACCATCACCATTCCTGGATCTTACATCTTCACCTCCAGATATGTTATATGTCTCATCCAGTGCACCAAACGCTGTGATGGAAAATATGTAGGAGAAACCAAACAACAACTGTGTACCAGAATGAATGCATACCAAAAGTCCATCGAAGGCAAAAATATCCAATTACCTGTGGGGGCACATTTTCTAACAAGAAAATCACTCCCGCTCTGACATTTCAGTTCTAATCCTCAAAGGGAACCTACAAAACACCTTTCATAGACAAACCTACATACTTCACTTCATAAATTTACTGGATACAAAAAATCATGGACTCAATCTAGACAGAGGATTTATGACACATTGCAACCTGCCTTACATCTGATTCACCAGGTATCTGCCTGAATTTACCATTTACATTTTTTCCCCTCTCCCTCCCCTCCCCTCCTTCCCTACCCTCGGTTTTCCTAATTTCCAGCTATTTACTTTTTCACAGACTGCCTCTTTTTTACCTTGGGGAACTCATCACTACAGCAGTCTCCCTTTGGCATTCCTTCACTCATTTTTCCTCCTCATTCCCCCACTTCCCTCCCTCCTCTACCCATTGTTTTCCTAATTTCCACCTATTTACATTCTCACTGACCTCCTGCCACACTTTTAGCTTCTTTCATTCCTTGGCGATCTCAGAACAAAAGCAGAGCCTCCCTATGCCTGAAGAAGGGCACTTGTGCTGGAAAGCTTGCAAAGAACTTTGTTCCAACTACTCAGTTGGTCTAATAAAATATATCACATCTACCCAAAGAACCTAGCCTGCCTATGTCCTTAGACCAACACGGCTACAACAAAAAACTCTTGACCTGCTTTAGGCACCTGGCAGGACACACCTGGTGACTGCCTAGGAGCACTGGATCCTCTTCTCTCCCACACTGTAGACTTTCCCCTCTTTGGGCCCACAGCCTCAGTTTTGCCAGGTGGTGAATCAAGCTCTGCATATGTGCATGTGTTCACTAATGTATTTTTACATGAGTTTTTATGGGCTATTATTTCAGTCCTGCTTTTATTAGGTATGTGTCTACCTTTTGCTCCTCATCATCCACTGTGGCTTTTTCTTGGCTAAGTTTTTCTGTTTGTTGTCCTATTTTGGTAATCAGTGCTTCAGTGTCTTCATTTCTCTGATGAAGTTCTATCTCTTGAACACCAAGTTTAGACATCAGATCTTCCACCTAAATTATTACAAGAGAGAATTAGTAATTAAGTTTTAACAAGATTTAAATGATATTAAAAATAGACACTTAAAAGGAGACACTGCCTTGGGCTTTGTTGTAAATTTGTATAATTATTTTTAGTCCTCTAGAGGATGCATAATTACGTTTCTGTATTTATAAAGATACTGCCCTGGAGGCACCTAAAGGAATTTTATAGTCTGTCTATTTGCATATTAATGTTACTCTCATGGTGTCAAATATTTTCCTAACAATTAAATGTTCACAGCACTTTTCAAAGTGTCCAAAGAAATGTATACCATGCCTGCCACGCATTTTATTAGCTGTGAAAAAAAGAAGGAAGAATAACACATTGTAATTGTACAAAAACTTGGAGAGATTCATGAAGCAGCACAACTAGACAGAACATGGGAGTGTCACTGTGTCATTTAATTTAATACTTTAATCTTTTTGGTTCACTTTATAATTTTGTATAGCTTTGGATGAATTTAGTGCCTGATCCAAAGTAAACTAAAGTTAATGGCTTGAAATTTCTGAATAACCCATTTCTTTAATATCATCTTCCAAGGCACAGCTTCTATGCACATTTTAATATCATTGACATTTCACACTTCTTACCTGAAGAAGAGCACAGAAACTAAAGGGGAAGTGATTTTATTTCCCACTGATCCAAAATCACCTTTACAATTTAGTAGGGCTGTGCGAAACAGCACCATTCCATTTCAACTTTCATTTCGATGTTTCAACAGACAGTGTTTCATTTTGAGTTTTGTTTCATTTTGAAGCACAGTTCTGTTTTGTTTCATTGAAACTGTTTTGATGCTGTTTCAACGTTTTGCCCGTAAGCTGTAAAAGGGAAGCATGAAACTGCCTATAACTTTGTCATTTCTTGCCTGATTCTAATTAAACTTGCAGAGATAGTAGCCCCTTCTTAGGCCATGAAGCCTACCAAACTTCAAGGAGATAGGTACAGGGGTTTCTGGGAAACTGCACCTCAAACTGCTGAAAAGGAAAACTCATGACGTTAAGGTACAGTGGGGTGAAAACTGCAGGGATGGTAGCCCCTGCTGAGGCCACAAAGCCTGCCAGGTTTCAAGGAGATAGGTGCAGAGGTTTCTGGGAAACTGCACTTCAAACTGCTCAGAGCAGAACTTGTGTCACTTGTAAGTGTGAAGCCACAGAGAAAGCTCAGTTCAAACTATGCTTTTTATGCTGTTTTTCCATCCCTCCCCCAGAGCACTGGGATTGGAAGGGACCTCAGGGAAGGATCACAGTCACTGGCCAGCTACACAGTCAATATCAGAGCAGTCTTTCCCCGCTCCTCTCCCTCCCTCTCCTTAGTTTCTCTTTAGCTGCAAGCAAGCTCAGCTTTGAAACTCGAAACGTTTCGGAACTTTTTCAATGTTTTGACTGCGCTTGTTTCATTTCAAGGCTGCTTCAAAGCCTTTCATTTTGTTTCCATTTTGTTGTTTCAAGCTTGAAATGAGTCAAAACAGCATCAAAACAAAACAGCTGGTGAAATTTTGCGCAGCCCTACGATTTAGAACTATGAGTGGAAGCCCTTCACCACAAGCTTGGTTTGCACCACAAATGGCAGAGAAGTTGGTTCTATCACAGAAGAGGTGTAATCAATTCTTGGATCCATGTGAATATATCTAGCCTACCTCTGCTGTTTACAGGATGAGACCCAAGAGATTGCAGTTACAGGAAAAACTGTGTTCCCAAGTGCTCCTGTTGGGATGTCTACTCTTTAAAATGTCAAAATGTGCCCAAGGCAAGAATTGCTGTTCATTATATCTTTTATAGGATCAACTGCATGGTTGGGATAGAAAAAGATGTGCCCAACCATTTTTCTCGCTTTCCTGATTAGTTTTGTCCAAGTTACTTTTAAATTATTTCTTTTTATTTTCAACAGTAGAAATTCCAACTACTACGGAAAAGCTGGATGCCTGTAATTCATCTATTTGATCTACCCCTTGAAATATATACTTTAAGCAATAGTAGTATAATAACAATGATAGCCACATCATATTAATTTGGGGGACAATCTTGAAATCCATATGAAGACAAAACTCTCACTGACATTCAAAGAAAGTGAAAACAATGGGAAATTTTCCTGTACGTGAACTGCAAATTTAGACTCCCCTCTCCCCCTATTTAATGGTAATCAATTTTTCTTATCCAAATGAACCCCTTGGCCTTGAAGTATTTTATTGCTTACTGAAGTAATACAATGTAATATTATTATTTTGGCTGCAGCAATAATAAACTGTTTACTTGGATTTTAATTTGATATGTAGTTTATTGTCTAAGTTTATAAAAAGACCTAAGTAGGAATTTAGTGAGTTTACACACAGAATAGAGCCCAATATATATTTTATGTGTCAAAAATAATTGAGAAAACAATAACTCCGTGTCTGATACTAGCAGATAGTGAATTTTATTCAAATTCTGAAGAGCTGGCACAGGGCAACACTTGTTACTCTATAAATGAGCTGATTGCATGTTCACAACTACAATTTCCATGAAGTCTCTCTCATTCAAGGACATATTAATGGCCATTATTTAGCCATGACACACTAGTGTTAGGGGGAATGTATACCTGACACTCTCCACCTGTTTCTGGCAGCGTAACTCCTTAAATGTGATCTTTTGACCTATATTCTCTCTTATCAGAATGTTTTAAGGAAAGATAAAAAGAATTTTAAAAGAGAACCGGATTGAGCAAAACATTTCTGCTAAATTAAAGGACTGACTGCAATGTGGTAATTTATATAATTTGGGGGAAAATTAGGTTTGCCTAAAAAACAAAGCATAGATGTGTTAAGATTTTATAATGAGTAAAGGTTTGGGCAATGATTACTGAGAATGTTTGCACCTGTGAATTTGCACCCACAATCAAATGAAGGAATAATATTGCAGATTCCAAGGGACTCATCCTTGCAAATTACTAGGGATTTCCTGCAAGGTGAAAGAGGGAGATGAAGATGCTCAGTTTCTGGACGTGGTACCAAGAGCACAACATCCTCTCCCCCTCCCACTTAGAGGCCCTACACTCTGGGTGTATGACATCTTTTATGTGTATAAATCTATACAGTATTATAAGTTTATCATTCAGGCTCTTAAATGCTGCCATTTAGTAACATTTTTTTTAAAGCTGTAGGACTACAGAGCAGACTTGTTGCGGTTTCCTACATTAAAGTTTTGTTTCCAGTGCTAATCATTTGTAGCTAGATTGTAAGGTTTTTGGGCCAAGGATCTATTTACTCACTGCAGTTTGCAACTGTATAATTTATACATTTGCACATACTGAGCTGTTATTATTAATTATTATTATTGTAAGACAAATATTTGGAAGAGCTACCTGTGAAGCCGTTGTAAACCATTTTCCAATCTCTCCGTTTTTTAAACAACACTTTTCTCTTTTTCCCAAGCAGATTCTGATACTCTTTGATTAATTCCAGGAAGCTCAATAATGTTTTTCATTCTACTGATACTTGACACTTACTTCATTAACATTTATATTTGCAAAAGCAATGAGGTGGCTGATAGAAGGTCTCACCTGGGGCTAAAAAGCAGATTCACAATAAGGATTATTTTAAAATAGTTTCCATATATATAGTATACATATATATACATACACACACACACACACACACACACACATACATACATACACACACATATATACATGTGTGTATACATACATATATACATCTATTACTTCTCAATATACAGCATTTCTTCTCAAGTTGGAGCATTGATATGACTTATTGATATATATATACATTTATAGATGTATGTGTGTGTATCTTTATGTAGATATCCATATATCTTTTTATCTATCTTATCTATTTATAGATATATAGATATCTGTAGATATCTATATATAGATACACACACATTTGTCTTCTATTTGTGGCTTCACTCAAGGTGACAGTGTTTTGCAAGTAATAATACGTAGCAGCACCAGTTGATTTAATGTCTCTCTTTCAAGATGAAAGGGCCACTTCATGGCTATCTTTTCTTTACGGAGTTTCATAGTTTCATAGTTTCTAGGGTCGGAAGGGA
>NW_017729031.1:56218233-56220415 GCF_001723915.1 Gavialis gangeticus
TGTCAGCCAGCAGGAGGGCGAGTTCCTCCTGCTTGTTCTTTAGGGAGTGTGGAGCCGAGCGGTTGTAATGAACCACCTACAAAGCCTGCAGAGGGGTCAGCCATAACTACCATTGCTTTTCTGGAGTAACATAGAGACTGCTTGCTGCAATCCACCATTAATGGCAGGAGAGAGAGTTCTGGCCCTGGCTGCAGAACAGGAGCAGTGCACTGGGGGAACTATGTCATATCCAACAGAGTGCTATCAATGCTGTAACTTGAGAAGTAATGTCATGCCCATTACTCTGGGCAGTTTACATCTTGTGCTATTAATTCCTAAATAAAACTGGAAATAAAAAAATATTTTAGGGACATCTTTGGTTTCACAGAAAAATAGCATCACCGAGACAAAGTCCAATTACCAGTAACAATGTCTGTGCATACTTCCTTGGTAGAACTGCTAATGTAATACTATGGAACCTGATTTATTACCAGCACCTTGTTCCAGGAGTTTGTAGCCCAGTGTGGCACTTTGAATGCCTCATTATACCCCTGGACCCTTTCTTTTCTGGCTGTTGTCATTTTGGAGTAATATATCATTGGTTACCCTACTCTGGTGATGCATTACATGAATGAATCAGAAAAACAGCTGGCTCAGTCTCTCAATCCTTGGCATTCAGCAACAGCTCAGTGTGATGATGTATTACATGAACACTTCAGTCTATCATTGTAATATATCAAAGCAAGGCATTGGTCTGAAAGTGTATTACTCAAAAGATGGCGTTACTGAGTGAATCTGTCCAAAAGAAGGGTTCTAGTTTAATTATGGAACAGAAGATACAGTATGCTGCTAAGAGAAGGAGGTTTCTTAGCTTCAAAATTGTGAGCATTAGTAAAATACAATTTGCATTAATACAGATTATATTACAAGAGAAGGTCATGTTGTAACCGTAATTACTCAGTTGGAGACAAGTATCACAAGAACTACAACTGCCATCACAACAAGGGGCTGCCACATGTATTGTGTATCAGAAAAGGAATTTAGAGACAGTTTGTAAAGAGCCTTTCTGACCTTGGATGTGCATAGGGGTTTCTCACTGCCTTGGAATCCTGCTCCCACATGATTTAATACATTTGACCTGCAAGATTTCCAGTGAGCCATTTTATAACTGAGACTGGAGGAAAACTAAGTTTGATGGCTTTTTTCACCTGAAAAGGGTGTGGCAGGACACAATGCCATGTAAGGAATACATGCAATTCTCACTCAGGAAGAAGATGGATTGATAATGGATACAAAGGACTCTGACAAGGACTGTTTTCAGTCCCTCAGGCACCTTAGGACTGAGGTTTGAAGACAAAATGCCAACATATAATTTTCCAGTGCAGCCCCTAACCGGCTTTTGAAGTCCTTCACTATCATCTATAACTTCTACAGACTCTCTCATTCTGCAAGCCCTAGACGCTCTCTAGCCAGATGCTGTCTCATTTTCTCAGGTGACAAAATGAGCTGGCTGAGTTGTTTCTGAACAGAGGAAAGGAGATTGTATTAGCTCCTCCTGCCCACATCACTTGACCTATTTATTCAATGCTTTTGATTCTGCTTGACCTATGGGCAATATACACATGCAAAGTATATATATATATTGAATGTAGTCTCTGAATGCAGACAAATAAACAGAACACTGATTAGTGTATTTCACCTGCAATCTAGGGTTGGGAAAGGCTCTCATACTGCCAGGCAGGTCAGGGATGCAGATATCTTCAGCGCTGTAACTTCTGAAGATGCTGACCATTACAACTGTGGCAGCAGCTGACTCCTTCCATCTTTTAATTGCTAAGATGATTGCTAATGTACGTCATTTCAAAATCAGAATTTTTATCTATGGGTGCAGCCAGAAGTGCAGCTCCCTTCTGTAACTGCAGGCAGAGTTCTTAGTTACAATAATCTCCCAGACCAAGCAGAAGTTCACTCTTGGTTCCAAAGGGTGGGGAGGGGGAGAGTCTAGTTCCTCCTCCCAGTCTGTCTCTGTTTCAGAATGGGAGGCAGGAAAGGAAGCAGAGGAAGCTCCTTCCAGGGGTTCCCCAGCCAGCCCTGGAGAGTGGGGTGGGTGTATTGGAACACCTCCCCCAGGAATACACCTGCCCCACCTCTAGCAGGGGCTGAAACACCCTCAGACCAAATACTTTCCATTCCCTTTCCCACC
>NW_017729031.1:56225415-56264464 GCF_001723915.1 Gavialis gangeticus
CAGAAGTTCACTCTTGGTTCCAAAGGGTGGGGAGGGGGAGAGTCTAGTTCCTCCTCCCAGTCTGTCTCTGTTTCAGAATGGGAGGCAGGAAAGGAAGCAGAGGAAGCTCCTTCCAGGGGTTCCCCAGCCAGCCCTGGAGAGTGGGGTGGGTGTATTGGAACACCTCCCCCAGGAATACACCTGCCCCACCTCTAGCAGGGGCTGAAACACCCTCAGACCAAATACTTTCCATTCCCTTTCCCACCTCCCATTCTGAAAACAGTGACAGGCTGGCAGGCAGTGCAGACAGAAGTTACAGAAGATGCTGTTTTGAAATGTCTTCATTTGATCAGTCATTTTTGAAGCTGTCTGCAGCTGTGCACTTGTGTTTGGTCAGGGCTATCAACTATTTTCTGTGGCCAGATTGGGCAGATACTGTCACTTTTCTCTGCACCCTTTGAATCCCTCCACTAGCTTGTCATTGTTCCCCACTGCATATCAAGTTCACATTACTTGTTCTCAGGACTCTGCATGACCTTTTCCCAGCCTACATCTCTGACTTCATCTCCTGTTGCATTGCTCCTCTCCCTTCAACAGTGATGCCCTACAGTGTCCTTTCTTGAAGTCTGCCCTTAGGCTTGGAACAGCCTGCTAATCAGAGTTTATGAGTTCACTTATCTCATTCCCTTGAAGTTATTATTACAATGTAGAATGTAATGATTTGCTACAGAACCTCCACTTACAAATATGTCAAAAACTGTATCATTGTAACTCATGTCGTATCTGGCTGCTTACCTAACCACTTGTCATGGCTTCTAGGCAGCATTTTTCTACACACATAAGGGTGTAATATGCACATTTTTAGCCATATAAGAAATAAATAGCAATACATCAGTTTATGCTCAATTCCAGTACTTAATAACTTGTTAGAAAAAGCATCCAAGTATTGTGACACCTTAAACAGAAAAGGCATTGATTGAAACTACATCATAGTGACATGTACTGGATTTAGGAGTAGCACCTGAAAGGATTTCACATTGAAACCAGTGTGAAGCGGAATGGAAATGAAAGCACTTGGTTGGTAGCTGTGGTCTGAATAACAAAGTCCAACACTGACAGTATTGACGGGGTTGAGTGATATTATACCATCACCATTTCTGTCATTTTCAGGTCCCTACTATTTCAAATATCAGCATAGTTCCCTCAAATGGGAAGAGCATCATGATAAATATATTAAACGAAGCCTTCCATTCCATGGTAAACCCTTCACTGAAATAAATGTGATAAAACTCATAGCTTTAGGATTCCTTGACTGTTTGAAAAAGGCACATGGAATTGTCATATTCTGTAGTATCTTGTGCATTCATTTACAGTTGGGCAAAGTGGCTTTGAAATGCTATTAACATGTAAAAACTCCCATTTGCAACTTTTGTTGCCTTCTTCTGCTGCTAGCTAACAATGTCTTCTGCTCTGGTTTCTCTGAAAGATAAACTGTGGATTAAATTTTTGGTGAATAGGAAAAGTGGATGATGATCCATAATCTTCCTGTTCAACAGAAGGAGAAGAGAGTCGATATTATTAAGTGATCTTCTTTCAAGAACACAAGCTATCAGCCACATGTTGGAACACTAGTCAACACTGTTGTTCCACAAAAGTATAATTAATAGTAATACGAAATTATGTGACTCAAAGTTGTAAATGGAAGTGGCCATTTCAGAAATGTCTTATATCTTCTAGATAGTTTAAAGATTTGCTGTGTTATTCAAAAGGAGATATAAACAGTCTATGTTTCTGAAAGATGCCACTCACATTGATATACATGACAAGAAGCCCCATCTAAAGCATTCCAGAAGAACAGACAAATAATATCATTAGTAGTATATTATTAGTAGCTTATAAGAACTAACTCATCCAGGCCCTTACAGCCACTTCCATTAATGTAAATTGATTCAGTTTAATGTTGATTGAGACTTGAAGACAGACATGTGTTCTTCACTGCCATGCTATTTTTTTTTATTGATTTTGGGGCTATGACAGTCTTTGAGGGTTAAGAACAATGGAGCTTTGGCTTGGTATATAAGAAAACCACAATACTGATGACTGACACAATCTTAACCTCATGCCATGTCATACATATATAACAAGAGGCATGATTGTGGAATCACACATTACATTCCATCACACCTTGTTGCTGATGCAGGGGGGACCCGATCCCAGGCTTCCCTGAACTGGCAAGGAGCAAGCTCCCACAACTGGGAGGGGCTCCCAGCTGTAAAGGCATCCCACACCCCCAGCGCTTTGGGGTGCAGCTTTGGGGTGCACCCCCAGGGCTTCGGGGTGTAGCTGCTGCAATCTCCCAGCCTTAGTGAGTACACAGACCCCAAGGCTGGGGGATCATGGCAGCCATGATCCCTCAGCTCCAGGGGTTCCACAGCTACTGGGGCTGAGAGTCTCCACAGCTGTGGGACTCCCACTAGATGGGTTTGAAACACCCCTGCAGCTGGGAGCCCCATCATCTGATAGGGTTTCCAGTTGCAGGGGAGACCCAGCTACATGTGCAAGTTAAAGCTCAACAGCAACCTGCTATAAAGTTAGTACACATTTTCAAGGTCTAACTTCATAGCTGGTTAGAACTTCTTATGGCATGATAGGTATTTTTGCACATGTAGCTGGTCTCAAGCTAATTCCACAATCAATTATCAGTTAATTGTGTGATACCTGTAGCATGCAGAATGGGGTAAAAGAGGAAAAAGTATAGGGAACATATATGGGAGACAAATACAGAAGTATTACTGGTAAATGTGTACTTAGAAATGTTCTTTCACCCTCTCATTTTTAAGGACATCACAATTCTGCAAAATTAATCTCTTCATTGTAGTCTACAGTCTGCTTTATTTTTACCAGTTTTTTCTTGTCCATATTTCTTGTCCAAATAGCTTGCTGTGATTTTGTTATGAGAGCATGACAAGGCTAACACTGCTGTATAGTTACGTGTACTATGCAGCTGGCTCCTTCCCAGATCTATTTTCAGGGTACTGAAAATATAGTGCAGCTTATTCAAAGGAAAAGTAGTACTTAGAAAGGATTTCTATTGCTGTTGCTTTCAAAGTACATATAGAAGCCATTGGAGGCCTCAGCTCAGTCTCCATGTGTGTTAACAATGTGGCAGCTTGTGGTTTATTCATTTCTGGGCACAAATTTTGCCCCTAGATACAAGACTAGACCTGCCAATAACTTCAAGTTGAGCTGCACTCAGTGGGAGCTTTGCGCATTTGAAAAGTAGTTTGCTCTGCCTTCCACAACAAAGTGTTGCTCCAGACTTTATATTTCATATATACAGCAGTTCACATTACAACATAAAGGCTGGGTACAAACAGTCAAAAAGCCTAAGGGTGAATCGATTCAGTCTTTGCAGGTTCGTCTAAGCTGCACAGATTAAATTGAAACAGAAGTGAACAGACATTTACCTTTGATTCAGGAAATGCAGCCACATGCCTGCAGTGGCTCAGGCCAGAAGCTGGGGGGCGCTAGAACATGGCTCTCTGGTTGTGTGTTTATTTCCTCTTCCTGCTGCCCCCGCCAGGTTTTGCCTGGGGGGGCAGCCCTCCCCCCAGCCCTTAGACTGGGCTGCAGCCCTAGCCGGGCTTGCTCCCCACCATCCCCTTGTCAGCCAGCCGTCATTGTCCCAGCTAGGGAGCAGAGGGGTGGGGCCAGCCCTGCTCTCTGGAGAGCACAGGCCAGCCCAGGGCTAGAAAGCATGCTAGGATAATGGGGGACTGTGATTTAACTTGAACCAGGAAGGGGTCTGGGACAGAAGTTTCATAAACCCAAATCAGTGAAGTCTGATTCAGCCAGGTTTATCTTAAACCAGTTTCAGCCATTTTGAAACTGGTTTATGTGCACAGAGCTTCTGTTCTGTTACAGGTTCAAACCAGTTTCTGATCACTTAAACTGGTTTGCGTGTAACTTCTGTCATGCCATAAACTTTTAATCTAGAAGATCTGGCATAATCAACAAGCATATGGTATGTAAGAGATGTGCAACTGATATCATTTTGGACCCAAAAGGCCTATGGTTTTACTTGAGAAAGACACATCAAGGAAGGAGAGGACATAACCTACAACATGAGTTCTGCTGGACAAAGATAGTCTTAGTACAACATGGTCCAGGGTCTGTGATTAGAGCATTTAGGTGCTATTATAATACAAGTAATAACTTGTGTTTATGTAACAATGTTAAATTGTTTTGTTTACCCCTAGCACACCTTTTATCCTGAAAAGGGACAAGTGTCAGGCTCCCCATGAAGTCTAAGCACACTGCAACTGCTGCTGATTTTACAAGAAAAGTGCTTAAATAGTAAGGTGGTTAGCATAGGTATAAAACCCTAAAATGGAGAGAGAGATGGTTCATGTAGTTTGACCTCAGTTGTACTACTAATATGCTTAAATTTGGGCATGTGCTTAAGAATTTAAATAAGAGCATTTGACAATAGGCTTCTCAGAGCAGGACCTTAAAAAGAACAAACTAAAACTGTGCTCTAGCATAGTGCACATGAATGTGTGTGTATTTAGATATATGTAATAGAAACCAGGTACTAATAAGATTAATTGTGGAGTAGTCCCAACTCACTAGTGCATTGCACACTTCCTTGCTAGTGAAGTATATCATATCCAAGATAAGTTCTGAGGCACACTGGGTAATAGAAGGTAGAGTCAAACCACAAATAGGTGAAAACATGTTAAATCTCTTAGATGTGTTCCGCCTGACTTTCACCACTGTGCAGTTAGTTACAGTGCTGACTGCAAATCAGGGCAGACTTTACCTTATATTTCCTTATCCTGCCTGAGAAAAAGTTCACTACTTCACAAAATCTAATTTAGGAATCTACTTGAAGCTAACGTAGCACTTAAATCTGGCACTCTATGTAATATCAGTGCTCTATTGTTACTTAGTATTTGGACAGCTGAGATACAATTCTGGAGCACTATATTGTTCTGTTTCTATGAAAATCTCCTCTTGTGTTGACTACACTTATTCTTTTCCACTTCATTTCTATATTATAAATCAACTTAAGATCATCAGGGATATTATTAGTAACTTATTGTTACCTTTTTCAATGCACTTTTGAATATCAGCATTCCTCAGTCATGAGTGTCAGCATATTAAGTGCTGTTCAGACATTTCAACATAATATAACCCATTTCTAAGGCTTCTTTGTATTACTAGTATGTTAATTATTACAGCAAATGATAAAATACTGCAAAATTGTTTCTCCCCCCTTAATAACATAAATAAAAGGAGCAATTAATTTCCTACAATAAAAACAGGCAATACAATAAAGTACAAATGTGGAGTTTCTTCATTATTGCATCAAATTGCAAAACGGAAACATATAATTTCAAAAGGCTCATAAGTAAAAATGGAAACACAGCTGATGTTGCGTCAGCATGTAGGCTACAAAAATGTGAGGCTTGCAAAGCTCTCAGCCACTCTCCTCAGATGAATCAGTTCAGCCCAAATTTCTAAACAAAAATCCTTAAGATCTCAGCCATCTCAATATAGATCACATATAGTTGTATATGTGTGCCTGATCAAACAGATACATGTGTTATGTAGGATATATATGTATTCTACATAAAATGTGTATATTAAAAGTTATTGCATATTTCATATATAAATTGTATATTTGATTGCACTCAAGGATGGCTTAGATTCAGAGGTTTAGGTATATATATAGCTAAACCCTAAACCTCTAAATCTCTCACAAGGTCCCAACTGCTCTTATAACTTCAATATCGTGTATGTATGGCTCCATCACTACATAAAGAACATGCCATGAATGACAATTTTTTCAAATGGAATTTGCATACATGCAAACAATACATCTTGCAGTACATCTCACATTTGTCAGCTGTATTTCTAAATCCTCCATTTCCTCACTCATTATTTTGGTCTGTTTGTTTTTAGTTCCTGAAAAAGGTAATGCAATTTCTTTGACATCTTGTGCAATTTTACAAGCATTCAGGGCACATTCCCCACTTTGCATGGAAAATGTATTTGCACAGTTGTCAGAATGATGGACAGGGGGAGAATGATAGGAAGGAGCACTGATCTTTGCTTGTTATTACATACAATAGCCCAGTAGGAATCATGATGTGTTGGTGAGACAAACTGTGTCCCATTCTGGAACATATTAAGTTTGTCTCCAGGACACACATGACTTCACTAGGGTGTCTAACCTCATTCATAATAGATGCTAATCTTTTCAGGGCTGACTGATGACAGCACTTCCTGCCCTTCACGGAATTAGAGCTGGGTTTTATCAAAGGACTCAAACTGCCTGCTAATTAGACTAATTCCCTTCATCATGAATTATTTATTTCCATTGGTAACTGATCACTGTGACATTAATGGGTTCTGCTCAACTTAGTTTCATACTAATATACACTATACGTTAAATGTTTAAAAACTCCTGATACTTTACTCCAGGTCAAGTGTATCTTAGTATAACTCTTGACATTTTCAACAAAGTTTTTGGCAAGTTGAAGTAACAAAGCAAAATAAGAAACAAAATTGCGTAATGCTTTTACATTCTGAAACCATGATAGCTTTTTCCCAAATGATGTGGTAATACATGTTATAGAGTTCAATCCTGTGAGATACTGACCCACAACTCCCAGTGACATTGGCAGGACTTCCAGGCATTTTGCAGAATTGAGCCCACACTCATAGTCAGGGTCTGCAGCGGTTGCACATCCAATGCTTCCACTGAGTGATAGAATTTTGGGTCTTAGTATCAAAACTAAGTACTATTCTTAGGAAAGAAAAAAAATCAAATGCACAAATAAAGAAGTGGGGAAGAACTGACTAGGTAGTGCAGCAGATAAAGGAGCAGGTGATTATAGTGGATTATACACTGTATGTGATGTTGAAAAAAAAAGTTATTTCGGTATGTATTATAGGAGGGTTGTATGTAAGACACAGGAGGTAATTATTCCACTCTACTCAACACTGGTAGACCTCAGCTGGAGCACTGTGTCGAGTTTTGGGCACCACATTTTAAGAACAATGTAGACAAATTGGAGAGAGTCCAAAGGAGAGTAACACGACTGACAAGAGATTGAGAAAACATGACCTATGAGGCAAAATTGAAAGAGGTGGATTTGCTTAGTCTAAAGAAAAGTGAGGGGATATGATATGAACTGAAGGGCTATGATAACAGTCTTCTACTTACAAAGAAGGCAGAAAAATCCCCTTTCACTAAACTTAGGAAAGTTGTAATCAGCCTAATTTGCAGCCAAGAAAGATTTAAGTTAGATCTGAGGAAAAACTTTCTATCTATAAGGTTAATTAAGCACTAGAATAGGCTAACTAGGGAGGTTACAGAATACCACCTTTGGAAGGTTTTAACAACAGCCTGGATGGTCTAAGCTAGGCATATTGGAAGTTGCCTTAATTGTTAAATGATTTGCTGTAATGAAAAAAAATTGCACCTCAGTTACTGTTATACAATCCCCTTTTACTTTGCTATATCTTATTGTTTAAAAATTAATCTCAATGTTTTCTGAAAAGATGCAGTTTATTCTTAAGGTGCTTCATTAATTCTCAATTTTATAAAATATTTAAGAGCATTATTCACTGTACAACCTTTCAATTTAACCAAAGTTACTGATGGTGTTTTAGCTTAGCACCACACTTCTGACACAGTTCATTCATGGGGATTTAATAAGTCATGGAAAGATAGTACGGTACATGTATAGTCAAGGGCATGGTTTTCTATTTAGCTTCTCAATGTAGGGACCAGTCCTATGTAGGGACCAAAACAATGCAGGGACCAATCCTACAAGGTGCTGTCTCTATCCTGAGAGGTGAGGGGCACTCCTGGCTCTTGTACATCAGCATGAGTCTTGGGCACTTTGCATCTCTAACAAGGCACTCGGCATGTTTCTGAACTGGGTTGATAATTTGAAATTGAACATATACCATGGGTAGGGGCACTTAAATGCAGCTACTTCCTCTTTCACCTTAACAAGTCAGTCACAAAGTAAGTTTCATTGTTGTTTGATTATCTTGTCTATAAATATTGTTAAAATGCCTACAGGAAATCAAGAGCCATTTTTGTATTGACAAATTTGTATAGAAAAATCACTACAGCTGGATAATTGCCATTTCTTGATTCATAAAAAGTCTGAAGTACAGTATATCTGACAGACCCTTGCAAACAGTACCTACAAAAATGCATATAATTCTTGATAGCACATAAGTTTGGTTAAAATGGCTAGGGACTTTATATTCAGTAAGTGCATGGCCACAGCATAGGATACTTTTGCTGTGAAAATAAAGGTGCTATTTTTCTACAGTTGAAATAATACAGAATCAGTGACAGACAACTGTACTTCAATGGCATTGAGGGATTTCTGTTGACACCATAAACCAAAACAGCAGTTTTATTGGATTGAGATGTCACCAGAAACCCCAAGATGGCATTATAACCCTGTTTTTCTAAGTTGAATGAACACATGCATCCAACCTTTAGTTTAATGAAAACAAAATAAATCTCTCATTTCCTTCCCCACCTCTTCCAAGTTCCCATCTCTCCCTCCAGGTTCTCTGTTTTTCTTGTTAAAGGTCCATCTTAAGCAAAAGAGATGTCAGTCGTGGCTTTCTCATTATGTGTATACAATTCCTGGCCAGTTGTACAAACGATTTCAAATAACTGCTGATGCAACTCCATAAAAGGTCTTCTATGGTGCCTTCCATTGACAACCTCATACCATTTTATAGCATTTTCATCACAAATACTTTCTGATGAAGATACTATCCCCATTTCCCAGATAGGAACTATTGAGTAACACAGAGGTATAAGTCATCTGCACAACATGATAAAGGGTCTAATCCTGCACCAACATATTCATAGGGATTTGTCTTGTAGACTTCCATGGTAATAATGACAGGTACGCGATCAAGTCAGCAGTGTGTAGCTAGAGTCAGGAACAGAAAGCAGATGGCCTGCAACACAGTCCTGTGCTTTACCTACCAACTTTCTTCTCCTGATATAGATGAAAGCATATTTCCCTACAAGCTGCTGTACAAACTACACACAAGACATCTAATCCCATAATCTTAATTTACAGCTTACTAGGGAATGATGAGTAAACCCAGTCAACACACCTTTGAATTGTATTTTTTAGGGGAAAAAATGTGTTCTGGGACTGCATTCTGTCATTTGGGCTAGGGACAGAAGTTACACATAAACCAGTTTAAGTTATCAGAAACTGGTTTAAACTTGTAACAGAATAGAAACTCAGTGCACATAAACCAGTTTCAAAATGGCTGAAACTTGTTTAAGATAAACCTGGCTGAATGTAGTATCAGACTTAACTGATTTGGATCAAACTGGTTTATGAAAGTTATGTCCTAGACCCCCTCCTGGTTCAAAATCACAGTTTGACAGAATCCCAGCATGCTTTCCAGCCCTGGGCTGGGCTGTGCTGTCTGCACCAAAGAGCAGGGCTGGCCCCAGCCCTCTGCTCCCTAGCTGGAGCAGTGAGGGCTGGCTGACAAGGGTGCATGGGAGCACAGGCAGGGGAGGAAAGGGGTTGCCCCCCCTGAGGCAAACCCCAGCTGGGGTCTGGGAGCAGGAAGAGGAAGTGTCTGGGTTAAACACCCCCTCCCCTGCTCAAACTTACTGATGGCTGCAACTGTGGACTATAAATCCCAGAGCCACCTGGAAGCAGGAAGAGGAATGATAAGCAATCCTGCAGAGTCCTTCTGCTGTGAGTCTGGACTGCAAATCCCAGAGACCTCAGGGGCAGCAGGAAGAGGAAGTGAACACACAGCCAGAGAGCTATGCTCTAGTGCCCCCCAGCTTCTGGCCTGGCCCACTGCAGGCATGTGGCTGCATTTTGTGAATTAAAGATAAATGCCTGTTCACTTCTGTTTCAATTTAATCTGTGCAGTTTAGACTAACCTGCAAAGACTAAACTGATTCTGCCCTCAGGCTTTTTGACTGTCTGTACCTAGTCATAAGCAACACTGCAACATTATACTAAGCCTTCTTTATCAGTGAAGTCATCATTGAAATACCAGAAAGAGAGCACTATGCAGCAAGCCTATGCTGGCACACATCAAAGAATTCTAATGCATGGTAACACCAATTTGCTGGTATTATCATTAGAAGCATGAGATGTGTGTAGCGTTAATTGAGAGAGTTCCTGAGCTGTACTTAAAGGATTTGATATCACAAGATTTTGACAAAAAGGTGTCAGCCAGGTCATCTACAAAGTATTCCTCTGTATATTTATTTTTAGAAGTTACTGTTTATTTGAGAAACTTGGCAGAAGAAAAACATAGAAAAAATAGATAGTATTAGAGCTATCTTATTTTTACAAGTGCAATTTAAAAAATGGCATTGAATAGATGCTGCGTGATTTAGCTGGAGGAAGAGAGAGAAGCAAGAGAACAAATAAGGGCAACAGAGGAAGTCCAGAAGTACCAAAACCCTAGTACAGGAGTTCCTAAACTATAGTACGCGTACTCCTGGGGGTAATCAAGACATCTCTGGGCAGTACACAGGAAAACCTGTGTAAGGGCAGATTTAATTTTCATTATAATAATAATTGGCATTTAAGGGTTTCAAATATAAAACATATGCTGGTAGGGGTACATGGGCAGCTGGTAAATCTGGAAGGGGTTACACACTAAGAAAAAGTTTGGGAACATCTGCCATTGTATAACAGGCTAAAGAACACCCAAAACAATAGGAGATACCATGATAAGTACATTGTAAAACAATTTAGTACAATGTTTATGAACATGTAGAATTATACTAAAACATGATGAAAGATCAGGAATTCTAAGAACATGATGGAAGGAAAGTGTGAAAAGAAAACAAGTTTGCTAGAGTAGAAAACCTCTGTGATTAAAATCACTGTTGAGACAAGCTAAAAGAGCATATAGTTGTGCATTTATCGCAGAGGAGAACGCTGGATTTTGAAATTAAGCACAGTGGGAATGAATCTCCTGCACAGATTTAAAAAGATTTTTGTTTTTAAAATCTTCATCACTGACATACTGAAGAACACAGGAAGCATCAGAAGATACATTTGCATAGAGAGGAAAGAAATACATGACATGGTCATAGAAGTATTAAAAGTTTGCACAGGGTTGGGCTGAATGATTGTGTGGGATGCTAAAGCAGTGGAGCAGAACCAGAAGACAGGTTATTCTGAGATGCTAAAAGAACAGGGGTCTCTTAGCATGAGGGGTCTGGGAAAAATCACATGCTCAGGACAGAAAGGAACAAAAAGCAGAGAAGACAAATAATTACTTAAGTTGAGCGATTACTGATCCCCAGGTGCTGAAGGAAACCTGCAAGGTGGTTGAGATTGGGTCATTGAAACGAAAACAAGAAAACCTGCTTTGGTCTGGGCACTTCTAGCAGCTAATGAAATTTGTTCCATCATTTGTACCAATGTCTTTACACTAGTACAGAAAACCACCATATTTAGGGAGGGAATTTCTATCACCTTGTTTGTGGAGTAAAAAGTAAGGAGTCAAAATGGAATGGGGTTCCATCTAACACTAGTATGTATCCAACCCAAATGCTTCCAGTCCTGCAAACCCTGCTGTGAGGAAAAGACCTGGCCGCAAGGCACAGTGATTGCATTGCTCTTCTGCCCCACAATTCTAGTGCAATTCTGGCAGTTGCAGGGCCAGCGCTAATAATATTACCTTCTCCTGTAGCCTGCAATGCAAGGGTCTTTTCTGGCCATGTGACTACTGCTTCCTGTGGAGTTCTTTCCCTCGAGTCACAGCACTGTAGGCACTAACTCTTATGCCTAGAGCAACTCCTATCTATCACACAATTGTTGTGGAATAATCCAGAATTTTAACTAATGATTAAAACACCACTGCACCCTGCTAACCAATGCATTTTACAGAATAATCCATATGCATTAAGAGAAGGATGACCACCTTTTCCAAATTGGAAGGCAGGACACACGGCCCACCTCTCCCTCCCCTCACCATGGCACAGCCAGAACAGAGCCAATTAGAGCCTGTGGGGGTGGAGGAGGGTGCAGGCTGCCCACTGTGGGCTTGGGGCTCCCTGCCCTGGGAGCCCTGTGCCAGTGGTGCTGCCATGGCGAGGTGCCCTCTGCTCATCCAGCAGTGGGGAGCACAACTCCATGCCACTGCTGCCATCATTGCTGCCAGGTGGGCAGGGGGTGCCTTGCCATAGCAGTGCAGTCAGCACGGAGCTCCCAGGGGCAGGTGAGGAACCCTGAACCTGCATGCTCCCCCCCACCCCCCAATGCACAAATCTAGTGGGAGGTATGTGACCCCAGTGCCCCCCTCCTCAGGAGTACATGCAGCAGCAGGAGCCACCCCTCATACCTCATTGTCCCCTGGATGAGCCACTTGTGGCTCTGTCCTGCTCCCTGGCCAAGCCCAGTAGCCACACATTCCTGCCAAGGGCTCCATGTACCACCCTGGCTGGGCAGCACCCCCAGCCAAAGCCCCAGCTGCCAACCCTGCTCTCTTCTCCTTCACCATGGGGTCCTCAATCTCCACCCCCCCACACACATAGACTTACCTGCAGGCAGCTGGGGGAACTGCTCTCCACTGCAGCCTAGGGCTGTTTTCCTGCCCATGTGTATGTATGCATGCGCACACATGTATGAGGTGTCCCTTGCATCCCGCTCCCCCCAGCCCCAAGCAGCCCCTTGCAGGATGGAACTTTACCAGCCTGCAAGGGGAAACTTGCCATTTCCTGCATTTTTTCCATGGTAAATGGAAAACCCGGATCCCTGCATGATACTGGGAGTACAGGGCAAATGCTGTCCCAGAGTCATGCAGCCCAGGACCAGGACTTGATGTTCCCGTTTTGGGACTGTCTCGCCCAATTTAGGGTGGTCACCCTAAATGAGGGCCTAAATAGTACATTTCCTCACTCTTCTTGAGCTTATTAAAGCCTGTAGGAGGTTCAAAATACTGTGAGAAATTCGTCAAAGTAGTTTGACACATGTTCAAATATGAAACTGGATCAGTGGCTTGAAAATGTAATATAAAGAACTTCTAGGTGATATATTATATTATTATTAGAATGGCATTTAACCTCTCCAGAAGTACATTGTCCAAATGACTTGTTCCTTTAGTTTAATAATTTACAAGAACCATAACTTTGGAAATATTAATGTTTTGTGACAAAAACTCCTGTACATACCCTGATATATCCCAGAGGAGATTTAGAGGTTAGGCATGCAATAAGTACTTTGAATAGATGACCATAGGTCATTCCAGGAACTGTTTTCTTTCAGTTCCTATATCTTTTCTCTTCCAGGGTACCAAGAACAGCAATACCTACACATCTTTCCATTCGAATTCAAAATCACAAAAAATTGGGTGTGTTGCGCATTCTCAATGATACGGTTATATGATTTTTTTTAAACATAGCAAAAGCAATGTATTTTCCCCTAACCTTGTCTCAGAAATAGCTGGATCACCTGATCTGAAATTTTCAAAGACTGCCAGAAAGAAATCAGCCTAAAGGAGATAACTAGCATAGACAATTTCAGCTTAAATACTTCAAGTGTGGCAAAAGTCCATTGCTAAAGAACAGGGTCCTATAATAGAAAGCATCAAACATCCTTAAATATAGGCCTTCCTATGTGCTGCCAGTAATAATAATGGAGGCATGGAGCCAACTTTATACTGAAGGTTGGGTTGAGATTTACATTTAAAACCAAATAGAAATTCTTCCGTTTCTCACTTTAACGACTGAATTTAATCTATGAATTTAGCATAGAAAATGGAAGGAGAAAAAACTAGAGCCCAAGTTGTTCAAAGTTCTCAGATTTGGGGCCAGAAGCAGAAATATTCCATTAAAAAAACACCAAATTTAATTTCAACTAGCTCAAGAAAGAAGCAATCTCTTTATCTATCTGCATCCCACTTATCAGTTCTCCTTTAAAACCTCATCTACTCAGAGGCAGGGTTTGTGCCCTGGGCAGGGGGAGAGAAGCACAGAGAGATGCCATTGAATGCCATAGGGAGGGGTTTCACTGAATGGAGGTGGGGCAAGAGTCTTGCTTATGCTCAGGCTCAAAACTAGTTCCCAGTTGCTGTAGCATGGTCTGCCCACTGGCTGTTGCTTTTACAGCAGCAGCACAACACCCATGCACCTGGCTGCTTCTGCTGCTGTGGCATTGACAATTGGCAATTCTGTTGCCCCTACTAATTTAGCATCTGGGGCTAGTGGCCTGCTCACGCACCTCTAATTACTTACACTATGGCATCTACTTCTCTTCCTCCACTGTCCACACATATTTCTTCTGGGCTTGTCCTGAATGACCAATACATAGCTCTGACCACAGGAGAGGAACCTCATTGTTTATACAAATGCAAATTCAGTTCTGTCACTTCATCTGGAAAACAACAGATTTAGAACCATCAGTAACAACTTAGATCAATCAAGTTTCTTGAGCATTAAGGTAAAAAGATTTTCACAGCTAATATTAAAAAACTGGCATCATCCTGCAATGCAAAACCAGAAGCAGAACTAAGCACAACATAATTTAGGAAAAACACATCAACCCTTTATTAACCATCAGAAGAGATCACATTTAACCAACTATGTTAAAAGAATATTTTGAAGCTTATAAAGTCAAGATTCAAGAAGTGGTAATGCTCAAATTTGATTGTGCTTCCTTATATGCATACATTATAATATGATCTTAAATTATCTGATCACAAAGCATTTTTTCCAAAGCTTTCTGTCCCATTCAGTGCACAAAATGGAACAGTGTTCCCTTATTAAGCTGCTATTCAATAATTTGATTTCTCCTTGTTGTTCAGTGAGCAGCCCTGTGCCTTATTTACTGCACAGTATTCAAACCCTGCTCTGCAGAAAGAATTGTTATGTTTTTTTCTCCTTAGGTATTTCCATGGTGCTTGAATCCAATAGGGCTGTGCGAAATGGAAGTCGAAACAAAACAATGCTATTTCGCAGTTTCAATGGGACAGTGTTTCATTTCTAGTTTTGTTTAGTTTCAAAACCATTGTTCCATTTTGTTTTCTCGAAACTGTTTCGCTGTTTCAACATTTCGCCCATAGGCTATAATGGGGAAGCATGAAACTGCCTATAAATTTGTTATTTTTTGGTAGATTTGGATGAAAACAGCAGGTATGGTAGCCCCTTCTGAGGCCATGATGCCTGCAAGCTTTCAAGGAGATAGGTTCAGGGGTTTCTGGGAAATTGCACCTCAAGCTGCTGACAAGCAAAATTCTGACGTGTGTGTGTGTGTGTGTGTGTGTGTGTGTGTGTGTGTGTGTGTGTGTTAAGGTGCACCCTCACTGTCACTGGGGCCCCTACAGAACATGGTAGTGTGCCCCAAGGAGGACTCCTCCTCCCCTACAGCCACAGTCTGGTCCACCACTTTAAATAGCAACAGATAAAATAATAACTTAGTGAGCACTAGCACAGTAGCACCAGCAGCATCTTAGGCAGCCAAACTGTGACAGAGTCTTTCTTTCCTCTCCTGCAGGAGCTTTTTCTCTAGCCTGTGTGTTAAGGCGCGCCCCCACTGTGTCCTTCCCCCATCTTCTCCTTACTTTCTGTTTCCCTGCAGGCAAGCCCAGCTTCAGCTTCGAAACTCAAAATGTTTCAAAACTTTCAAAACATTTTGACTGCCCTCATTTTGTTTCAAGTCTGTTTTGAAGCCCTTCGTTTTGTTTCAATTTCACTGTTTCAAGTTCAAAATGAGTCAAAACAGCATTGAAATGAAACAGCCAGAGAAATTTTGTACAGCCCTAGTATCCATCTCATCCAATCATTTCATAAACATTAATTACTTATTTTCATAACATTTCTGTGTGAGGAGGGGAGACTGTTCTTACAGAAACTGAGGATGTCAAAGATCGAGGTCAACAATATTCACTAATTCTGGCTGTGCACATTGAGATACCTAGGACTTAATTTTCCCAATGACTCCAGCTGCACCAATGCATTCTGCAGGTCAGATCCCAGGGTCTCAAGCCAGGCAGCCAGAGAGAAAGAAACATGATTGCAGACCACCCATGAAAAGTCTGGTTTGGGCCTAGCACCAACTAGGAACACTGTGGCAAAGCAGCAATAGAATCCAGTTTTCAGAGACAGCATTCAGCTGTCTTAGCCGTTATATCCTTTTTCATCCTGCAGACCCCTGAGTGATTCACTATGCATTCATCACTTCCACAACAGCAAGTGAGGCAAAGGTTCTACAGAAACCTTCCTTTATTATGCAACTCTGATTTCATCGTCAGAGTAGGTCCATCTTCTGCACTGAATGAGACATGAGTGCACTGGAAAAAAATATTATGCATAATATCTTTGCACAGTGGGCTGAATCAACATTAAATAGGCTACCTGAATTCTGAGTGTGTGACTTTGAAACCTTAATAACGTGCTTTTAACGCTGGGTTTTGGGTATATTTTATCTTTGAATCCTTTTGTTTTCTATTTCCACCTTTATCTGTCTTTTCTCATTCAATACTTTTCAAAAGCTCACACCTTTGGGTGCATACAGATGTTCAGCTCCTGGGTCTGACTCATGGCAATTCATAGAAATTGCCATGAGTTAGGCTGATCCTGCAGATCCACCAGATGTCAGCTGTTGGATTGGGAGGTAGAAGGTCAGAGCCGAACCAGGGAAAGAGGCTATCTTCCCCTGCTTTCCTTTGCATCTCTTCCCCTGGCTCCACCTCCACTCTTGGAGCTCCATTGTTGTCTCTGGATGGGAGGGAGGAGAAGGCAGGGAAGAGAGGTCTTCTGGGGTTTTCTCAGCCCTGCTGGAGGTGGGGGCTGAGTGAGGGGGTCCAATCCACCTACACCCCCACTCCAGTAAAGCTGACAAAACCCCAGAAGGGACCTCTCTCCCCTGCCTTCTCCCCCTTACATCCAGAGACAGCAACTGAGTCAGGCTGCTTTTGCAGCCAGAGCAGACAGAATTTAATGAAGTCTCTCTGCTTAGGAGTGGCTTCATTTAAACCCTCATACAATAAAGGTTAATTTGTCATGCAATCAGTGAGCATGTTTTTCTGTTTGGGCAAGGCTTTAGAGTGATTTCAAGGACTGATCACATAACAAATGGCATTTCTGTCTACTGCCTTTGATTGTCCTGTGATACCTGCCTCCATTGCCCATATTATTACATTTTTAAACAAGCATTTTCCTGATTTTTCTCCATACTGCCTCACATTCATGAAGAGTTTTTTGTAAACACTTGGAAAGCCACCTCACCATTCTCCTTTAAATCCCTCTTTGAAGCTTCTTTCACCCTAATACTTTCAGATACCTTGAAAACGGTTAGTTTGCCAGTGTGATGACATCATCATCTGTCGTGCTGATCAAGAGGATGCCGTGTGTACTCTCCAGTCTCTGTAGTTTTAGACTATCAGCTCCAAGAAAGTGACCATCTTTTGGTTCTGGTGTTTGTATAGTACCAGCGGGATTCTGGGATAAAAGCACAGAAGTGAAAATGGAACAGGCTCCTGACTCTCAGTTTCAATGCCCAGACCTGAAACCAGTGTAACCTGCAGCAACCAGGAACTGCAATTGTAAAATGCCTTGCAGCCTTACTACAGAGTATGTGCAATGTGTATGAAATCTTTGGAGTAATAAGTGGAAAAGCTCTAACAAATTTCTACTGAGCATGTAGGGACTTGATATTTCAAAGGCTAATCAGCTGGTTTGCACAGCAACAACAAGCTAGGGACAGACGTTACACATAAACTGGCTTAAGTGATCAGAAACTGGTTTAAACCCATAACAGAATATACGTTCAATGCACATAAACCAGTTTCAAAATGGCTGAAATTGGTTTAAGATAAACCTTGTTGAATATGGCATCAGACTTAACTGATTTGGGTCAAACCAGTTTATGCAATGTCTGGCCCAGACCCCTTCCTGGTTTAAGGTAAACCAGAGTCCCCCAGGATCCCAGATGCTTTGCAGCCCTGGGCTGGACTGTCTGCTGCAGAGAGCAGGGCTGGCCCCGCCCCTCTGCTCTGTAGCCGGAGCTCCAACAGAGACTGCAGGCACAGCAGTGTCTGCCTGGCTTCCCTCCTGCCCCACCCCCGCAGCTGCTCACTGCTCAAGCAGGGATTTCCCACAGCATGTACCCCAGCCCCATGGACCCTAGGCATGTGGTATGCTAGCCAATGCTGAGAGTTGTCTGTGTATGTGTCTCCAATTTCACTGACACAGGACAAAGGCAGATAGGACAGTGTCCTCTTAGGGCTTTTTGGAGATAATCATCAGGTCAGCTGGTAATGTCATCCATTCCTTCCTTGGAAAAAGCTGTTTAAGAAGAGCTTGAACTAATGAAAGAGGCTTTTGTTTTGTTGATGGGCTGATAACACAGTGTTTATCAGCCACCTGCTGGCTCCCTCACCTGTCAGGTTTGCAGACAGTATGAAGAAGCAGGGACAGGGAGATGGAAAAGCTCAGTATCATCAACAGATGCATGCACTGCATATACTCCCCCCCCTTTGCCTCAGAGTGCTAGCTGGGGGCTGGCAACACTTCCACCCCTTGAGCAGTGAGCAGGGAAAAGCCTGGGACAATGCAGGCCAGGGTGGGGACTTACACCCCTCCCTAATCAGAGCATCCTGCTGGGGCCCAGCCATGTCCCTCCTCAGCTCAGCACTGAAGGGAAGGGAGGGCTCCTCTAGCACTCCATGGCTTCTAGCCTGAGTCACTGCAGGCATGTGCTTGCATTTCTTCAGTCCAGAGAGGATGTCTGTGAGGTTGCAAACTGGTTCCACCTAGGCAGGTTAGACTAACCTGCAAAGATTTAATCAATTCAGGCTCAGGCTTTTTTGAATGTCTGTCCCTAGCCCAAAAGGCTAGCCTAGCCAAAGTATTTCAAGTACCATCACTTGAGTACAGGCAGTAAAGTTTTTCAAATACAATATCAACATAATTGTTAGTTTAACTTGGGCAAAACAACAAGTTTCTTCATAGCTCCATTCCTGGAAACTGCTGAAGTCCTTTGGTTGTAATCTTCCATAAAATTTCAGCATGGGAAGGACACCCAATAGATAAAAATACATCTTGAAAGGATAACTAAAACTGAAAACAGGGTCTTATAATGGGAAGTTCTGACCTACTTGATATGACTAGGTGATGCCACCAGCCATGTTTATTAGGGCTGTGTGAAATTTCACTGGCCATTTCATTTTGACACTGTTTCAAGTCATTTCGAGCTCAAAACAGTGAAATCGAAATGAAACGATGCTAGTGGAAATGTTTTGTGTTTTGAAGCAGCCAGCAGCCAAGTGGTGGGAGACAGGGAAGAACCAGGGGTCCAGGCTCAGCCAGGCAGGGAGTGCAGCCCTGGCTGTCCCTGCCTCCCACGGCTGGGGTGCGGAAAGCCAATCACAGTGCAGGGGAAGGGAACTGAGCCCTAGCTTAGTTCCCCTCCCCAGCGCTGCAATAGGACTGGAGAAGGAAACTGAGCCAGATGACTCAGTTTCCCTCCCCAGCCCTACGATCAGGCTGGAGAAGGCAACTCAGATTGGGCTGGGGAGGGGAAATGAACTCAGCCCAGCTGGGCTGACTTCCTTTCCCCAGCCTGATCTAGCTCTGGGGAGGGGAAATGAGCAATTGGGCTCAGTTCTTTCCCCAGTCCCAGTCCCAGGTGGCAGTACCGGCTTCCCCCCCTCATCTGGCAGGCAGATTGGGGACCTGCAGGTCCAGGACGACTGGCACAGCCCCCACAGTCCTCTTGGGGTTTGGCCCTGATCTGCCTGCCAGATGAGAGGCTGTTTTGAGCTTCCCCATTATAGCAAATGGGCAAAATATTGAAACAGCATTGAAACAGCTTCACTGTTTCAACCAAGTGAAATGGAACATCTGTTTCAAATCAGAATGAAATTCAAAACAAAACACTGTTCCATCGAAACAGAATAGTGCCATTTCGCACATCCCTAATGTTTATTATAAACATGGCTGGAGTTCAAAGGTACCTGTGTTGGTCATCCAGGACAAGAGTGAACAAGTGCAGGGGAAAAGGAAAGGGGTGGAGTGGGAGAGGGTGAAATGATTAACATTGTTTAGACAGATTATTGAATACCTTAACTTCTCACTTACATGCTTTATATGGTTTATCAGGCTTAACTCTAAACAACTTTTTAAAACAGAAATATATATATGTACACATACACACTCTAAATACAGAAACACGGTAGGTATAGGATTACTTAATTTAGCTGAAAATGGTAGCTTGTTGAAAAAGAGACCCTGCTGGGTTTCACAACCTGGAAAGTTAGCTTTTATGAAGCAAATTATTCTTGAAGAAATGAGTAACAATACCATTTGCTTCATACCAGTGACACAATATTTAGCTCTGTCATTTAAGTATAATTGCTCTATTTTTACAATGTTAGCACTATTGATAAATGTAGCTTACATGGAATAAGTAAATTCTCCCTTATGAAGGTAAAGTAATTGTTTATAAAAAAAGAAAGCTGTCACTTACTCATTTCGTATTCTAAATTGAAAACAAATGCTTCTATTTACAATGGCAGATTTAGGTATGCTAACATTTCAATTATTTTGTGGTCTAATATTTTTAATATTACAATTTAGCATGCTTTAACCATACTTAACAGATAATAAATATGAGCTTATGAGGATCACAGTTTGATTGTGGCAGCTTCCATGCTGTGTGGAAATACCTGTTTCCCATTTTCAGAGTAATCACAGAGGGAAAAAAAGACATTTTGGCTTGGTGCTAATTGTAAAATGTCCTGGTTCCTGCCAGTATAATATGCCCTGGTTCCTACTAAGAACCAGCTTGTCATGATCAAAACCTTATACCCAATTCCTTATACAGGAACTTCACAGTGGTAGTCATATTGCCATTTCCAGTAAGGAACTCCACATCTTTCTTCCATTAAAACCTGCTATTTTTTCAGTGATTTGGTAGTCTTTCCTTAAAACCAGTGTGTCGTTTTACAAAGAATATCTTTTTTTCCTATTTTATGAAGTGGCCATTAAAAAGTGATCCTGTCACCTGTTTCACTGGCAACATTTCCCAGAAGCCAACATTTTTCATATTCCATGCTCCTCCCTATGAAGGCATGATGCTTTGCAGCCACATCCTGACTAAAATGCTGGAATTTAACCCAGACTCTACAATGCTCACAATACGCTCTGGGTTTAAATAGTCTTTTCAAGCTGACTCAGAGCCGGGAACTGCATCCATTAACCCCCAGCCACCTAAGCACCAAGGGTCATTGCTCATAAGGATCACTTCAGTAGTTGGGGTGAGAATTTGATACTATCAGGCAGTAACAGATCCTACTGCAAGGACAGAGGCCCAGAATTCTCTCCCCTCTCTCTTCCCAATCATGACGTCTTCATCCCTTCTACTACTTCCTACTCGTTTTTCCCCCAGCTCAGGTGGAACCTACTGTTCCCTTTCTATTGGCAGTGGGGGGTATCTGCTGGTAATGTGGTAAGTGTTCAGGCCTCTGCTATGCTGAATTTACTGGTGGCTGAAGGAAGCCTGGTTGGCTCCCAGACATAATATGTGGCTCTACTGGAAATCCCTGGGCACAAACAACACAATTTTGATGCCATCTCATTCTTCACCTCCTCTTGAGATAGATGCAAAAATCTCCTTTAATGTCAGGGAATCAGCTGATTACAGGGTCCAGGAGAAATGTTTTGTAACAAGACAAGATTTGCAGATGCTTGTGACCTTTCTAACTTTCCTCTTGTCACCCAAAGTTGCTAGTGAATTGCACTCCAGCTGGAAACTTTTGGTAGGTTTCTCGCACGGACTGCAGGTGACCTGGGTCAAGTCTGCAACCATAACACCAGCAGAGGGCAGTCAGGCACTGGTCCTGAGCAGCGTTTTGCCTTAGTGGGGATTCTATCTTTAGGTCCTGCACAGCTTGAGGCTACCTTATGTTAATACCAATATGAGAGAATAAGTACTCTGGCAATTCACAGGACAATTTGCTTATAGATGGTACTGTAAAGAAGGGGAATGACACATATGAAGTCACCGAGGGCAGCTTGAAATTCACACCTGGATTCTACCCCAGGAAGGGATAGGGCACAACTATCGCATGTTACATTAACAGCTAATTAATAACATGAGCAGTGGCCTCCACATGTAATCCTCAGTGATGTCTCTGTGTTTCATTGCATTGGTGGCTACATCTATGTCATATATTCAACAAGCAGGTATTCTTTTTGGAAACCACTTGAAATAAGTAGGTATGACACAAGACATTAAGAGATAGAAAATAGATGGTGCTGCATCTTTAGTTCAAGTAGTATGTCTTTCTAACCCAAGTATTACTTTGCATTTACATCCTAAAAGGTAGGGGCCTATTTTTAGGCCAGTAGCAAGCCACTCAAATGAGAGTTTACAAAAACACATGAACAAGTTATCATAACTGTAGACTCTCCAGAGTATACTTACATATGTCATTTATATGAGGCAAGGGCATTTTTATTACAGTTTGTCAGGAACCTGAAGCAAAATTCTAGTTTTTTTATTCTAAATTTTATGTGAAAAGATTTTAGTTTCACCAGAAAATGTCCATTTCTATCAGAAAAACCAAAACTGTGGCTCCTTGGTTATGTGCAGAGAGACAATTAAATTCAAAATAGCCTCTAAATGGACAGTGGAGGGCCTCAGCTGGGCTGACAATGAGAGGCAAAGAATCCCAGGCACTTAACTTTCAGCAACCCACCTGGAACACACTTTCTGCCTGCAAGCAGATCCCACATGTAGAGTGAGTAAATTGTGTGCCTTTGCAGATAGCACTTCAAAACAGAGTTTTCAAAATTCATGAATCAATCCAGCAAAAAGCATAACACTGGCTTAAAAATCATGATTTAAAAACAAATAATATGTGCTGACCTCTTTTTTCTCTTCTCTCTTCTAAGTCTGAGACGTATTCAGGTAATGTTTTCACATTTTTCTTAGCAACTATAACAGCAAGGACATAATTTTGTTTTAAAAATATAAGGTGGTAGCGGGGGGAGGGGGAGGATTTCCATGCAGTGTCTTGATTCTATGAATTAGGAATTTAAGAAAAACACTAAATATTGTAGAATTCACCATTAAATTGTTAAAATCGGCAATCCTGACCCCTTTTTTTACATGAGGATGTAGAAACTTACACTTTGTTTCCTGAGCTATACATAATTTTTGGATTTTCCTTCATTCTCCATTGTTGTTGATCTGTATGTTAGACAGGCATAAAAATTCAGGCACCCCAAAGAAAATCCTGTAAAACTGAAAATACGTCCCACAAATTGCTTTGTATTCCTAAACAGCATTATATTTAATGACAAGACACAAAGTAATTCAACATTTGTTAAAGCTCTTCTACTGTACATTTAATAATATCCAAAAAAACCCTATAAATAATAAAATATTATGAAAAGTAAAGCAATATAGACTTACATTAAGTAAATCCATCTTTTCAATGAAACTGCTACTGACAGACTGCAATGCTGCTGGGGGCCAGGAGTGAAACCAGTCAATGGCTGTGCAGCTCACCGGAGCTGGAAATGTCCTTGCTCTTTCTCTCAGTGTATATAGAATCATAGAAAATTAGGGTTGGAAGGGACCTGAGGAAGTCATCTAGTCCAACCCCCTGCATCCTGCTCAAAGCAGGACCATCCCCAAGTAGATCATTCCAGCTGGGGCTTTGTTTAGCTGGGCTTTAAAAACCACCAGGGATGTCGATTCCACTATCTTTCTAGGTAACCTGTTCCTGTGCTTCACCACCCTCCTAGTGAGAAAGTTTTTCCTAATATCTAACCTAAACTTCCGTTGCTGCAACTTGATACCATTGCATCTTGTTCTGTCATTTGCCACCACTGAGAACAGTCCAGCTCGATCCTCTTTGGAACCCCCCATCAGGTAGTTGAAGGCTGCTGTTAAATCCTCCCTCAATCTTCACTTCTGCAGACTAAATATGCCCAGTTCCCTCAGCCTCTCCTCATAAGTTATGTGCCCCTGCCCCCTATTTTTGTTGCTTTCTGCTCAACTCTCTCCAATTTGTCCACATCCTTCCGTAGAGGGAGCCCAAAACTGGAGACAGTAGATGTGGCCTCAGCAGTGCTGAATAGAGGGGTGAATCACTTCCCTCAGTCTCCTACTAATGCAGCCCAGTATACCGTTAGCCTTCTTGGCTAAAGTCAAGGTATATCATGTCCACTGCTTTCCCCACACCCACAGTTAGTCATTTCATTATAGAAGGCAATCAGGTTGGTCAGGCATGACTTGCCCTTGGTGAATCCATGCTGACTGTTCCTGATCACTTTCTTCTCCTCAAAGTACTTAGAAATGGATTCCTTGAGGACCTGCTCCATGATTTTTCAGGGAACTGAGGTGAGGCTGACTGGTCTGTACTTCCCTGGATCCTCCTTTGGATCCTCCATCCTGTACTTCCCTGGATCCTTCATCTTTATTAGAGATGGGCAGTATATTTGCCCTTTTTCACTTGTCCAGGACCTCCCCCAATTGCCACAAGTTTTCAAAGATAATGACGAGGGGGGCTGCAATCACATCAGCCAACTCCCTCAGCACCCTTGGATGCACTGCATCTGGCCCCATGGACTTGTACACATCCAGCTTTTCTAAATACTTCTAACCTGTTCTTTCATCCCTGAGGGCTGCTACAGGTGAAAAGCTTGAGACAACCTGGAGAGCAACAAATAAAATAAAATAAAAATGTTAACACACATTGTGTGAAAGTGCCTATGAAAATAAATGTGTTTCAAACTCCAAATTACATTAGACCAAGAGCATAATGATTTGTGGATTCCACCCTCCATCCCAAAAAAACCTTTCAGTTTGTTTCTCTGAATCCATGCTTTCAGTATTCTCCTACATCCCAAAACTCACTGTGACATTTCTTCTCTTGGAGCCTTGTATCATGAACTATGCTTGGCATTTGTATCCTTTCTACCATCAGTAAGAGAGATCAGCAGACAATCATTCAGCCTCTAAGTGCCACCACAGTCATGCTCCTGACTTTCAATTGTTCATTTTGGGTGCTCACAAATGGGAACAATGTGCACAGATAATTGAAAAAATGGTTAGATTTGTCATAGATATGAATAAGGAGAGATGAAGATGACTCAAGGTGCTTACTCAAAGTGCAACTTCTCAATGAAAGTCTTAGAGTTCTTCTAAGTATTCCTCCAAAGGATTCAATGCCCTATTAAAAAATTTACAATGACAGTGATCCTTGAAATAATTATACATTTACATGTAATCACATAATAATATGATCTAATTGGACACCAGGGAAATTAACTCAATAGCCTAGTACTTAAGGCACTAACCAGGGGTGAGGGAAACCAAGGTTCTTCCTAACTCTCATATGAGTCCCTCATCCTGCAGGGGACTTTGGTGCTGCTCTTCAAACTCCTTGATTAAATATTAGGGCTCTGTGAAACTTTGGTCCCTGATTCGATTCAGCAGAGATTCGGCCCTATTTGGTGGCCAAATCTTTGAATCCAAATCAAATCAGAGGATCTTTTAATCTCTCCAAATCGAATTGGAACCCTCTGAATCGATTCAGAGAGATTCAGAAGATAGAATTAAGTGGCCTCCCCACACCAGGAGGCCAGGTCTTATACCCCCCTACACCCACAACAGCTCACCAAAACTCCTTACGTGGCCCTCCAGCCCTAATAATTACCCACCCCTGCTCTGTGGTTATGGCATTCACCTATGATATGGGAAATGAGATTCACATTCCTGCTCCAGTTAATTTTAATATTGATGCAAAGTCGACCAACTTCAGCAAGAGAAACCCAGCCCTGAACAGCCAATGGCCTGCAGGTGGATACTCATGTTAAATATGGAAAAATGAGGTTCACGGTCCCAGCTCTTTGAGGCTGAATGATTGAAGCAAGCAATGCAGGGACTTGAGCCTGGGTTACCCACATTCCAAGTGAGCAGGCTAATTCCTAGGATCTTGGCTGTTCTGGGGTAGTTGGGTCTCTCCTTTCCATTTTTCATGATGTACATTGAAATAGCTCAGTTTTGGATTGATGCAGGACAGAAATACCAGTGATTTCAGTGCAGTTATATCAGGGATAAATTAATCCCAATATGTACAGCTTACAGAAACCAATAGTTAGCATGACAATAAAATCTTTCAAAATTAAAATGTGGCAAGGATTTTTGTGGGAGATATCTTTTATTGAACCAACAGCATGGTTGATATAGACTTAGACAAACTTTCAAATGCAACGCATTGTTCAAAAGCTAGTCTAAGTCTATCCCCAACCAGACAGTTGGTCTGATTAAAGATATCACCCACAGAAATCTTTGCCCCTCAGATATTTTCTGGACCATCATGGCTACAATATCACTTAAACACTATTAGAATTAGAGTGTCATATTTTATTTTTCATACATGCTTTAGTGATATTTCAAAGCGGGTCAAGCTTGGAGAAAATCCTATTTCTCTATGTAAATTTAGTGTTTGATGTAGCTGTCTAACAACACTTGTAATCCATTAAAACTAAAGAAGTTATTGCAAAAATATTCTATTTTCCCAGTTTGTTGGCTTTCTGTATTTGTCAGTCAGTTTCTTCATTTCCTTTGAAGAGTCAGTTCCGGTCTTGCTGGGAAAAAAACAAACCAAACCAACCGCGCCTCCCCGAAACTTTTAAAAATGCTAACAGAAGAGGAAACAAATTATAATATTTTAAAAGTAAATTTAAAAAATGAAAACAACCCCAAAACCCAGGACACACTATTAAGAGTGCTCCATCAGAAATTTTAATAATTAGAAAATTAACAGAAAATAAGTTGGCTCTCTAATTTCAATATCAGTATATTATAACAAGGATATATTATATTATAATAAAGCAGGCCCCATTGACAAGGATACCAGTACTCAGAGTTTCAGCAGGATGCAGTTGTATTTATGCTCCACTGCCTTGGCTTCCTGAAAGTTATTGTCTTTTCATTGTAGGTTCAGGTGAGACTAAGATCTAATCATAAAAACATCATGATTCAACTACGCAGACCAATCTGTGGTGCACCCAACCAAGTGCACAGCTGGATGCCAACATACACAATGCCCATGGTAGAGCAACGTAATAAAAATGGATAAATAGAAATGGATAAATTTGTCTGAAGTTAAAAAAAATCTGAATGACAATTACAATAATAATTTAAAAGCAGTGAATCTCCAAACATTTTGGAGGTGTATTGTTGGTCATTATCCAAAATTATTCACCCTTTTCCAGACTTGCTTACTTCATCACAAATTCCAGCTCTATCTTTATTACCAGCCCAAGACACAGAGAAGTCTTTGTCTTGGAGGCTGGATACAGTTGCATTCAGATTGATTGTGGTTTGAAACATTTACTCTATTTTGAAAAATAAAAATAATTATTTCTGCCTCTCTTTTTCCATATAGTTGGCCCTATCTTAGCTCTGTCTCCAGCTTTAGCTGGAGGAAGTAAACTTTGCCCTTCATTTCAATATGAATCTCTGCTTAGCTGTGTGACAGGAAGAGGATGTGTTTGCATTGTTATCTTCCCTTTGAAGTGAAAGAAGAAATCTTGAAGCTTTGTTTTGATAATTAAAACTTCCTTCTAAAAACTCTCCCATCTCTGACTTTGTATAGGCTACACCTGTCTAGATTCATTTGTAGCACCAGAAGGGAGCTTTGAGGCCAGCCTGCTATCTTTTGATGAGAACTTACTTTATTTTACAAGTGCATGAGCTCTGAGTAGTCTGCTGAGGGTGGATCTAACCTGGTGAAAAGGGTTGGATGACCCTCAAAACTGGGACAAGTACACAGTCAGTACCAGACCCAGCACTCCAACCAGTAGCTGTTGAACTTCCAAAATGTCAAAACACAAAATAAAAATGATTTATTTTTTATTTTTGCAGTGTTAAAAATCTAATAAAACCAGCCGTGAAGAAAAGAATGTTTCAGAGTGTTCTTTAAACCTTTGAAATGACCACATCTCAGAAAGTGTGTGAAAGAGTTCAAAGCTGAAGGTCAGTGCTTGAAGAAGATGATGGTGACTAGGAGCCCAAAAAAAGATCAAAGAGTTACTAAAGCTATCCATCATTTGAATAAAGGCAAAACAGCAGGTATTGATCACCTCTTCGGAGAAAGGTTGAAAGGAGGTGGGTAAGGTCATTACATAGAGGTTACAGATGAGCAGAATCAAGATCAAGTGATAGAATCATGAAAGCAAGTAATCAATGTACGATATACAGCATCCATGCTATGGCACTGCTGAAGGGCAGTTTCATGAGCTGCAAGAAGCATGAAAGGAAATATGTCATGTGGCCTAAAGATAAGGCAGAGTGATATGAAAAAATAGCACAGCAACATGGCAAAGGAAAGCCACAATACAGCCCTTGGTTGTTTTACAGAATTATCTTAATGCAAACCAGACAAGCAGTTAACTTGAACTTGGTAACTGAAGAAATGTCCTATGGGAGCCAGAATCAATTAATAGAACTGGATATAAAATACAATAGTGATTGATATTCTAGGACATGTCTACACATGCATTAACATGCTTTAGTTAACATGGATTAAATCTAGTACCTCCATTGTGAGATACTACGAAAATGCACTTTAGTCTGTTTTAATGCACAGTAACTAAAGGGTACAGTTTTTAAGTGATATTTAATGCACATTAGCCTGTTTTAATGCTTATTAACTAATAGCACTGCTTTTAGTAACACTTAAATATGCACTAAAATAGGCTAATGCACATTAAAGCGCGTGTAGACATATCCCTAATGTACCATGGTGACCATTTTCAGATTTGTCTGTAATGCACAGAAGCATTGGACAATAGGGCTGTGTGAAATTTTGCCGGCTGTTTTGTTTTGACGCTGTTTCGACTTGTTCAAGCTCAAAACAGTGAAATCAAAACAAAATGAAAGGCTTTGAAACAGCCTCAAAATGAAACAAGGGCAGTTGAGATATTTCAAATGTTTCAAAAGGGAGAGGGAAGAGGGGGAAGGACTGCTCTGATATTGACTGTGTAGCTGGCTAGTAACTGTGATCCTTCCCCTAGGTCCCTTCCAATCCCAGTGCTCTGGGAGAGAGATGGAAAAACTGCATAAAAAGCAGCATTGTTTGAACTGAGCTGCTTTCTGCCTTGGGGTCAGTTGCTGAGCTGTGTCTTCCAGCAGCTCAGCAGCATCAGGCAACAAAAGCTATCATGTCCTACTTGCTAGCCTCTTCATAGCAAGTGGGGTTCATCAATACCTTTTGCTTTCTACCTTTTATTTTATTATTATATTCATTCATTCCTTTCACAATTTATTCCTCCTCAAAAATCCTCTTCTTGTTTTTGTTAGTCTATTTTGATTCTTTTCCTCCAGAAAAGAAATCTGTGCTTTCTCTCACAGTGTGCATTCCATTCACTGTGCACAGAAGCACAGCATATATTGCATATTATAATACAGAATTTATTTGGGAACATATGCTACATACATTTATAAATTTTATTTATTACATAAGTACATACATACATACATTACATAAATACACATACATATACAATTATCTACATATATTTCAGAAATCAGATTACATTATAGAAGAACACACAGATTTTCCAGCACACGAAGGTGAAGACACTATGAAACACACCATGAAGCATTCTGGAAAGGCAGCTGGCAAGCCTTCAGGGAGAGGCCAAAGAGCGGGGAGAGGGAGAGCTATAAGTTCCGCCCCCAAACTGAGACATAGCCTCTTTCCTACAACAAACAGGCATGAGGCTTCCAGTTCTACAGGCATCAAGGAGGGAAAGCAGTGCTACTGTCTGTGCCTGAGTCTGCATTTCCTCCAAGAGCACGAGCCATCACCCCCATCCCCCACCAACAGGACAACAAGCAGCAGCACCAGCATGAAAGTATCCTCCACCCCCATTTCACTTCCCATGGTGTGCCAGAGGAAGAGCTGGATCTGGATCTGGATGCAAGTGCCATAGCAAGGGAAATTCTAGGGAAGGAGGGGGAATCATTTGTATTTGTGCTCCACACCCCTCGAAGTATCTTCTAGAGCCTCCTTCCCCAGAAAGCACTTTGGACAAGGTTGAGGTAGAGGGTGCAGAGTCAAGTGGTTCAGCTGAGTCCGCTCCTCCTGTAGCTGCACCTCTTCCTGCTGAGGAGGGGGAAAAGACAGCATCCACACATGCACCCGCACCCCGGAAGTGAGCGGGTATTCTGGCCTGGGATCATTTTGAGCTGGCAGATGATCCCACATATGCTATTTGCCTGCACTGCTGAGCCAAAACCAGCTGGGGCAAGGGAACAAAACACATGAACACCATGGGGATGCTGATGCATCTCCACAGGTACCACCCCCTTGCCCTTGCTCCTCCTCAGTCTGGCATCAGTGAGACCATGCCCAAAAAGAAGTCTCCTTCTCACTCCAAAGCCCCTGTCCTGTCCCCCAGTGAAGTAGAGGCAGGCCACCCTGGAACAGTAGGGAAAAGGCAGACAGAAAAGGGGTCATGTTGCAAAGGTGAGTGAGGTCACCCAGAGCATTGGGGAGATGCTTGCTTTTGATGGCCAGCCCTTCTCCTTAGTTGAGCAGCCAGGGTTCAGGTGGCTCATGGCACTCGTGGTCCCATTGTACCAAGTGCCTACAGGCACCACCTTCAGCAGGACGGTGGTGCCCTCCCTGTATGAGGCATGTTTGAGGGAGGAGCTGTGCAAGGCAGGTCCGCAGGTGGCCCTACACTTCACCTCAGATATCTGGAGCAGCTGGGGTGGAGATCATGTACACCTCTCCCTCACAGGGCACTGGTGCAACCAGTCAGGCCATCAGTGGGCTCTCCTTCAAGCCAAGATGATGGATGAGTCCCACACAACAACTGAGATCATGGGGGCCATGAGCCGCTTGGTACAGGGGTGGTTCATTGGGCAGGGTGAGCTAACCTGCGGGTTCACGGTCACTGACAGTGGAGCCAATATGGTCAAGGTGGCCTATGATGCCAAATTTGTTGGCATCCGCTGTGTGGCACCCAAGTTGCACCTCACTGTCAGGGATGCCTTGGAGGGGGACAGGGCGGCTGGTGATGGTGCCAGCACCAGCAGCAAGCTCATTTCCAAATGCAGGAAGGTGGCAGGCTACTTCAGTCAGAGCATCAAGGTGGACAAGATGCTGTGGGACAAACAAGCAGATCTGAACAACCTGCAGCAAAAAATCATGCAGGCTGTGGAGACTCAGTGAAACTCCACATATGTGATGCTCAAGAGGCTGGTGGAGCAATAAACGGCCATCAATGAGATGGCCTTGCTTGGGGAGATTAGGATCAGCGGCCCCCTTAACAGAGCTAAGTGGGATACCATCTCCCAGACATAAGTGGTCCTCAAGTCCTTCCTCAAGGCCACTGAGACCCTCGGTGCTGGTGATGCCTTCCTTAGCCAGGTGATCCCTATAGTAAGGGAACTTCAGAACCAAATGAAGATGCTCCAGGGGATCAATATTCCTGGCTGGGGCAAGCTGCTGTCAGCAGACATGCAGGCACTGGTAAGGCAGCTGAAGAAGGGCATCAGGAAATGGCTTGATCCCTTGCAGTCCAGTATGGTCCAGTATGCTGGCCTCCATGTGTGACCTGAGGGTGAAGGGGAGCATATACAGCAGCCAAAGCCTGGATTAGTGGACAAAGGAACTGCTGAAGAGAGTCAGGGAGGCAGAATGTTGGAGGCAGGGGGATGTGGAAGAGGGGAATCCACTGTCCTGTGTCAGCATGCCATCCACCAGCCAGCCCCCTCCTCCACCACAGGCACTGCCAATGTGGGCCAAGGGCACGGCTTCCATAGCAGGGTCCAGAGGCACCAGACCCCACCATCAGGCAGGTAGTTCTCAGGCCTTGGTGGCTGCCTATCTTCCAAGGACATGGAGCCACTGCTGTTTGACCCCCTTGGCAAGCTGCAGCCAGATGTGGCCAGATCTGGCCATGATTGCCTGGAAACACCTATCCTGCCCACCAACCAGTGTTCAAAGTGATAGGGTGTTCAGGATTGCTGGTGATGTAGTGACACCCCACCACACCTCCTTGGATCCTGGTTTGGTGGAGCAGGTGGTGTTCCTCAAGGTAAACCTGCCACTGCTGGGTTATACAAGGTCCAGGTACACACCAAGTGAGTGCCACTCTCCTCACTACATCCACATATATATCCTTTTTTTCATTTTTTTAAACTGAAAACCATTTAATGCCCTGCTCTCAGAGCTGGAGGCGGCACTCACTGCATCACCAGCCAGCAGGGGAAGAACATGTCCTTGATGAACTCCTGTGCCAGGATGAACTTGGAGGTATGAGCTGGGGCTATGGGGAAGGAGGAGGCCCTAGGACCTGGGCATGACCACTAAAACTGTACTCTGCCAGGGTCAGGAAGCCTGGTGGGACTACCAGTGGCGTGGCAGTCCCAGGAAATGCCAGGACTGAGGATCTCCCTGGTGAAAGGCAGATAGGAGGTACCATAACCTCCAGCCACCACAAGCATGCACACAGTCCTGGCTGGGGAAAGCCCAGACCATTACATCTTTGAAAGACCTGAGGCTTGCTGGTTACAGTGGAGTTGTGAGGCTTCAGGTGAACTCAGCTTAGCTTCTTGGGATGCCAGCTTTCAGGTTGAAAAATCCTTCATCAGGCTCAGGAAACACCTGCAGTTTGTGTGTGTGTTGTTCCTGGATGGAAGGAATAGTAAACTAACCAGAAGCTGGCATGCAATGCAGGCAAAAAAGCCAGTCAGTAAAAATGGAAATGGAGGTGTCAGGGGGTGTAGCAGGTAAAAGTGGAGAAATACCTGGGGAGCCAGATGTCCGGCAGGTTGTAGTGTGCCATAAATCCAATGTCTATATTGAATCCATGAGTTTCTGTACATAGGAGGTTGATGAAGTGCTGTTCATAGGCTTGTCTGTGAAAAGTGTTTTGTAAATTCAAACAAGCACTGAACCTTGCTAACCTCATCACCAGATGCCTGCACTACATGCCAGCCTCTGGCTTCTTTACCAAATGGTGTGTGCTGTTCCATCCAGGAATGGTGTGTGCTGTTCCAACTGCAGGTGCTTCTTCAGCCTGACGAAGGATTTTTCAACCTGAAACCTTGCTAAGATATATTTCTCTAACTATTCAGTTGGTCTACTAAAAGATCCCAGATTGACACAAAGAACCTTGTCTGCCAGTGCCATGTCCTTAGACCAACGCCCTTAGCACCTGTTCCCAGCCAGGTGACCAGAAGGAGGCAGAGCCCAGGGCACATCTAAGTCCCAGGGCTGGGGCTGGCAGGGAGATTTTTCTGGCAACTTCTGGAGAAGAAGCTCCTACAGGAAAGGAAAGAAAGGCTCTGTGACAGTTTGGCTGCCTGAGATACTGCTAATGCTACTGTGATGCTTACTAAATTATTACTACCTGTTGTTATTTAAAGTGGTGGACCGGACGGAGGCTGTAGGGGAGGAGGAGACCTCACTGGGGCACACTACCGTGTTGTGTAGAGGTTCCAGCACCAGTGAGGGTGTGCCTTAACACACACACAAAGTCAGACATGTCATGAGTTTTGCTTGTCAGCAGCTTGAGGTGCAGTTTGCCAGAAACTCCTACACCTATCTTCTTGACACTTGACTGTATTTGTGGCCTCAGCAGGGGCTACCCTCCCTGATGTTTTCATTTGAATCAGGCAAGAAATAAGAAAGTTATAGGCAGTTTTGTGGTTCCCCATTACAGCCTATGGGTGAAATATGTCGAAACAATTTCAATGAAATGAAACAACCGTGTTTTGAAATGAAATGAAACATTGAAACAAAACACTGTCCCTTTGAAATGGCGAAACAGAAGTTGAAACGAAACAATGCTGTTTCTCATAGCTTTATTGGACAGCAAGCCCCTACCTTCTTGAAAGAATATAAATAGTGGCATGGAAGGAACATATAACATCTGATGAATATATGGAAGGGTTCTCTGTATTACACTCTCAATTTAATTTTTGACCTCAGGGAATACCATATCTACCCAAATCCAAGATGATTTTGAATTTAAGTCACCCCTAGAATAATTAGATTCTATACATGGAAAATTTATAAATTTGTTATAATTTTCCATGTATAAAATTTAATCATTGGAAGGTCATCTTAAATCTGTTCCTCCCCACCACCACCACTGCAGCAGGGCAAGCAGCAGTAGGGGGCAGGCAGTGGCAGAACCCCTGCCACCTGCCCCCCCCCACCAATTGCCACAACTCCTGCATGCCCCCCCTCTGCTTGCACCTCCTGTCTCCTGCCACTGCCCATGGTGCCTGTACCATCTGGCACCTCCTCTACCCATTGCTTGCTCACTTGCTCTCCCTCCTGCCCTGAAGCCAAAGCCAGAGCTGGAGCCAGAGCCGGAGCCAGAGCCAGAGCCAGAGCCAGAGCTGCCACTGAGTGGCCAGGCAGGAGCTAGAGTCATCATGGGCTCTGTGCCCAAAGGCAGAGGGGGGCTGGGGCTAGAGCTAGAGGCAGAGAGTATGCAGCAGGGGAGGGAGGAGGGAGAAAGCCAGCAGGGGACACAGGCTATGGGAGGCAGAGGAGGAAAGGAAAAGGCAGGGAGAAGAGGCTGTGGAGGGCAGAGGTTGCAGCTGCAGCTCCAAGCTGCAGTAGCCTCCTGTCTTCTGCTTGTACTTGAATCCAAAATTAGAAGTTTTTCCCCCATCATGTTAAATAGGGGGGAAAACCTCATCTTGGATTTGAATTAATACAATATTTTTCTGTTAGGGATATGTTACTAAAGACATTGCTTTTTTATCAAACATGACAGAACTAACCTCACTGAGACTGGAATTTGGTTCCAGTTACCACGACTCAGTTTGCCACATCCTAGGGAGAAGCATGTTGCATTGCCTATTAGGATAGCATATTCTGCAACATGAGATAAATGGCATAACACAGTGATTCTCAACCAGGGTGTCACAAGATCCTTTTAAGAGTGTTGCACACCTACACATGATTCAAAAGATACACTCAGAGAATTTAAATATGAGCACACAGTGTAAAAAATATTCTTATCTGTTTTGGTGTTTATGAGTTCTTTGCAACAGAAGAATTGGTCTATCAATTTTCCATAGTAAAAAACAGGTGACAGCTAAGACATGGCATTTTCCAAGTGGTGGCTTGAATCTAAGAAGGTGGGTGAAATATGGGTCATCTACTGTTGTCATCTCAAGATCTTGGAGAGAGAACACCAACAAGGGCTCCAGAATATCCTCCACATCAAATGGGAAGATCACTGCACCAGCATCTTTGCTGAAGTCAATGTTACCAGCATTGAGTTAATGATCCTCAAGCACCAACTTTGCTGGACTGGACATAGTGCGCAGATGCCTGACTCAACTCCCAAAACAAGTGCTCTATTCTCAACTTAGTAATGGTCTGAGATCCAATGGTGGCCAGAGAAAATAATACAAAGACCCATTGAAGGCATACCTCAAGAAAATCGATGCCAACCTAAAGATCTGGGAGGAGCTGGCTGCTGACCAGCTCCAATCACACTGCAACCTCAGCCAAATGGCAGCCCATTTGAAGGTAAGGCTTCTTGCCCTCAAAACAGGGAGAGAGAGCAGAGAAAGGAAAAGGAAAGAAATCCCAGCCTGTAACCTACTCTTCCCTGAGGAAAGACCTGTAACTTCTGCAGATGAATCTGTGGCTCAAGGATTGGACTTTAAGTCATCTCAAGACCCATCAATGAGCCATGGTAGAGGTCATCCTTGAATCAAGAGATTGCTGATGCTGACAACATTTAGTCTAAAAAGTTGAGAATCACTAATAAAAACCTCTGGATCAGAGGTGCTAAGTACACAGGGGCCCGAGGACCCTGGGCCCTCTTAAGAAGGGCACTGTTACCTGAAATACATAAAATTTTCCACATACCCATCATTTTACCCACCCCCCAGCAAAAATAAAAGTTGGGGCCTATGTTCTGGATTACAGAGTTTAAGGAAGACATACTAACTAATAAACAAGTACTCCAAAGAAGGCCTAAACAAGCCTAATTTTAAAATAATCTTAAACAACTGTCTCTAATGTCAGAAAGAGGAAAGTTATGCTTAGAACTGCATGAAATAAGCTATATTTATATCCTCCTGTAATTAAAGATTATCATGAAGAGAGAACGTTACTCAAAAGCCTGAGGTATTTAAAATGTGAAATGCTTTAAAAAACTATAGTACATTTCTAAAACAAGCCAATAAGTTTAACTCTTCCTGCCTTTACTTTTAATGGAAAATAAATTAAGAAGGGTCCCATTTGTTTCAAGGAACAATGACATCTCAGTTGTCAAGCTTCGTCCAGTCATATTTATCTTCTCTAACCCCATCAATGAAAGTAAATCAGTTTTTGGCTCAGATTCTAGGTTACTCAGTATGTTAAATTACTACTTTATAATTGCACACCTACTGAGAGAATTGAAACAAATAGGTTAAGCATTTCCACTGAACAGTCTCCTAAACCCCTTCACACACTGACTCGCACCAAGATTCTAATTTTCTACATAAACCTTGTTGGTGGACATAAAGCCAGTTAAAATCAAGGTAGCAGCTCTTTTGTTGTATTTTAAGTTTAAAAAATGTTTTATGCTTGCCCTATTCTAAAAGCCCATGGAAAAGAGAGGTGAACAGACAGAAAACAGGAATGTGCATGTACTTAGCAGTGCCAAAAAGGTTTGGATTGTTTCCAATACCATAATAGTACAAATAAAATGAGAGTCTGGCTTTACAGTTTTCAGAGTTCCATAAGCTTGGGTTTAACATTTGTCTAATTAATGTGACTATAATGAATTTAATCCTGATTTGCACTGCCACCAGTAAAAACAGAAACAGTCCAATAGAACTGTTTATGTCATTGATAAAAGCAAGATTTTTTTCTTCCCAACAATACAGAGCCAATATAATTAGAGAAGAGAGGGAGTCATCAAATTCCATTTAATATTGCCTTTTTTTCCACATGTTTTGATCAATTAAACTCTGTGATTTTAATAATGTAACCCTCTAAGTGTTGACCTTTAAGAAGTCTGAGAGATGGTAGAAGAAGTATCATTTCAAAGACTGTCATAGCAGCACTGGCATGCATAGTCAGAGAGCTGGAAGGCAGCAGTATAGTTAGAATAGTGGGTGCAGACAGAAGTGCAGCTCCCTTCTGTAACTGGGAACACTTTGCAGGAAGCATTCTGAATTACAACGATCCCCTGGAACAAACAGAAGTTCACTGTTGGTTCTAGGGGGACATCTAGTTGCTGGCTGCCAGCCTGCAGCAAGTTTCCCCTAGCAATGGCCCCTTCTCCCTGCCAAGCTGCAAATTTTTCAGAATGGGATGGGGGAAAGGGAGCAGAGGGAGCTTGTCCTAGGGGTTCCTCAGCCAGCGCTGGGGGGGGTGGGATTGGTGAATTGGAGCCCACTCACCGTGGGGGGGGCTCCAATTCACCTGTCCCACCCTCCAGCAGAGGCTGAAAAGCTCCCAGACCAAACTCCCTCCACTCCCATTCTGAAAACAGAGACAGGCTGGCAGGCAGGCAGACAGAAGTTACAGAAGATGCTCTGTTTTGAAGTGTCTTCATCTCACCCCTCATGCAATGGGTGTTCAGATCTTCACCCAATCAGCCATTTTAGAAGCTGTTTGCAGCCATGCACTAGTGTCTGGTCAGAGCTATGGCTTTCTATGGACAAATCAGGTGAAACTTGTCACTTCCATCTGTGCCCACTAGTCTTGTGGGCAGAGCCAGCTGTCATGAGGAGAAAGAGCAGGCGATGGCAGGAACTGAAAACCAGCAGGAGACAGCAAAAGAAAAGAAGGAGGTGCATTTCCAGAGCAGTTGTTCAGTGAGGGTAGAGTGGCCCCAGAGAGAGAGGGAGGAGAGTGGAGACCCTGATGAAAACAAGAAAGGAGGCACAGCGCGTTGGGGCATGGGAGGAGCTGAGTGGGACAGCTGCGGTGGAGAGGATCTGTATGTCCACTGGCTGGGCAAGATGGAGAACAGTGCTGAGCTGGGAGATACCAGCTGAAGTATCACGGCCAGGAGAGTGACCCAGAAGCTGGCACAACTTCAGAAAAACAGAGTCAGCTGGGAAAAGGAGACTGAGCTTTTCTGGAACAAGTAAAACAATTCTTATGTTTTTAATTATCACAACAAGGTTGGGCTGAGTGGGAGCCCAGGAGAAGGACTAAACATAAAGACAGTACCTTCGATGTCTTTTAGTGTGCTTAAAGGGGAAGACACCTTTTTTTTTTGGACTTGTACCCCTTGAGAGAAAAAAAGGGGAATTAGGTTCATAGAGCCCAAAGGGCTGAAGCTCATCCTTGTTTATTGTACTTGATTTTATGTTTGTGATGCTTAGAGAGAGAAATTGGACATAATACTTACCATCCCTGGAGAAGTCGTCACTCAGTAGTTTGGAGAACAGGCTTTGGTCATGTCCTTCAGGATCCAGTGATACCTAAGAAACCAGAGAAAAAAATGTGAAAAGAGAGAGAGATACCTAATAAAAGATCCTTATCATAAAGAACACATGCTGTGAGTCTCCATCTTTTATAGTCAACCAGATGTTTTTATAAGAATGTTTGAAACTACAAGGGAATTAATCAGTATCCCATTGTCCAGTGCTGCTTAATTTGTACCCTCCCAGTATAAGCCCTTTAACATCAAGATGTGGCAGGGAAGATTCAGGATCACTGCTGAGACAAACAGGGAATAATCTTGTTATTTGAGATCTAAGCAGGTAGCCCGTGAGTTACATACCTCATAAGACTATACAAGATACCTAAAAGATATAGTTTTGGGGGGCCCTGATGAGAAGAAGCCAGCACCAGCGGTGGTGGGGGGGGGTGACAAGCAGCTGAAGAAGCCAGCAGCAGTGGGAAGGGGTGAGGGGGGGTGACAAGCAGCCGAAAAAGCTGCTGGATGTGAAGCCACTGGTGGCAGTGGCAACAACACAGATTAGTGGCAACCCCCCCCCCCCCCGCGCTATGTCACTGATTTGGAGTGTTCACAGCCGCAGGGCCCCTGTGGCCACTGGTT
>NW_017729031.1:56264495-56278571 GCF_001723915.1 Gavialis gangeticus
TTAGGGGCAACCCCCCCCCCCCCCGCGCTATGTCACTGATTTGGAGTGTTCACAGCCACAGGGCCCCTTTGGCCACAGGTTCTGCAGGATAGGACGGGCCGGCCCTGCTTGTGGGGCATGCCTACATATACCATGTCACTAATACTGATAACTGTCACCATCAAAACGTGCCCTGTACACATCTTACAATTCCTCACATGCCATGGAAAAATATTGGGTACCTGGTATTAAAATGATATTGGACACTCCCAGAACTGTTCTCAGGAGCAGGCTCCAGATTCAGGGCTGCAGAGCAGCACTAGGCACACCTTGAACAGACATTAAAAATCAGCTACAGGACATATTTTAAGCATATGACCAACTCAGAGTGGCACTGGGTGGTCAGGGTGCAGTTTGACTGCAGTACTCCTGAGCACTATGTGATGTAGTGTAGACCTGTCCTAAGACCACAGCAGATGTGAAGTTCAGGATGATGAATTTAGGCTGAAGAACTCTAATTTCTTCACTTACTCTTTTAAATATTATACAAGATGCTGCTGCAAACACCTAAACACATTAGTAACTTTGTTCATGTGAATAGTCCTATGAAGCCAACTTATGAAATAAAGTTATTTGTGGGTATGATTGGAGGATTTGATCCAGTAATTGTTCTCACACTTTTTTTTCTCATTGAAACTGTGGATGATGTTGTTAACTATTCCTTAAAATCAAAGCTAACATCTTGTCAGATTCTAAATTCTTTATCCATCAGTAAAAATATAAACACAAATATTCTCTGAAGAGTTTCCCTTTTACAGGAAATCTGAGGACTAGAAGGCTAATGTTTTGACGAATTCTATAACTGGATTCTGTGCATAGAAAAAAATCATTGAAACATTATTTTTTCCCTACTAACAAAGATCATTTACCACAAACACTGTGTTTATTAGAATTCATTTTGCTGTACTTCAGCCAGGAGGAGTTATTTTTTAATTGAAAAAGAAAAAAAAGTTCTCATCATTCTTATTTATTGACCTTCCTCATGTTTAACTGTTGACAAATTCTGTCAATAAAAAATTGCCAACAGTTCCTCTTGAGTCTGCCTAACCGAGTCCTTGTAATTCCATTTTTATAGAAGAAATGATGCTCTCAACTTTGTCTTCACTAAATAAATCAGGGATATCACCTTCAAATATAAGCATTCTAGTTAGCAATACGTGGCCATTTTGTAAAATTCATAGCTCTGTTTATAATCCACAATCCACTGCTTACAGTAATAATAATTAATGAATAATGATAAAAACATTTTGCAGTATTTTAGCACCTCTCACTTAAGCATCTCCAAGCACTTTAGAAAAATGAATTATGTATGTAAGCTTCAGAACATCCTGTGAGATAGATTTTTTATATATATAACAGATGGGAAAACTACTACAGGAAAACATAATGGCCAAATGACATTTGTGAGCAGTAATTTGCACAAACCGTCATACTGAAATGTATGGGACTATTACTTTCAGTCTGGCACAAAAAATTTTAATTAAGGAGTGTTGGATAGCAGGACTCTGTCCTGGAGTCTAAAAAATCAGGATTCTAATGACATTCATGAATATGGACAGTTCAAAGAGACCGCCAGACCAAGCCACTGTACTGGAGCAGGATCAAGTATATCTAAACTAGACAGGTATTTTTCTAACCTGTTTTTAAAAACTTTCAGTGACGAAAAGTCTATATCTCCCCAGGCAATCTGTTCCAGTACCTACTTGTACTCTAATAGGTGGAAAGTTTTTCTTAATATCCAACCTAAATCATCTTTCTTGCAAAAGGCACCTGATTTCTTTTTGTCCTCCTCCCATTGGAGAAAGAGAACAATCGATCACTGTCCTCTCTTAAAGGAACATGCTTTTACATTAGGGAAGGCTGTTATCAGGTCCCTTTCACTTTTGTCATTGATTTATTATGTGATCTTGGGAAAGTCTTTAATCTGTCTGTACCCCTGCTTCCCCTGTCACCATTTACCTGGCTTGTTCACTTAAGATGGTAAGTGTTTTGGAGCCAGGCCTGATTGTCATTATATGTTTGCACAGTGCCTCCCACAATGGAGCCAAATCCTCATTTGGAACCTCCAGAAACAGCTATAATGCAAATAATAATTAATAATAAAGCAAATGGCAGGAACTAAACCCAGGATTACTGGTTCTCCATTTCCTGCTCCAGCCAACATGCCTTTGACTCTTATAATCATATTATAAGTAAAAGATTGTTTAAATTACCCTAAATAAACATTTCTTTGCTTATACTTTTATCTATGTTCTATTATATTAGGCATTTACTGTTATTCCTCAAATATTTCTTTCAAATACATCAAGCCACACTTCTAAACTGTCTTAAGCTTTTCCTTTATTGCAACAAGGTTATGGGAAACAAAGTATAAATCCTCACCTTTCCTCTTATTTATTTATATTTGTTTAGTAAGTACATTTGGTACACTAATAGCGTCCCCCACTTCAGCCACCCCATCTTTCTTTCCAGCGTTGTGCTTGTACTCACGTATAACAGGCTCTTACGCTGTTTCTTTACCATTTCAATCAACATAATAATGGTGCTGATATAAAGTGACTCAGCCTCTTTGGTAGGATGGCAGTTAATTTTCTTGCTTTTATCCAGCATTTCATTGTGAAAACCTCTCTCATTTTATCAGTAAATCCCCTTGGAGAAGACCATTACCTAGCACATTTTACCTCAAATGCCAGTGTAAGCGCTGATCCAAGAATTAACAAGGCTGAGAGTATGTGCAATGATGACTACAGGTAACCAAAACATAAAAGGTCTGGTCAATATGTCTCAAAAGTCATAGTTGGATGGAACATCTCTATCAATACTCATAGTTATGACCGGCCCTCACTTCAGGGTCATATGGGGCTCAAAGATTGCCCTTGTTTAAATATGACCTTCCCTTCAAATTCCTCTTTTCTGATTGGAAATACAATAAAACATAGACTAGAAGTAGTTTATATATATAAAAAACTAAGGTCCCATTTTTTAATTTCATGGGGAAAATTCAATTTTCAATGCTTTAATTTCAAGTTTTCTATTTATTTTCAATTATATATTTAAAATACTTCAATTACATTTAAATGACTTATATTTCAATTTATTTTATTTTCAATTTTTGTGTGCGCCCATAATTCTGTCAATACATAACATTCATAATTACCTCAATTTTGGGGAAAAAATTCCTATTGACAAATTTATAATATTTTTTTCTTTTAGCAGTCTGTACTCCTCCCAAAGTTGGAATATTCTTGGAAAGCTACCAAGAGGAAAAAATGACAAGGAGTAAAAGGAAACAGTTGGAAGTAACAAAACACTAAGAAATTACTCATTCTACTGATTCAATGGGAAAAGAGATGAAAGTAAAAAAAAGATGAATCTGAAATTTGGGGTAGCTTTTAAAACCATACCATAAATGTCAATATGAAAATAACTAAAACATTTTTTAGCATTAACTCATTGAAAAATATCACTGAAAATTACAAAATCACATTTTAGGTGGATGCATTTTCCTGTCAAAAAGAACTGAGCAAGCCTGACTTCAAAGTTTTCCACTTTATTTTTCTTCCTCTATTTCTTATTTAAAGAATAAAGCTCCTGTTCTTTTTCCCTCCTATTTTATTTCTCTTCTCCATGGTATCTGTCACTGCCCTTTGCAGCAATTTCATATCTCCCCTAGTTTTATGCCCTCCTATCTTTCTTCCTTAGTTCATTCCCATGTTCCCCCTTCCTTAGCTGCTCCTTTGACCTCTCATAGTCTTTCTTTTTCTGAGATCTTCCCCCACCATATCTTTTGCACTTTTTTACCCTCAGATACATTTCCTAGGTCCTCCCCGACCCAGTACCCTTCCATTTTTTGGGTTCCTTCTAAAATATGTTCAGTAAGACATTTCTACTGCCTTTGCTTTTGCAACAAAAATCCCCTGCCAGCCTAATTCCTAATGAGATTATTCTCTTGGGGTTTCCTCTCTTTCTGGGTTCTCTTCTTGGTATAATCTACAATTCACTGGATTATTCCTGCACTTTCTCCAGCTCGAACCTAGCATGACTGTAGGAGCAGCCAAGCAAGAACAAAAGGTTCCGGTGCCAGTATGCACTGGTACAACATTGTCAGCTAGATATGGCATGACAGTTGAATGAGCTGTATACAGACTGTTGTATACAAAGCCTCAGTTCCAGCTGTGAATTTATCAGCATAGTCCTGCATCCGGAAGTCATCTGAAGGTCTTGGGCAGTTCTGAAATTAACCAGAACAATGTAAGCAGCACTGTTACAGATACCTTGTATTACCACTGTTATTTGTTTCCCAATCTAGGGAACAACAGTCTACCCTAATACTTCTTTAAGTAAGGTATCTTAGAAACAAATCTGAGGTTATATTTCTTAATTAGCTAAAAAGGTCTCAGAAAAGAGTTATCAGTAGCATGTATCTGAATTACAAAAAGGCAAAATATGAAGCTTATATTACCCTGGTCACAATAAATGGAGCATCAGGAATAAAATAAGATAAAATAGGTTTTGGTTGGTAATTCATTTCTTTTCCCTGTGGAGATTACTGTATTTTCATTTTACATTTTATTTTAAAGGATAAGATGTCATGGTTTTCATTGGGGTAGCATGGGTGCCAATCAGGGTCTCAGCATTATACAAATAATAAGCAATAATAATAAGAGTTGCTTGGTAATCTCAACATGTCTTAGAGAATTTTTAAAACTAATATCACAGAAATTAAATGCTATTTCTAAGGTTTTAAAATCAATTTCTCACAGACAGCAATGCACAGGTGCCTTGACGTTAACTTTAGGAAATTATTATAATTTAAAAGTTCGCAAGGAATCACAAGCATCTGCAGCTCTTTCTTGTGCTCTCTCTTGTCTAAAAACTGTTATTCTACATGTTGTTTCTTTTTCTGTTCCCTGTTTCTTTGGACCTGTTCCAAGATTTGCCTGGTTATTATTTAAACCTTTTCTCAGTATGTTAGTGTGTTGGTATTTGTGCTCTGCCTCCAGTGACTTATGGATTATTCCGCTCTCGGTGAGACATTTTCTATATCCATTCACATCCAGATTATTCAGCCCACTTACAGCAAATATAATACTCACATAATCAATCATTATACTTCTACATCTCTAAATAAAACCATCATTCCTTTATTATGTTAGGCAAATGATCAAATTAATGTTTTCTAAAAATTCCTGCCAATTTAGGTCCCTGGGCTCCCAGACTGTCTTTTTCTTCCACCCCTTTTTTATTTCCTTTATTTGCAAGCAGTACCCAATTACATCAACTAATGTTTATGGGTATATTTTTGCCTTCTGATTATTTCCATCATAATTAGGAATGTGGAAATATTAGATTTTTCAGTTTGACTACAAAACAGAACCCCTTCCACCCCACAAATTTTGATTTAATTCAAATCAATTTATTTTCTCACCCCAGAACATTTTTCATTTCTATTCCATTTCAAGCATTTTTAAGAAAGAGAATACAATGTGGGGGTTAGGAAAAAGAAATGGTACAGCTCTCCCTTTCCATACCCACTAGTTCAATTTTTACACCACTCAGCCAAAATTTCCCCTTCTTTCTGAGGGGATTTGAATGCATATAGTTGAGGACAACAGTTGAGGAGAACAACCCTATTACAGGATATGCTAGGGAAGGGACTCATTTACTATCTCCTGTTGCTGTTGTTCCATCTTGTAGAATGTACTTATATATTCACTGGGCGTGTCTACACATGTATTTATGCACACCTAAACTTAATGCGCCATTGTTTAAGGCAATTTTGCTGCGTGTCTATATGTGGATGCGCTAATGTGCATTAAGGTATGTTAAATTTAGGCACCAATAGCTAAGTCACATTAGTACACATGCAGATGCACTAATGTACATTAATACGGTGTCTATCCATTGACGCACACCACGTCAATGCACATTACCACATCTATACGTTTGCAACGTAGCTATTTGCGCATAAATTTGATACCTGCTTTATGCAGGTATCAAATTTAGGCTTGAATAGCCTAAAATCTCCCTTTTAAGGTGCATTAAGGGCACGCATGTGTAGATGTGCACCTTTAATGCACACTAAGTTGGGCTAATGCACATTAAATGCTCATGTGTAGACACACCCACTGAGACACAGAAAGAAACAGTGAAAATATGGCACAGAAGTTAAGGTGAGGATTAGAGAGGAAAAAGATAAAACAGAGTTAGAAATATGTTATAATCTCTCTGGGCATTTTTACACATGCTCAGGGAGGTGCAGGGGTGGAGGGAGGCGCTTTAATTAGCGAGCACTTTTAATTAATAGTGCTCAAGGGTCACATGGACCAGCTTCCCCCATGCTGAAAAATGGTGGCGGGGCATTTTGAACTAAAGCTCATCAAACAAGCTTTAGTTCAACGTGCTTCACAGCCATTTTTTGGCATGGGGATGGTAATATACATCATGCCAGAGTCTTTTGTGATTAATCATATCTGCTCTGACACACTGGATTTCCAGCGCATTGGAGCCAGTTTCCTGCATAAGTAGACGAGCCCACTATTTGTCATGGTGCATTACTTTTGCATGTGGACACATGCCTTGGGCAAACATGTGGCTAAAAACAGATGTGGGGGATAGGTGTTGCGGGGCAAAGGCTAATTTGAGCTAATTGCCATTCAAGATGCATGTGTAAAATAATTGCCCTGGTCTATTTTAATGCAAGTTAAATTTGGAATAATCAGCCCTGGATTAAACCAGCTAGTCTCTTTTTAGCCTTGGAGCCCTTCAGATGTAGCCAACCCACTCCAACTTTAACCATGTATAAGGGAGGGTTAAAGTTGGAGCAGGTTTGCTGTGTATGAATCATTTTCAGCTTCTTCACATGTAACAATTAGAAAGTACCAGCTGCTTCCTTTTCTCCTTTTGAAAGGACTCTGAGCATTTGTGTGTCCACACCCATAAGCAATGGGTACCAACTTGAAATGGGCATTGTGAATCTCTATTTACTAACTGAAGTTCATGAAGCACCGAGCCTCAAATGAGAAGCACAAAATGTGATTATTACATAATCCATATTAATAATGAACTGCCAGATGCCATTATTTATAAGCTTCCACATTATAGCATAAGCATGCAGACAAAGGACTTTTTTCTGTTCCTACTTATACCAGTTTAAGGCCCTAATGCAGTAAGGTACTTAAGAACGTGTCTAACTTTAAGCATATATGTGGTCTCACTGATATACATGTGCTTAAAATAGACTTAAGTTGCTTAAGTAACTTGTTGGACTAGAGCTTAAAAAAAGCTGAACTCAAAAATTTGATGACATCATTCCACAGCAGAAACAGTATAAGTAACATCAGAATTAGACTCATGAAAAATATTTATTGACAGGTTCCTGAATCTCTGCTCCCTTTTGAAAAAAAAATGATTTAAAAAAAATCCCATATTTTAACAAATTGCTTTCTCTTTTATCTTCATAAAGTGTTCATTAATTAATGCAGTTCAATACAGTCTGCAGAGCTGCATCTGTTATTCTGTGGAGTCTCTAGTACAAATCCTATTCTGGTGAAGTCTGTCTTACTATTGTCCTAATAGAGCAAATGGCTAAAGACTGAGTTCTTTCTAATGTATATGTGTTATACATGCAATTAAATTCCTGTTATAGTGAAGAATCACTGTCAGCAGAGATTATTTTAATGGATGTACAGTACTACTTTAAACAAAGTCTTCACCATCTGTTCATCTTAATTATAAATGCAAAACCAACATATCTTACATTAGCATCAGAAAATAGTGAAATATCAGCGATTGAAATGCCCATATATACTCTTTGTACAATACTGAATGCATCTGTGCCATTTTTCCTCTCCCCCTCCAACCAACGCAAATTGGGAAAGGGGGAGGAAAGTGCTTATTTGTCACAGATAATTTCCTGACATGGTTGAACATTTTCCTGGTAAACAAGGATTTGTTACACAGGATTTAAGAACACTTCTCAGAGATAGGTACTATACCAGAACTGGCCAAGCTCTTTCTATCCATCTTGCCTTTGGCCACATTAATGGAGGGGGATGGGTGGAGAGGAGGGCTGTGCTATCATAGAGGCTCTGGCAGCCATTACCTCATGGACTGGATCCAAATGAGGGTCATCTGGCCCATGAGAAGCCCGACAATCTGAATCTGGCCCAACAACTCATGTGAGTTTGATACCCTTGGCCTAGATGATGGAATCTTGGAGCTGAAATCTCCTCCAGCTCCATAGTTTTAGAGCATAGTTATGGTCCCAGCTTGTGTTATATAGTAGGTCAGCAGCACTACTGTAGTTAACATGGAGACAAGCTTCCTGTTTAAACAGCTAATTTTTCTAAATCAGCTCAGGCTCATAGGCTGGCTCCAATTATCTCTAAATTAACTGTATTTCCTGCATATCTTTGATACAATTAGTAAACCAAATCTGAGGTTGTCTGACCAAGAGGGATCCCAAAATACATCTTCTCTTAAGAAATCTTGCAACTTCCTTCTCTTTTGTGTACACCTGGGACTTAAATGTGGTTCTGATTCTCCCGTACTAGTATCAGTGACTTTGGATTTATCTGAGCTCGTGCCCAAAAGCCCATTTTTTTCGAGCAAGAAATATTTGTAAAGTTAATTGAGACAAAAGTTGAATCTACAGCATGTATTTAATCAAGCTGATGTGTCAGAGAAAGTCACTTGGGAATGTGCAGCTGCAAAGGGGTTTTGCTGCAAGCCAGACAACTAAAAAAAGAGGAAAAAATGAGTTATGAAATACACTTATCCTATCTTATAGCCTTAACTCTGCCCTTCACAGGATATTTTAGCATTCTATCCTTCCAGATAACCTGGGGCACTGCAGATGCAGCGAATATGTAAAGTAAGATAAACTGTCAGACTAGGTCCCCAATACAAAAGAGTCATATTAGGACAGACTTAGTGAATATGGCATATACTGAGCTCCATAACTTACTTAGCACAAACCAAACCAGAGTTATCACGTGTTGACACCCCATGACACTTATCCTAAGGGTTCCCTCTGGAACATCACTAGTATTTACTACTTTCCTGTAGAGCTCTGTCATGCTTGACATTTTACTGCTGCAAATTCCCATAACAATAACAACTATTCTGCTCCTCTCATTGGACAACACAAACAGCACAAACGAGGAGTCCATGATCCTTTTGAATACAGATGCTCATCTTCATATTTTAGTGCGAGTAACCGGCTATAAAATAAATCCTGTTTGGAACAGCTGTATTCACCAACAAAGGGAACGGCAGTTTGAGCACAAAGATACCTGGGTGGGGTCCATCACCACCACATGAAATGACATGGTTACTTAACGATTCCTCATATTTGCTTAGAACAGGGCACTCTGCTATTGTATCTGCTCTCTGGAAGGGGGCAGAGTTAAGAGGGGTAAAAGGCTGATATGTATCCTGTATTTGCTTAGGTTTCAAAGGTATAATTTTGTTTAACTTTTACTTCAACATATCTTGGTTTTAAGTACACCTATGTTTGACATTCTAGAAATGTACAAGGCAATGCTGGGCAACACTGGCTCTGTGCTAAAAGATATAACCACAGGTACAAATTGTATATAAGAATATTATTTTTTTAAAGACTTGGTCCCACAACTGTATTCCAGGTTTAAGCCAACATAATTCCGCTGAAATCAATGTCAACATAAAACTGGAAAAACACAACAATATATCTGCCCTTGCATTTCTAATGCCTGGTATTTTGGAGTGGTAAATTTGTCACACTATAAATGTTTGCTTTTCTGCTGAGGTCCTTCCTGTATAAAGCTGAGATATGCTCAGCCCAGAGTCATAGATCCTTTCCTCACATCTCTGACTAAATTTTGTGGATTTCAAAGATTTCCTAAAAGGTAAGCATCCAGCCACTTCCACTGAGAAATCTAGCCTCAATCCGTTTAAAATTCTAAGTCAGTCAAAACCAAAAGAGGCACATTTTCCTAATCTGATTTGTATGTGGTTTGGGCCACAAGACTTTGGCTCTTGACGAAGGAAATTCACAAAAAAAAATAGAAGCTGGACTTGTAAGACATCAAAACCTCGTGGGAAAGGCTGGTGAGATTCACCACTGGCAAGGCGCAATACAAACCCTATACACTGTGAAGCCCAAATTCTAAATCCCAGGAGACAACCACTGCAGATTCAGACACTGCTTTTTCAGACCATTCATATAAATTCATGAAAAAACAGTAGCACAGATACACTTGTCTGCTTAATGCATGAGAAAATATATGTAAGACATTGTAAATCTCAGCTAATTTTATTCCACAACCCCGCCACACCCTTCTGTGGGTCCTTAACATTCAGTGAGATCTGTTCAAAGAGATGGTTGGTATCAAGTTGTTAAGAAGGACAAACAAACCCAAACACAGGTGCATAATACAAGACTGCAGGTTAGCATACTTGATACAGGATCATTAAACATTTTACTGCTTGCAAGTGTGGATAACTACAATATAAAGAGTAAGCATCAGCTTCTATGCAAGCCTTTAACTACTTCAGTGAAAATAGGTTTGGAGAGGTATCTCCCAACAATTTTTTACTTTGAAAGATGTCATGGAAAGTACCACAAATCATTAATGCTGACAATTTGTACTGGTGAAATGTGTGTGGCCTTATATTACACCATTTTCCCTAACAATACCAAATATTAAAATGGAAAAACGTTTTGTGATAAACAGCATTTTTACTGATTGCACATGATTATGTTAAGCAGCTTGTTCTACGGGTGTCACAAAGGTGACTTAATAGCTCCTATAACTAATCTTCACAGCTGACCTCTCCCCTCTGCTGATGAAGCTTATTCAAAACCTGCTGCCCTTTACTCATTTTAAGATCTTATATTTCTGAACTGTTTTGGATCATGAATATATTTGTTAAAGTTTTTTTAAATCTGTAAAGACTTATTCTGTGATCTTCTAAGCCTACGGTATATGAACATAGTGCAAAAGGATTTTTTTTTATCATTGTTATTATTCTTTTTTACCTGATGCCAGCATGTCATTAATTAAAACAGGAAAACACTCGTCAAATTGGTATGAAGAAACACAGTGCCAATGTTCTTCACTCCAACTTTCAAATAAAGCATGGAAATACCACTCTGAAGAAGTAAATAATACAGGTCATTTACCTGATCTGAATATTATCTATTTCAACACTGAAAAAAACAATCTCTTAGAATTATCAAAAAAGAAGAAGTAAAAAATGTGAAGGAAATTATACCTCTCTCTCCATTCCTCCATCCATCCTCACGCATGGAGACACCCCTACACACACAGTACGTATGTTCAGTACACTGACTGCTAACACACAACAGGACAGGTAAAGTACTGACAGCCTGAATAACAATATTAAACAGGAGGACATTTTAAACCAATAAAATATGAATGCTATTTGGAGCAAGAGGTATTCTAAGTTCCTAACAAGGTCAGAAAAAGGTGAAGAGGAGAGAAGCACTCCATATCAGAAATCCAGAATGTAATGTTGATAAATAGATCCCTTGGGACCTGTAAACAGGCTACCACAAGCAAAATGCAAATCCATAGGGGGCAGTACATAATTAACAATTTGAAGATGTAGTCATTGTTACAAAGGAAGACTGGAAAGACTACCCAAAAAGTGAGCAAGCTATTTGCTCTTGGATCAGCTTGCTGATTACACCATAAAACCATACTTTTTGTTCCCTGTATACCTGTTTAACTAGTTTCCATTACAAATGTCTTCTGTCACTATTTAGTTTTCCAGTAAAATGCAAGAATTCTGGAGGGGATACAACGAATATGCCTGGTAAAAGAAAAGCAGTGGAAAAATAATTTTTGCAGGCAAAAATGAGTAGAGAATAAAAGCAGCATCAATATCAGCGAGACACATTTTAGCCAGTTTATAAAAATAAAAGTAAACTTGAGGGTTTGAGCTTTTGTGAACTGTGCTGTTATGTAGATCATGAATCAAAGCTACCAAGCCATTATAAACTCTGGGACCCACCTCTCTGAGGCCAATGGGATGTTCATGAAATAGGGGAAAATCAGGCAGACTGTTTTGCAATACTTTTTCCGAGACAAATAATATACTTAAGATCTCTATGTGTTTGCTGAAACCACTGAATATTTTAACATGTGCAATTCTAAACTGAGGCACACAAATCAAAGCAGGGTAGATAAACATGCTATAGGGTAGCATCATTCAGCAAATCCTTAATCTTGCCCTAAGAACCACAGAGGTGCAGGGATGCACCCACTTGGAGCTCCATTGATTTCAATGATATCTCATGGGCCATATGTCATAAATGTGCACCTGCATACCCTGCAATTCTATAGACTGTACAGAAACCATTACATGGGACACATTTAATAGGTGGTGTAAGGAAAGCATGGCAGAGCAGCTGTATTGATCACAAATGTTTATGTTTCAGGCTACAGAAAATTTTGAAGTTACAGTCATTCTCAAAGTCTCTCTCACATATCATATAGTGTAATTTTACTTGCTGAGAGCCCAGGGACATCTAAGCAAATTTTGAAGACAAAACCTAGCTATAACTTGGCAGTTCTGTGCCCTGCCATTCATCTGTATTTCTGAGGTACAGAATTTTTTTTCCTAGCAATAAGTTCCAGTTTGTAAATACTGCCAAGATGTTTTTTATACTATCATCTCATTTTTCACATGAAAATAATGATAGCAATTCTACCCTTTTGTGAAGATTTTCTTTCTGTATTGGAAGGAAAAGCATGAATTTTTAAACTTCTCAAGGTTTTACATATGTGGCTATTCACTTCTTTGTTACCATTTTGGTAGTGCCAAGGGACAACTGGCATCTCACATTTTCAGAGAAAAAACCATCAGTTTTGTCAGTAGCATGACTAAGGATGGTAGGGGGTTAGACCAAAAATGGCAACCACCATGGCTACTGGCCCATTCACTGCCACTGCCACCTGCTGTCCTGTATGCTGCCACCATCTAGGGCACAGAACTGCCCAGTTATGCCTCTGGGTCTTGTCTTTTTAATGCTGCTTAAATGCCCCTGGGCTCTCAATGAAAAGTGCTGTCTACCATGAAGACCACTGCTTAAAGGTCTTCCCTGGGTCTCCCAAAAGAAATATAAAGATTCGTAAAATATGTAAGGGAGTTGTAAAAATAAACAGAAGTGAGTGAGAATCAAAGTTCTCCTCAACCAACACCTCTACCTACTTGACCAAACCCTGGAAAAACTCAAATCTGAACTTACTAGTTCAAACCCAACAGTAGTCCTCTAAGTTAGGCATTGCTTTGTACTCTCATCAAAGCTGGAAGGTTGGAAGGTCCATTCCAGTGAAAATTCTAACATTTTGGAAATGATTTTTTTTTTTGGAATGAAAAGTATTCACTTGGAGACTTCCCAAGGAGTGGAAAACCCCATGCATTTTCTGTTTTGCAAATACAGAAATGTTTTGAAAATTAAAAAAAAATAAAAACAAAAAAATCCCAAACTGAAGGAGCCCAGAAAACACAGGAGCTCGCCGTTCCATGGGAAGAGGCCTGCCGTTCCTGGGAACTATGGCTTGTGTTTCATTGGAAATTCCTCATAACTAACACAATTCTGGCAAATGTTTTGGGCTCAATGAATCTGCATTTCCTCATGAAAACTTGTTTGGGAGGGTGGGGGATGGGGGTTTCAATTCTTTACTGACTGATTTTTAGATGAAAATGAGACAATGGAAGAACCATGAGTGTATCTCAGAAGCTAATCTGGCTCAAAGAATATAGAAGTAAAAGACAAAATGGATGAGGTATTCAAAGATAACACCACATGTACCCTCTCCTTCTTTGAGAGACAGTAATACATTTCTTAATCCCAGAGCTTTGCTGAGGAGAACAGTAACAAATCCTTCTTCTCCAGTTTGAGTTTCCGATCTCTGGACTCAGTGAAATAATGTTCTTTCATTGCTTACTATATTTTATCCTGAACAATAAATGTAAAATATTTATTCTAGTTTTTATAATTATGGACATATTCTTAATAACTGG
>NW_017729031.1:56284365-56284952 GCF_001723915.1 Gavialis gangeticus
TGTTTTGGGCTCAATGAATCTGCATTTCCTCATGAAAACTTGTTTGGGAGGGTGGGGGATGGGGGTTTCAATTCTTTACTGACTGATTTTTAGATGAAAATGAGACAATGGAAGAACCATGAGTGTATCTCAGAAGCTAATCTGGCTCAAAGAATATAGAAGTAAAAGACAAAATGGATGAGGTATTCAAAGATAACACCACATGTACCCTCTCCTTCTTTGAGAGACAGTAATACATTTCTTAATCCCAGAGCTTTGCTGAGGAGAACAGTAACAAATCCTTCTTCTCCAGTTTGAGTTTCCGATCTCTGGACTCAGTGAAATAATGTTCTTTCATTGCTTACTATATTTTATCCTGAACAATAAATGTAAAATATTTATTCTAGTTTTTATAATTATGGACATATTCTTAATAACTGGAAGCCTTCATTGGAGCCCTTCTACACTTATTTCTATAAGCATTTAGGAAATTATTAACATTACATTTATATTGACCACTTAAAGGTCGTACTTTTTATCTTTTAATCTGTCATCCATGTTGGGGTAAATCTCCCTTTACTTTCAATAAACTCCTACATTCTTGGGGC
>NW_017729031.1:56285300-56292101 GCF_001723915.1 Gavialis gangeticus
GGGACCTGAACCTGTTCAGCCTTCAAAAGAGAAGGCTGAGGGGGGATCTTGTGGCCTGTTATAAACTGGTTAGGGGGGATCAGCAGGCGCTGGGGGAGTCCCTGTTCCCCCGAGCGCCACAAGGAGTGATCAGGAACAACAGTCACAAGCTGGCGGAGGGAAGGTTTAAGTTGGACATCAGGAGGCGCTACTTCACGGTCAGGGCGGCTAGGGTCTGGAACCAGCTTCCAAGTGAGGTGGTGCTGGCTCCCACCCTGGGGGTTTTTAAGAGGAGGTTGGATGACCACCTTACTGGGGTCGTTTAACCCCAGTACTCTTTCCTGCCATGGCAGGGGGTCGGACTAGATGATCTGCTCAGGTCCCTTCCGACCCTAGAAACTATGAAACTATATTATGTGTACATTGGTGAATTTATTGAGATTAAGGATTGGTTAACTCAGTTTGCCAAATTTCTAACCCTTCCAATCACTGTGAGCTTAAAGTTCACCTCCAAATTAAATGCATTTTCATAGCAGAAATAGTGTGATAAAGGAGACAAGAAAGGGAAGAAAGAAAAATTCAAATTAAGAAATAAACATGCAACAGTTTTTAAGTGCAAAGCAGTCAGAAAACTAACTTGACTTCTTACCAGATACTTACACTGGTATAACGAGGAAACCAGTCAATACAGAAAATACTGTGTAGGACTCACAATTTATAGATTTGGCATGATGCTGGGGAGAGACAAAACCTACAGTCAGGCACTGAGAACTATGATAATCCCTGAGAAATACGGTAATCCCACTATACACCTGCACAATCATGTGTGCACATGCAAACTCTGGTACTATGAACTACTAGGAAATAAAAACAGAATGTCAATGCAAACTGAAATTCTTACCTTGAGATCACAAATAGCATATCCTTTATGAAGTTATTTGATAAACTTCCAGTAAACTGAGAAAGGCTCCTAAATTACATAAACTTTGCTTACCACTACCTCCAACTCCAATTAAAAGAGTATTGCTGTATGGGGCCTCAAGAATGCATCTGAGGCAACAACTACAAAAACAGAATTAAATTGTATATAATATGTTTTATTTTTATTGGTAACAGGTATTTCCACAATACTGAATCTATCAGAAATAATGGGATATAAAACATGAGTGTAGTTTTCAGAGATTGGTCCAAACTGCAAATTCGTATCATCCTGACAGTGAGATTGGGGTTAAATTTGAGTTTTTGGTTTGGTTTGAGACCTCTCTACTGATTTTTCTTAAAAAACATAACCCTTGTGAATAACCCATGCTAAGCGAATCTTCTTTTAGTTCACAAATAGAATGTGTAATGTCATCATCTGTAGCATCACCACAAAGCCTTACCATCATGCTGGAAAGAATACCTCAAAGGGTGACAAGGCACTCGTGTCTCTGTTTATGATTATTTAGCCTCTGGCTTCTCCTCTGCAGCTGCTGATTACAGCTAGTGATAATTTTTTTCTACACACCATACCAGAAACTGCAGTGAAGCCACCTTATATAACCAAACAGATGACAGTAACTTGTGGTCACTACTGATGTTGGATGAATGGCTATAAAAAGGGTTTCACTGTCCCAATTCCCTTTTCCTGTAATGTATGACCTTAAAATGTTAGATGAAATGTCATTTAAACAGCAACGTCATTTAAAATTATTATTGCAATCCAAACAATATACAACAGTGAAAGGATTATTCTCTGTCTGAATTTCACAGCATACCGTTCGAATATAATATAGAGTTCTTTTAGCTATTATAACTGATGAGGTTCTACTCTATTAACAGAGAAATATCACTAGGAACTTATGCTATCTTGGACTACCTGACATCTGGCCTCAGGCTCAGTTCAGTCTCTACATGCGCTGCTTCCTGTCAGAGTAACAAAGTACATTTTTCCTTGATTAACAAAAATCCAAACAAGATGAAGACCTAATTTGCTTTCTGCTCTGGGTCCCATTGGAAGAATACTGTACACACATTTTGGGAATTCCATACCAGTTACTTGCATTTCTAGTTCAGTGTTGAAAAATCTAATGACATTCCCCAAAATAGTACATGTATCTTTGCCCTTTTACTGTGTCAGACTTCACTATGCCAACAAATGTTATCAACTTAGAGTACATACAGCCATTATGTTTAGATTGATCTAACCAAGGTTAGGTTGATCTAAATGCCCAATCATGCAGGCATTCAGAGGACTTAAATTGGCCAAAAAATGGCAAGCACAATCTAAGTTAGTTCACTTGAATGGGTTCACTAACTTAGATCAAGTTTGGGTTTACCCAATCTCTTGAACACCTGCATGCACTTGCAGTGCTGCTTGGGGCTGAAAAGTCCAGCTGCTTGCCCTTATTTGGGGGCTAAAATAAATGTAATAAAGAATTGATTTAATTTAATATAGCAGAAGACAATGGAGCCCAATTAAAGCTGAATTTGGCTTCCTCTGTGCAAGATATTATGTTTGTTCCAAAAATGACATGCAAGATGTGGTTTTTTTTCCTTCAAAAACATCTGTTTAAAAAACATGGAGATATCTCAGTAAGTTCCTCCAAAGGGAGATTTACCACATTTAAAACTAAATCTTACTCTTTTCTATCCTTCTTCCCTTCTCCTTCTCCTCCCCCAACCCCCCAAAAATACCATACACACGCACTTTTTTATTTTATTTTCCTTGAAAAGTCTAGACACATTGGGTCTACAGCTTGTGTTTTAAACTAGTGCTGTCACATGCATCACGCAAGTCCTTTTTTTGGAGTACTGTGCAGATTTTTAATGCTTTTTTAAAAGATATGCTTTCATACTTGTATAAAAATGTAAAATGTTGAAACCAATGTAACATTATTATAATGAATCTTAAAATGCCCTGTTGGGTCAAGTTATAGTTCGCTTCAGGGCTCTGAAGTGGATTTGACATGACTAGCATGGCAGTGGGTCACACTGAGAAGAAGCCAATAATTCACACTGGGTCCAGACTTGGAACCGTTAAAGTAAAAACCAGAACATTTTGTATTAAAACTGTGTTAAATGCTTGGCTTAGCCTGGTCATTTGGGGCACTTGGCACATAGCTCTAAAGCTGAGTGAGGTTATTTTTAACACCCTTACAGGTCACCCTTAAATGAATTTGCACTTCAATGATTATCTTTGCTAGAGCGCACATTATACCTACTGAAAGTAAGGAAACTTACATGTGCTGTATAGCATCCTCAGAAAGAACAAGATTCACTGCAGCATGAAGCTCATTGTAGTGCTCTAATGAATCTGTTAAAATTCTGGTCAGCTTCTCCCAATCAGAAGCTGGAAAGTAACGAGGTTCTCCAACACCATGGGCAAAGTGGCAGTAAATTAGTGGCTTATGGATAAATACGTGCTCATCAACACCCTGATGGTAACAATATAGAGATATAAACAAGCATTCATCCACCGTATTAACCCTTTAACACATTTTTCCTAATTTTAATTTTTTGAATTAATTTTTAGTGCATCTGGAAGCTGTTACATCCCAAAAAGCTGAAATCTTTTATTTACAAACGCAAAAGATGCCATGTGGGCAGTGGCATTTTAAATTTCCCCATCATAACTATGGCATCACAATAGTAACTTCTAACAGTTTACTTTTCATGGCCCTTTGGTCTTTGTCTTCTCTGCTGTAACTGCCATCCAGGGGCCCAATGAATGCAATTGTGGTAACAGTTTTGCCATGCTGTAACTTCTCCAGAAAGAAATGTATTAATACAGCTGTGTCAGTTCGTGGAGGCTGCTAGTAAAACAGATGAGATTTTGATCTATATTTATAAATTCTGTATAAATTCTATTACATACATAATGTAATACAGTTTTACTATTAGCTTTTTACAGCACCTGTTCATCTACTGAATGCTCCCATTGGTTCCTAATGATCTTCATTTCAGCCTACACCATGACATTGTAGCACATGAACAACCAATCAGAACCAAAGGTAAATATGAAATTGGAACAGCTACATTTCCCAAGTAATCTATCGTACATTAATACTGCTAATACTCAAATTATGTCAGTTTAGACGCATGAATGCATAGAAATAGTAAAAAAGAACTTTTTACACAATAATCCATACAGCTGTCAGGTGTGCTCTTCCTATTTAAATCATGAAATCCATTTTATTACCCTAAACTTTGGATAAATGGGAAGCAATCTGGCATAAAACAGAGCAGATGCACCCACACATATTATTCAGAGTTAATTCATTTAAAAATCATACCTCAAAGCATCTTTTTGCAGTATCAATGAGAACTTTGTTAAAACGTTCAATATCCTTTTCTTCCATAAGCTTGTCTGAGTAGACTCAGGATGATTCATGGAGCCATAAATAAGCCAACTCAATGGGATACTGCACACATGCTGGAGATGCAAAAAGTATTCCCTGCAAAAATATTTTGATTCACAATACTGAACTTTTTAAAAAATCATTATACTATCAACTTCTAATTAGGAACTAAAATGTTCCCTTCAGTTAGATGCATTGGTGGGTCACTAACATATGAATATTTCTTGTCCACAGCATTCATGTTTAATAGGCAATTAATGCTTTTTTGTTAAAGCAGTGGAAGTTGTTTGGTTGCTCGAGGAACAGTGAATCTTTTCTCCTTCTATTTACTATGATTTTCATTTTTCTTGAAAAAATCCTTCCCACTTTATTTGCCTCTGACATGCTTTTCTCATCTCTTCAGTTTAGCCTTGCTATCTTTTGCCATGCCCCGTTACGTTTACTTAAGAATTCCATTTTTTGAGTTGTAAGTTTCTCTGTCTTTCTCCCATGCTCACTTCAGCTCAGACACAATTGGCTAACACACTGAGAGATTACGGTACTCCTTAAGGCTTTATGAATAATATGTCAGAAACTTACATATATTTGTTTCTGATTCATCATTCAGTCTGACTGGCTCCTTTTGGGTGTTGCTTATTGGCCAACACTTCTACCTCCAATGCTATTTATTAGCCAACACTTCCACCTCCAATCCTCCATTTTTCCTGCCTGTTCATTGTTGTTTTACAATATATGGGATGAATTCCTGGATCCAGTGAAGTCAATGGCAAATCTCTCATTAACTTCAATGAGGCTAGGATTTCATCTATAATACCTATTTGTTTCCAGATTTATTAGGTCATTAATCTCTAGGTGTCAGCAGCTAAAATTTCCTAACACAAAGTGCTAATGCAGTATGCATTACCTTTGGATTGCTAACAACTTAGTGTTTATCCTGATATGCCCTGACAGACCTGTGATGACTCAGTGGGCACGTCCACACATGCAACATGCAAGCACATGCACTTGCAGCAGCTCAAATAGAAGTGGTGCAAATCTGAGTCAGGGCTTTTTGCCTCAGCACATGTGCCTGGACATGCACTTTGTTGAGAAGCAAATTGTGCCATTTGGGGCAAAATAACCCTGCCTGGCTCCTCTCAGATCTGCAGCCAGGGGGGGCTAGAGCCCAGGGCCAGCACCTGTGCTGTCCCCAGCAAGATAAAAAGCTGCTCTGTCCTGGCCCCAGCAGTACAAAAAGCTGCCCTGGCAAATAGCTTAGGGCTACTTGCTCTCAGGAGCTTCTGGGGCCCAGCCATCTAGTACCTAAGGACACTACCTCTTGTGCCAGCTGGACTGCTGAAGGAGCCCTGAGAGTTTCCTGCACTCTCTACCCACTGCAGCAGTCTGGCAGTGGGGGCTGCTGCCTGGCTGTGACCTGCTGCCCACCTGCCAGACTGGAATGAGGCATCTGCCCCTCTGGGCCAGCTGCCAGTGGGCTGTAGCTGCAGGGCTGGCCTCTGTGTGGCACTACTGCCATGTGTGCCCCCTTCCTGGCCACCTGGGCAACTATCACCCAGAAGATGTTCCAGGTGTGGTGGCCTGCTTTGAACTGTCAAAGCATGTTCCCCTGGCCCCAATTGGCCAGGAGGTCAGCCATAGCCAGCTGGGTCCAAGGTGCCAGCTCTGAGCAGGCAGGGTCCTGCCACTTGCCTCCCTAGCATGAATTCTGGTGTTCCCTATTGGAAAACTGAAAAATATCTGATAAAAAAAATCCCAAAGTCACTCTGCAAAATACTCCCAAATCCGTGTTTTAAAACAAATTAAATTTAATTTAATTTAATTCACAATTAAAACAAAAGACCACTATAAAGAGAGAGAAAGAGAGTGAGAGACAGAGACAGTGATCAGTTGGACAATGTTTTATTGAGATATCTACAGTGTTAAAGCACTGGCTGTTGGGGAGCTACAGCCACACAGGGGTTACAGCCCCCCAACAGGGGCCAAATGGTCCCCACAGGGGCTACAACCCCCCCACAAGGCCCACATGCCCCACCCCAGCCCTGCAATTGCTGCCCCACCTGGCCCCTTCCCCTGCCAGCTGTTGCAGCCCCCTCAATGGCTGCCCTATGCAGCCCAACCCCCCCACTCCTCCAGACCCCCAATGGCTGCCCTGCCCAGCCCCAGCTCCCACTTGCACCCCCAGGCCCCCATGGCTGCCCCCAATCCCAGGCACTGGTACTTAAAAAAAAAAGCCAGAAAAAAAGCCAGAAAAAAAGCCTCTACTTACCCCAGGAGAGTCCCCCCCAGGCAGCACAGGGCAGGAGGGCTCAGGCTGGGGCCACTGGGGCTGTCCCTCTGCCCCCTGCTGTGTGGGTGGGGCCCCAAGTAATCCTGACTGCAGACAGAGCTGCTGGTAAGTGCCAGGGTTTTTTGTTTGTTTGTTTTTTAATGTGAGCATGCTGCGGGGGGCAGGAAGCAGGGGCCTTGGGGGGCTGAGGGGGAT
>NW_017729031.1:56292563-56294297 GCF_001723915.1 Gavialis gangeticus
CAGGGGCCTTGGGGGGCTGAGGGGGATGGGGATGGGCAGGCCAGGGGCTGGGGGAACTTGGGGGCTGGTGTGGTGAGGCCAGGCACTGTGGGAATTCCCCCCCGCTCCTCCAGCCTCGTCCCAGATCACTTACTTACCAGTTCTGGCAGCCAGAGCGTCTCCCTGGAGGACCCAGCCTCCAGTTCCCTGCTCCACTTCTTTAAACTTTGGTTTTTTTAGACCCCTGGATTTCTAATTTTCTCCGTGCAGAACTTTTTCTGAGGAACATTTTTTCATTCCTGCACGTGCACACTCATCTGGACGTGCCCAGTGGGTTTATGTAACCACATCTTCAGTAATAAACAAGTGGTTTGGAATTAATTTAATTTCAGAATTCTACACCTATTAGAGATCCAGTGATAATTTTTATCATCATGGGAAGATATTTTCTTTCTGCAGTGACCTTTGGACCCAGGTAAGTGAGCTTTAGTTAAGTGCCCCTGCCTCTATTTTTCAGCATGACGCTGGAGTCCGCTGGAGCGCAGTAATTACTGTGCTCCAGCAAACTCAATTAATGGAGTCTGCTCTGACGTACTGCAATTGCAGTGCATCAGAGCAGCCTTGATACACATGTATAAGCACCCTGAGATATTAAAAACTGACATCCAACTCTCCTAGCATATAAACAGATGTAGGAAAAGACAGTTGTCAGGGATCATGAGTAAACCCTGAATTCTATCCAGACATGAATATTTCAGACTGCTTTGCAAATGTGAAATAGCTTTGCAGACAATATAAAAAATCAGAAATTGCTGATGTACCCAATCAACAGCATAGGGTATACAATGCCTCTTTTTACTGCAATGGCTTTTACTATCCTTTTATTAATATTCCGATTCCAAAATTTCTGAAATCACTTGCATTCCTATGGATTCCATTAAATGCTTTTTGCATACCTCCTAGCTACTAGATTCTCAAACTTGACCAACATTGCTAAAAAGGTTCTCATTTAAATAGAACCAGGCAGTTGAATTTGCTAAAAGCCAGTCAGAGTAAGTAGAGTATAAAGAGAAGAAATTAAGTTGGTGGCAAATTAGGAGCATACTTTTTCCTACTTGTCAAACTCATTCCCATTTTTTACTCAAAAGATTCTAAATGAATCAACAAGTACTGAACATTTTCTGGTCAGTTCTGAAATGCTGGATTTATTTCATTCCCATTAATTTCTGTTATCATGGTCCTTTTTCTGTCTGCTTGCATGCCATTGCAGAAAGCATTGCATACCTCATGGAAAACTCTGTTCTTTTGAAAATACCAGCAGAGTTTTGTAGACATAAGAGGGCTGCCTAAAATTGGGATAAACATCAAATTTGGGGGAGTTAATTGGCTGTTCAACTTCTGAGCCACAAGTCTTGCAAGGTGTTGAGATCCCTTCAAGAGGACCTGAGAGGATGCATGTTCTGCTGCCACTGATAGGAACTATAGGGCATGCTCAGTGTTGCAAGATCATTCCTCCTGAAGTTCACCATCAAGATAAGTGCAGAGGAATATTTTCCGTGAACTCTCAAGGACGAGCAAGCATAGCCTATAGCCATATACCACAGTTACAAACAGAAGACATAGAATAGGATGGGATTCAACACTGACAAGTGCAAGGTGATGCACCTGGGGAGGAACAACCAGCACCATACCTACAGGTTAGGGAACTCCCTTCTCATTAGTGCAGAGGCAGAAAAGGATCTTGGGGTCCTCATT
>NW_017729031.1:56299297-56300733 GCF_001723915.1 Gavialis gangeticus
CACAAAAGGATCTTGGAGTCATTATTGATGCCAAGATGAACATGGGCCGGCCGTGTGGGGATGCAGTCAGGAAGGCCAACCACACCTTGTCATGCATCCACAGATGCATCTCAAGCAGGTCCAAGGAGGTGATACTCCCCCTCTATGTGGCACTGGTCAGGCCGCAGCTGGAGTACTGTGTCCAGTTCTGGGTGCCGCACTTCAAGAGGGATGTGGACAACATGGAGAGGGTCCAGAGGAGGGCCACTTGCATGATCAGGGGGCAGCAGGGCAGGCCCTATGAGGAGAGGCTACGGGACCTGAACCTGTTCAGCCTCCACAAGAGAAGGCTGAGGGGAGATCTAGTGGCCTGTTACAAACTAGTCAGAGGGGACCAGCAGGTATTGGGGGAGTCCCTGCTCCCCCAAGCACTACTAGGAGTGACTAGAAATAACGGTCATAATCTGGCAGAGGGTAGATTCAGACTAGACATCAGGAGGCGCTGCTTCACTGTCAGGGCGGCTAGGATCTGGAACCAACTTCCAAGAGAAGTGGTGCTGGCTCCTACCCTGGGAGTCTTTAAGACAAGGCTAGACAATCTACTTGCTGGGGTCGTTTGACCCCAGTACTCTTTCCTGCCATGGTAGGGGGTTGGACTTGATGATCTGCTCAGGTCCCTTCCAACCCTACCAACTATGAAGCTATGAAACTAAGAGTAAAATTCTAAACCTATGAATAAGGATATGTCTGTTATTAACCAAGCTCTGGGATACATTGCAATATAACAAAATAAAAAATTAAGCTTCTGTGACTTCATAAGGAGTTGAAAGCCTGTTTGAATGGGATCAAGTGGTCTGTAGAACAAGGACAAAGTCCTATAGTGTATTTCTATATCCCCATAAACAGAAGTCAGAAGTCTATGACTTGTGGGCCTGATCCAGCCTACAAAGGTCCAACCCAGCCCAAGGTAGCATGGGGTACTGGGTAGAAGACAGCAGTACTGAGCAACCCCATCCTCTCCCTGCTGTTCTCTGGTGCCTCTGCTTACTTTCTCTCCAGAGGGGTCAAGTATCTACAGCAAAGGTAAGTTCAGGCAGCCTGGGTACTTGTTGGGGATGGGACAAACAGGAGGATGGGGGCAGGGGATGGGACAAACAGAGATTTGTGACCTGTAGCAGGAGGTTGGGTTACAAGCTTCAGCCTAGCGGTAGCAGGTTGCCAACCTCTGCCCATAACTAGCTGCGGGGATACTCTCTTTACCTCAGAAGAAGAAAATATACATATCTTTCAGCTGAAATGGCTGTTCAGGGCCTCAGGGTGCTGAATTATATTTCAAAGGGTTTTGTGTTAACATAAAAGAATCATATTGCAAAACATTTAGGAGACTCCTTGAAGCATGTACATGAAGTTCTTTGGTTGCTAATGGGGCTATAAGAGACAGCACTTCCCCCATTCAG
>NW_017729031.1:56305733-56312726 GCF_001723915.1 Gavialis gangeticus
GTTGGGGATGGGACAAACAGGAGGATGGGGGCAGGGGATGGGACAAACAGAGATTTGTGACCTGTAGCAGGAGGTTGGGTTACAAGCTTCAGCCTAGCGGTAGCAGGTTGCCAACCTCTGCCCATAACTAGCTGCGGGGATACTCTCTTTACCTCAGAAGAAGAAAATATACATATCTTTCAGCTGAAATGGCTGTTCAGGGCCTCAGGGTGCTGAATTATATTTCAAAGGGTTTTGTGTTAACATAAAAGAATCATATTGCAAAACATTTAGGAGACTCCTTGAAGCATGTACATGAAGTTCTTTGGTTGCTAATGGGGCTATAAGAGACAGCATTTCCCCCATTCAGGTTGACTATGGAACTTAACAAATAAAAGTTACATAAACATTTATAATGCGCACTGTGAAAAAGGGCTGATCAGTCTCATCCTATACAGAGTTAAGCAGAAAAAGTAGTGTTACCTGGAATACGTTCATCAAATCACTTAAATTAAAACCATAATGGAATCTAATAGCTGTGGGCAGAAAATTCTGGGTCATTTTCTGGTGCAGACAAATTGCAACTTGTAAAAGCATGCTGACAGATTTCACTAAATGGTAACTGAAGCTCCAGTACTGAAAATGGGTATTTATGATCCTGCTATAGGTGGTATTTAAAGCATCCATTCCTGGGAAGTAGGCCGCAAACACAGAGAAATGTCTCTGAAAGAAAAAAAAATGTGTGGAGAAAAGGATAATTATTTCTTTTAAAATATACCATATATATTTTAATAACATTGAACTCTTCAGGGTGAAAGCAGAAGTTGAAAGGGTTTTCACAGCCAAAGCACATGGTGTTATATATCTTATTCACTCCCTGTTTCACTCTATGGAGATCATAATTACTATCAAGTTAGTACTAAATCTACCAAATGAGCCTGACCTCAGGGCAGCACACTCCTTTGCAGCTCTGTTTTCTCTCCAAAATGCCTGCTAATCTATGTATATTTAATAGAGATGGGATATTTGAGGGACTGAATGGTGTTAAAAATGGTAAATCTCGGGCCTTAAGGCAGCCAACTTCACCTTAGCAGAACAATGTGCGGGGGAAGGGAGAAGGAGCTGTTAAAATTCAGAGGAAGGTCATTATATTGACCCTTTATCCTACTGTGAATACAATGATAGCTCTATTATCAATATAATTATGCTCTTTTTTAATAACTACCTAGTAGCCATGAAATGTCCAGATAAATTACAAGGATTTGTAGTAGAATTTTTCAGATGTAGCTCAACTAGAGCTGGCCCGGTCTTAGAACTTGGGTTCTGAAGGAAACATTGCCATGTGGCAATTTTGTTTAAATTCAGAAAGAAATTATTTTTTTTCAAAAAGTCCAAAGTTACTGCACCCCATCTCTTCCTCTCCCCTTTCTTTAAAAAGGCTTTGAGTATGAAAGTCCCATCCTGGTGAATATCAAGAGTTATGCTCCAGCACAAGAGGGAGTGGAGGCCCCTCCCAAAGGCAAGGTCAGGCCTGACACATAGAGATGTTTCCACTGTAAGAATGATTATCACAATACAACAGCTACATTGACCCAATAAATCCCCTACCACCCAACATTTACCCCAAATTAACCACAAAACAAACATGCAATGTCCAATAAAGTAAATTAATAACCTTAAAAGTTTTTGCTTTGCCTGAAAGGCCCCTACTCTGAAAAGGGAGGCAATGTGCAAGGCCCCTACTCTGAAAAGGGAGGCATGTCAAAAGACAATGAAGGTCAACAGGACCTCTCTAATGCTACTGATATTACATGGAGTGCCACAGCAATGGGTGGCAGAAGACAGGCCACCACACTAAGCAAATCTTCGAAGACCTCTCTTCATTCTCTCTCTCTTATTCACAACAGGGGGGAAAGGGCAGAGCCTGGGAGGATAGTTGACAAGGTTTGTTGAGTAGATGTGATATTTTTTATTAGACCAACTAAATAGTTGGAAAAAATTATTCTTTGCATGCTTTAAGCACAAACACCCTTCTTCAATCATAGGGAGAGTTGGCTGGTGTAATGTGAAAGACAGTTGTAAAGACATACAAAAAACTAGAACTCTTGGTTCCAAAATTATACCTTTTATTAGACCAACTGGAAAATGGCAAGAAAATTGTCATTTTCTGCAAGCTTTCAGGATCAAAGTCCCTTCGTCAGGCTCTGGGAAAAGTGTAGATGGTACAAGATGGTAAAAAGTCCCCATAGGTAGGAAATAAACTTCATTTTTGCACAGAGGGATCTGAAGATGGAAGGCTGTCCCTCTGGGTCCATAAGAGTGTCTTTGTGAGCTGTGTTGAGTAGCTCTTTGATGTGTTGATCAGGAAAATTCCTTTCCTGGAGGTGTCAGATGGCAGGCAGGGAGGTAACAACAAAAACAAACAAAAAAACCCTTCCTTGTTCTGCAATGAAATTTAAAATCCAAAATCACTGGAGTACATGCATTCAACACATATAGTCCCCTTCCCACCTTTGGAGGTTTCCCCAAGCACCACCCTTTAGTCTAAAGTCGCTCTGTGCAGGTCTCTAGGTCAGGGATCACGTGCAGTCAGTCTGTAATTCATCTATGCTGTGCAGAGGCTTCCTTCTAACTCCATTCATTCTCCATTCTCTCTCTCACCATTACGCACTGGCTCTCTCTACAACCTCTCTCCTTATGCCTGAAGAAGGGTGTTTGTCCCTGAAAGCTTGCAAAGAACAATGTTTCCAACTATTTAGTTGGTCTAATAAAAGATATCATAGCTACCCAAACAACTTTGTCTGCTGATGTCCTTAGACCAAAACAGCTACAACCAACAACTCTAGAAGATAGTTGATACACCTTAAACATGTTTTTGATCATACTAATGAATGCTTAGCCCTTAGAAACTTATTTTGCCTCCTAGACAGAGGTAACTGGAAGCTGCTCTCATTAAAGAAGGATCATGTTTCCATTTGTTCCCAAACCCACTCAGCACCTTCTACCTGGAGCTAAGTGCGTCACTTCTCACCTACAATGTGCAAGATCAAGCCCTACGTGACTGCTGTACCAGGCTGTAATAAAAAGATAGACATTCACTCTCCTTAAATTAAAAGAGCTTGAGTGGTACTGGAAGGAAAAACATTTTGTTAAAATGTGGCACTTAAAGCACCTACCTGAAGACGCTGATTTACTGAAAAACTTCCAGCAGTGGGATTCATGCATGTGACATACTGACAATTGTGAATTTCTTTTAAAGTCAGTTTCTGTCTGTCATACCTATGTAGTTACAAAATAACAAAGGGATAATAAAGCTCAATTGTATATTCACAGTTTGAGATTTCTATTGACAGATCTTCACACTGAATGCTTCTACAAGAAAGTCTGATTATGTAGCTCTCTCTCAAAAGAACTGAAAACCTCTCCTTTGTTACAACACTCTCACACACCATTTCTATCATCTGGAATCTTTTAAGGGACATGTCGAGGTTGACAAGCCCAAATTTGGCCTCCTTTCACCAAATTATATTGGTAGATTTAAAATATCCTCCACGCAGGAAAAAATCCCAGCTGTCAATTTCTCCAAAACAAGGACTACACCTGTGTTCAAATCCAAACTCCAGGGCAGAGCAGAGATCCAGCAACAATTAGCCCCTTGTGTTGTGTGTTAATCATAGTTAAGGGTGCACAAAATATGACTTCATATGTATTATGCCTTCCCCTCTATCACCCTACTTGTCAACCCGGTAACAGATTGAAAATCACTGGCTTTCTTCCCCTATAAGGAAAAGTGGCTTCATATGCCAGGTCTGTCAACTCTGACATTCTCACTTTATACTGGAGGGCTGAAATCCTTTGTAGCAGTATATGTGAAATGAAAATGTCTCTTTGGTTTGGCTGCTGGTTGATAACACATTTATGTTTTAATCAAAAACTCCCCCCACAAGCAAAAAACCCCAAACATTACATTTTTTGTAGGAAAAAAAAGCATTACATTTTTCCAGCATTTGTAAAATGGCAAAAGAAATAAAAGGCTAGAATCACAAAACTACTAGAGAAACCAATATGCCTTTTACCTGCATCTCAGTCACTAGGGCAAAAATGCAGGATTTCGCCAGAGTTAGATCTCTATTTCCTCTTGAATGGATCTGAACCCATATCTCCTCTGAAAGCACCCTTTTGGGCTATTAAGAATTTTCAGATATATGCATGGGAAGGGTGCTTTCAGTCTCTCCTATTAAAGATGTCTTAAATTTATCCCCCCTTCCCCCTCTAGGCCTGACCAGTAGGGCTGTGCGAAGCTTCAGGTGGTGATTATGGAGAAGATCCCTGAACTCCTTCGGCCCACTGACCAGTACCCTATGCTCCTTATCCATGTGGGCACAAATGGCATGGCTCAGAGCAATCCCAGCCGGGTCATGAAGTACTACAAGGATTTGGGAGCGGGCCTAAAGGGGTTGGGGGCTCAGGTAGTGTTTTCTTCGATCCTCCCAGTCTCGGGCTATGGGCTGAGGAGGGAGAGGAGGATTGAGGTAGTGAACCAAAGACTGCTGTGCTGGTGTCATCGGGAAGGCTTTGGCTTCCATGACCACAGTCCGCTCTTTGGTAAGAGAGGCAGTGAGCTGCTGGGAGGAGGTTCTTCTTAGCCAGGCTGGCTGACCTGCTCCACCTGCTCAAACTAAGCCCATCAGGGGATGGAGGGACCACCACTACTGCTGGCCCACTGAGCAACCCTTGCAAAGACAGCAGGTCAAGGCACTTAAGGGAGCCCGCCCCTGCCCTAGCCCTGGAATGAGCTGTAGGCAAGGCAAGGGCCCCTAAAGGGGCACTTGCCTGCCTGTACACAAATGCCAGGAGCTTGGGGAATAAGCAGGAGTAACTTGCCCTCCTACTAAACACAAATAATTATGACATCATAGGAATAATGGAGACCTGGTGGGACTCCACCCATGACTGGACTGCAGGTATAGGTGGCTATACTCTGTACAGGAGAGATCTAGTGAACAAAAGGGGCAGGGGTGTAGCTCTCTATGTCAAGGAAAGATACGCGTCCCTGCAAGCCAACATTGGCGCCCAGGGTGGACAACTGGAGACCCTCTGGGTTAAAATCTGTGGCAAATATGGCACAGGGGACACAATGGTGGAAGTCTGTTACAGACCTCCTACCCAGGATCAGGAGCTTGACCAGGAGCTCGCCAGGGAATTGACTGAAGCTTCATGCTCCCGGGGAATGGTTGCCATGGGAGACTTCAACTACCCAGACATCTCATGGGAAAAGTGCTCAGCCAAATCCGAGCAGTCACAAAGCTCTCTCTCATGCGTGAATGAGCTCTATCTGATGCAAGAAGTCTATGGGCCGACAAGAGGTAAAGCGCTGCTCGACCTGGTACTGGCAATGGGGGACGGCCTAATCAGTGACCTAATGATTAAAGGGAAGGTAGATGACAGTGACCACGAGCTGATCACCTTCACCATCCGCCGTAAAGCTGGCAAGTCAGTCATCAATACAGAAGTCCTCAACTTCAGGAAAGCTGACTTTGACAAGCTCAGGAGGCTTGTCAGTGAGGCGCTAAGGGACCATGACCCAAAGGGGACGGGAGTTCAGGAAGAGTGGTTGCTCCTCAAGGGAGCAATCCTGGATGCACAAGCTAAGTCTGTTCTATCTCGGATGAAAGGCAGCAAAAGGGCACAATAGCCCCCTTGGCTCTACAGGGAAGTAGTGGACCTCTTGCATCTACAAAGGATAGAGGATGGGATCCACCTCCAAGGAGGAATATTCTGCACTGGTCTGGACCTGCAGTGAGCAAACCAGAAAAGCCAAGGCTGCAACTGAACTCAAATTAGCTACAGGTATCAAGGACAATAAAAAGTCCTTTTTTAGATATGTGGGGAACAGGAGGAAAAGCAAGGGTAACATTGGACCTGTGCTAAACCAGATGGGACAACTGACAACCAATGCCCAGGAAAAAGCCAACTTGCTAAATGGGTACTTTGCACTGGTTTTTCACTAGTCCCAAGGGGTGCCCCTGCCCATTAAAAGACAGGAACGCCTGGATGAGGGTGATTCCTTACCCATCATCAATGATGACCTTGTGAAGGAATACCTTGAGAGGCTGGATACCTTCAAGTCAGCCGGCCCTGACAGTTTATACCCCAGGGTACTCAAGGAGCTGGCAAACACCATAGCTCAGCCCCTGGCATGGCTCTTCGAGAACTCCTGGCACTCTGGTGAAGTGCCCAAAGACTGGAAGAAGACCAAGGTGGTGCCTATCTTCAAGAAAGGGAGGAAAGTGGATCCAGCAAACTACAGGCCCATCAGCCTGACCTCTATCCCGGGGAAGGTCTTAGAAAAGATTATCAAAGAGACCATTCTTAACAGACTGGCTGATGGCAGCATCCTGAGGCCAGCAGGGGTTTGTTGTGGGTAGGTCTTACTTGATTAATCTTATTTCCTTTTACGACCAGGTGACCTATTCCCTGGACAAGGGAGAAGAGATTGATGTTGTGTATCTTGACTTTAAAAAAGCCTTCGAACTAGTATCCCATGATCACCTCTTAACAAAACTGGCCAACTGCGGCCTTGGCTTCAACATGATCCGCTGGCTGAGGAATTGGCTCCGTGGTCAGGCCCAGAGGGTGGCGGTTGATGGAAGTCAATTGTCATGATGCGCGGTGGCCCGTGGCGTCCCTCAAGCCTCTGTCCTTGGGCCAACACTATTCAACATCTTCATTAATGATGTGGACATTGGTATCAGAAGTGGACTGGCCAAGTTCACTGATGACACCAAACTCTGGGGTAAAGGACAGGAGGGCGATCCAGGCTGACCTTGATAGGCTCAAGAAATGGGCGGACAAGAACCTGATGGTGTTTAACACCGAAAAATGCAAGGTTCTCCACCTTGGGAAGAAAAATCCGCAGCAGGCTTATAGGCTTGGCAGTGCTATGCTGGCTAGCACTATGGACAAAAAGGACTTGGGGGTCATGATTGACCGCAAGATGAACATGAGCCTTCA
>NW_017729031.1:56312785-56316271 GCF_001723915.1 Gavialis gangeticus
AGTACTGCATCCAGTTTTGGGCCCCACAATTCAAAAAGGATGTGGAGAAGCTTGAGAGAGTCCAGAGAAGAGCCATGCGCATGATCAGAAGTCAGGAAAACAGACCTTACGACGACAGGCTGAGAGCTATGAGACTCTTCAGCCTGGAAAAGCTTAGGCTCAGGGGTGATCTAGTGGCCACCTATAAGTTTATCGGGGTGCTCATCAGGATTTGGGGGAACGTCTGTTCACCAGAGTGCCCCCAGGGATGACAAGTTCAAACGGTCATAAACTCCTCCATGACCATTTCAGGCTGGACATAAGGAAGAACTTCTTTACTGTCCAAGCCCTCAAGGTTTGGAATAGATTGCTGCCAGAGGTGATTCAAGCACCTACATTGAACACCTTCAAGAGAAATGTGGATGTTTATCTTGCTGGGATCCTATGAACCCTGCTGACTTCCTGCCCCTGGGGCTGTGGGCTGGACTCAATGGTCTTCTGAGGTCCCTTCCAGCCCAAATGTCTAATGTCTATGAAATAACAGAGTTGTATGGAGCAGCCTCTGACAATGGGCCAGATAGAGACAGTCAGCAACAAGAGAAAAATAGACTTCTCCACCTAATTAGATTTATTCATTACATTATTTCTCTGGCCACACTAGACAAATTTTCTTAGCTATGAGGGATGTCAGTGTTTGTGTATGCGTGTGAGTGTGTGTATGTGCATGAATGTGTCCACGTGTGTGTGTAAATAAAATAGAGTTTGGACTATTCTGGTGAAAGACATCTCATGTAGAAATATTAATGTTTTACTTCCTCATTAAGCATTCTGCACCATCTCTTGGAACCAATGATTCATATTAGTAAAACACTCATAGTAAACCTTTAGTATTCTTATCGTCCAGAAACCTCAATGAGAGGCAAAGTCATACTTGGTCTTTCTTTCTCTCAATTTCCATGTGGCGAAGTAAATTGTTAAAAACACATGGAAAACTTGGAAAACAGGATTTGTTTCTGACTTCTACAATTTATTTTCCCTTAGAGCCTACACTGTTCTCTGGGTTCATGCACTTAATGTCCTGTCATATGGACTTTTCCCCTAGATATACCGACTTAAATTCAGAAATGTAGCCATCTGAATTCTAACCAGCATACATTAGTAAGTACCAACCTCTCATGCGAGAGCAAAGGGACCAGAAAACAAGTAGTTCTCATCTATGAGCTGCTTTCACTAGCCTTTTAGGAAAATGTTCTGTGTGGCAGGAAAAAAAGCTCCACAAGATCCCCATGGAGGATTCCTTAAGCTTGTCGATCTACTGCCTCTCATATATGGCAGGACCAGTTACCTTCACATGAGCCTGCCATCCCCAGATCAGCAGAAACCTCTTCTGGGACCTGCACATGAAGAGAGCATAAAAGGAGTAACTCACCAGAAGCCTCAAGAAATCCACAGAAACCATAGAGGAGCCTGGGGCTTCATCAGCTTTCCCGTAAACTCTCTCCATATGGAAAATTTCCCTGGGGAAGGTTCCAGGGGTGTCCCTTACAGCAGTCCTCCAGTTGAGCCATGCTACCAGATAGCTGGTGGAAGGGTTGGGAGAAGGGTTCAGCCAAGGGAGGGAACGAGTCCAACCTTTGGGACTCTACACAGACAGTTCTGAGCCTTCCTCAGATATAAAGCAACACTGAAGGGTGGTGCTAAATTTCTTATAATCTTTCATTGGGAATTTTATTCTTTCTCTTATTCTGCAGTTTGAAATAGTGATATATTCTCTTTTATGTTCCCACAGACAGCCCAAGTGTTCCATTTACATATATAGGTTGCACAGTTATTCAAAGCCCTTGATGTTGTTAAAATAATACAGAAACCATAAATATGGGGTGCACATTAACTGCTATAATGGAAACACCTCACAAATATGAGAAATATTGATCAACAAGCTTTAGAAAGCTTACTAGTGACTGTAGTCAAGATGTTGTCTAATTAGAGTATGAGACTCGATAGTACCACAGGCATCCACCTCAGGCATATTCAGATCACCAGTGATTTTTTTGTGTGCATTTGGTGGAGCATATTTTCTTCCAGCTTTCTTTTTCAAGGGTTTTTTGAGAACACCTGTCAACAGAAAAGATGCCGTGTGGATAAGTGTACAGTAGAAGGCCTCAAGCCTATAAACATATGAGCAGGTGTTTCAATGCAAGTCCATCTGCCCTCCCAGTGGATGGTTCCTGCTCAAAGAGATGTACCTGCTTGAGTGTTTGCAGCTTCAGGGCCCAAAGGCTGGTCTTTTGCTTAGTACTTTGAACAAATCACCTCCCTGCCCAAGTGAAACAAACTAATCAAATATCATCCTTTTATTTTAAGCAAATGAAGACAGGTATTATGACTCTTCATTTGTAATATCTGACGATCAAGCCAACAGTAGCAATGATGACAAATTAATCAGGCAATGTAACTCAAAGGGAACACTTAAATGTTCTTCTACAGTTTATAGCAGAGGTGTTAAAGATCTAGCCCACAGAGCCATGTCATGAAGCTTTGGAGGAACCAGGAATTTAGGGGTGGAACACACCACCAAATGCTGACATACAGAGCCCTTTTTGGCATGAGTCTTGACCCACCAAAGCTGGGTCTGGATTGGGCTTGCAAGGTTCCAGGGTCCAAATCTGGCCCAGGAGGGCCAAGGGAACTTGACACATCCAGTGTATAGTATATTGCATTAAATATTTTTTAACACCAAATACTGTTGGCTACAGTTTGGCACATCCTTCTTCAGCACCATGCATTTTAAATACATTTAAGTTAATATAGAGCCAGTACAGATAAAAAGTGCTAGACTGATAGCTCTGGAGAATGAAGCTTTGGGCACAATTAATTGAGTCTGCTGGAGTGTGGTAATTACTGTGCTCCAACAGACTCCAGCTTCTCATGTATCAGCCTCAAAATGGTGGAGGAGGCACATTATCTAAAGCTCATTTGGTGAGCTTTAGATAAAGCACCCCAATGCCATTTTGAAGCACAGGGATGCTGATACATGAGACACTCCAGGGGCTTTAATTAAAGTGGCTCTCAGAGTGACTCTAATTGAAGTGCTCCCTCCCCCTATTCCCATGCTCCTAAATTCTATTTGTCAGAAAACTGAACTGGTACCATACAGAGATTGAGGAATCAATATTTTTCACAGTATCATAGAATCATAGAAGTAGGGTCAGTAGGGACCTTGTAGATCTTCAAGTCCAACCCCCTGAGCAGGAGAAAAACTGGGCTCAAATGATCCCAGCTAGGTAGGCATCAAGCCTCCTCTTAAAGACCCCCAGGGTAGGAGCCAGCACCACTTCCTTTGGAAGTTGGTTCCAGATCCTAGCCGCCCTGACCGTGAAGTAGTTCTTACGGATGTCTAATATAACCTACTCTCCAACAACTTATGGCCGTTATTCCTTGTTATGCCAGGGGGCACAAGGGGAAACAAGGTCTCTCCCAAACCCTTCTGGTTTTATAGATGGTCAC
>NW_017729031.1:56316875-56345546 GCF_001723915.1 Gavialis gangeticus
ATTTGAGCACATCCAGCCCCTCCAGAAGCTCTCTAACCCAGTCCTCCCCAACCTGTGGTCTAGAGGCATTCCCCTTGAGTCTGTCTTGTATCATGATAGGGAAGTCCTGGTCCCTGCCCAAGAAAATGGAGGTGAAGATTGGTTAAAGAAATCTGCTTTCTCCTCTGATGCAACCACCAGATTGCCCAGAGGATCTTGCAGGGGCCCCACATTTCCCAGTGCTTTCTTCATCCTCCCTATATATTTGAAAAAGGACTTTTTATTATCTTTGATTTTGGACGCAAGTCCTAGCTCTATGTCCGCCTTAGCTTTCCTGACAGCCCCCCTACAGGCCCAAGCAGAGGAGGTATACTTCTCTTTGGAGATAGCACCCCCCTTCCACCGGTTGTACGCTGCCTTTTTTGCAATCAGGCATTCCCGTACACCTTTGGTGAGCCAGGGGGGCCTTCAGACACCCCTGCCCCCCTTGCTTTTTGTTGGGATGGTCACCCCTTGCGCCCTGAGTATCGTCTCCTTAAGGAACAACCACTCATCTTGGGCACTGAGCTCCCCTGCTCTCGAGAACCCCAGCGCCTCTCCCAGTAATGTGGACCCAGATCCATTAGGGCTAAGAACTAGCTCCACCTAGATATGGACTTTTGCCTTCTCTTCTGAGTCTTCTTGTATGGACAGTGAAACTTCTGTGATAAAGATAGATATCTTAGAAACTTAACAGAGGTCTTCAACTCATCTCTCATCATCAGTGTGACATATATTAGACAGTGATTTGTTTATTCTGAATTTGAACCAATGATCTATAAGTTAGATGTTCCTTATTCACAGCCAATCTCTGAGCTCCCTAGTTCCCCTTGGTTAATTCTTCAATTTATCATCTACAGCAGCAGTATACAATGTATAGAAAAGCATTCCATTAACATGCACTTTCTGCTGACTGCAAAGTAACAGCGCATAATATATTGTAGGGCCTGTATAAATAGCAGTTACATTTTTCTATTACAAAGAGATTGCAGAAATAAACTTGTAGAAATATAGTAGTCTTAATTCTACAATTATATTACTATAATTATACTATATAATTATACAGTATAGTATATACTATAACTGCAGCAAAAGCTCTGTTACCCAGCATCCCCCAGGAATGGGGGATGCTGGATAACAAAATATGCCGGTTAATTGAGTGGCCTTGGATCCGTCTTCTCCCGCTGCATCTGAAGCATCCCTCTGCCTCTCCCATGGCATCACCACCCCTCCTGCAGTCCCTGTGGGCCCCGTGGGACAGGGAGGCGGGCCCCGCATGGCCCCATGCAGCCTATTATGCCCCCAGGCCGTGGGGGCTCAGCCGCACAGGCTGCTTTGCCCCGGGCGGTGGGGGTTCAGAGAAACCAGAAGTGGGCACTTCCAGTTTCACTTTATCTTACAAGCCAGCATGCCGGTTAGTGAAGCATGCTAGCTTGTCAGGTGCCGGATAGCACAGCTTTTACTGTATATACTAACTATATAACTGTATACTATAATTATAGTATTCGTAATTCTATCACTTGAATACTCCAGCACCAGCATGTCCTTTTTAGACACCATGATCAATATCCAAGATGGTAAAATTCAAACCACTGTATATAAGAAACCCACAGACCAACATAAGTATATACACAGAACCAGCAATCACCCCAAACACACCAAGAAAGCTGTAATATACAGCCAAGCTCTCCAATAGCACCAAATTTGCAGCAAGGAGAATATCCGTGACCACCACCTCACTAATCTCAAAAGGGCCTTCAGCAAACAAGGACACTCCTCCAGAGAGATAGATCGCACTTTTGAAAGAGCCACCCAGATACCACATGAAGATTTACTGCAGTATAAAAAGAAAATCCCCACAAATCACACAACATTAGTTATGACATAGCACTCTTCCCTGGAACCTACACGGAAAATCCTCAAGCAATTGCAACCCATACTAGAAGACGACCCCATTCTTAAAGAGGTCTTTCCAGAACCACCCATCCTAGCCTTCAAACAAGCACTGAACCTCGCTAATCTTATCACCGGAAGCAAACTTGTTGTGACCCAAACCACATCAACAAATGGATCCAGACCATACCAGAACAAGAAATGCAAAACCTACCAAAATATCTCCACCACTCCCACTACAACATCCTACAACAGAACTATCACCATTCTTGGATCTTACAGCTGCACCTCCAGAAATATAATGTATCTCATCCAGTGCACAAAATGCCCTGAGGGAAAATATGTAAGGAAAACCAAACAACAAATGCACACCAGAATGAATGCACACCGAAAATCTATCAAAGACAAGAATACCCAACTACCTGTGGATGCACACTTCTCACAGGACAATCAATCCCTCTCCAATCTTTCAGTTCTAGTCCTCGAAGTGAACTTACAAAACACCTTCTGTAGATGAGTCTACAAACTTGACTTCATAAACCTACTGGATACTAAAAATCATAGACTCAATATAGACATTGGTTTTATGACACATTACAACCTGCCTGACATCTGATTCACCACGTACCTGCCTGACAGCCTCTTTTCTACCTTGTACTTAATCACAGCACTGTCTCCCTTCAGCCTTTTTTAACCCTGCTCTCTTCCCCCTCCCCCTCTGCTTCACCTCTCTGCCTTACTTTTTGTCTTTCTAATTCTACATATTTACATTTTCACTAACATCCTGCCACACTGTTAGCTTCTTTCATTTCTTGTAGTCCCAGAACTGCAGAGACTCCACATGCCTGAAGAAGGGTGACTGTGCCTGAAAACTTGCCAAGACATTTTTTCCAGCTACTCAGTTGGTCTAATAAAAGAAATCACATCTACTCAAAGAACCTTGCCTGCCTATGTCCATAAACCAACGCAGCTACAACCAAAAACCCAGTATTCTTAATCAGTACATAACAACTTAAAGTCAAATATGGAGCCTAAACACTCAATTACAATAGTGTCCCTTCTTCCTCCTCACAGCAGTTCCCACCCAAAGAAGTCATGTCCAAGAAACTAATCCTTTTACTTTTCGTAAGTATTACAATGAAAGATAGTTATACATCACTAAATTAGTGATTTGCTTACTGACACTATTTCTAACCCTGAGCAGGAAATAGCAAATAATGTATGAACAATTCCATCTGAAAAGACCAGTGGCGATGCGTAGGGGGTGCACAGGGGTGCACATGCACCCCCTGAGAGCAGCGGTGCACCCCTTGACAGCCAGCATTCCCTGCTTAGGCAACAGGAAGAGGGGACAGGCAGGAGCGCTGGTGCCCCCCCTGAGAGAGCCAGCCAGGGAGTGAGGGTGCCAGGAAAAGTGCCACTGGCACTTCTGGGCGTGTCCCTGGCACTTCCAGGTCGGCACAAGTGGCCTGGTCACCAACTGGCCACTGGGGGGGCAAGTGCCCCCCAACTCAGGAGGCACCAGTCGCCCATGGAAAAGTTTCTTTGGGACAGCTACTGCCAATGATTAATTGCACTATTTAGGTTAAGGCACAAGTTGATTGTATGTGTGCCCTTATTCAAGGAGATAGCACAATGTTTATAATTTTAGGGCTTCATTCTTCTCTTGCCTAGGCTGATGTCAATCAGAAGGAACTACACAGAAAGTAATAAAGCTACGATGGTGTAATGACAGGCTAAATGAGAGAATTAGGGCTTAGAAGAGTTAAGGAATATTACAATTACATATGCTGAAGCATAGCTGAAGTTGTATAGTAATTGAAAGGCACTTTGGCCACCATGTAATCGTCTGATAGCTTGGCAGTCTTGTCAGACACATGGCCTGTTTTTCAAATTCCAGCATTTTCAACCATCATAATTGGCTTCCCCTTTTCCAAAAATCCACAAAGTACTGCAGGCAGACTGTCTCAGCTGTATGAATGAAAACAGTCTATTCTCAAAGAAAAGACAGAAAAAAGAAAAGTATGTTATGCTGTAAAGAGAGCTTAAATACTAATGTAAATCACTATAAGTGTATGGTTTTAATACTTCAGTTTCAGTGACCGAACGTAAATTAATATGCAAAATTAAACAAGTAGAAATCTATAACAGTTACATACATACAACTTTGATATTTATCAGAATATTAGTTTCATAACAACAATGAAAGATTTTTACTGCTGCGAGGATCAAAAGCTAAACAGATACTCTTGTAAGATTAGATTATATAGCATTTGTAACTCAGTGTGGTAGAATACTGAATTTTCCTGTCAATGAAAAGATAGTGAAATGTAATATTGAAATTATTGCAATATCTATATGCACATTTTCAAATATAAATGACATGCTATAAACATAACTCATTCTACTACTGTATGATTATGTTGAAATAATATAACGTGGTCATAAATGAAGAAAAATGATGTTCAATTGCCTTACCAGCTAGTTCGATTGAAATATTATCGAAGAAGATGAGAACTAAAATTGGGAAACTGAGTAAATACTGTAGCAATAGTTTTATTCTCAGAAAAGCACCAATTTCATGTGAAAATGAAATTGCCAATATACTTTAATATTTATCACACCAGGTACTTCATTCACACTGTAGAAAATAGCCATATCAATGGCAGAAATGAAGTATGAAGTTAGATTCTATAGTTGAGAAAATTAGAATCTGGAGAGGTATTGGGGGGAAAAAAGATTGCTACCTACAAGGTTCCAAATGAAAAATAAAATATAGGACTTGTAATGCATCATCATTTATACAAAACTATTAACTAGAGGAGTCGGATAGAAAAAGGATATTGTTGAATGTGTAAGATGTGTTTTTCATACTGAGTAAGTCCATTCCTTCAGATGCAGTCAAAAGTATTGCTGTGAATATGCAATACATTAATAGCAGTAATGAATGGCAAGGTTATAAGAGATACAGCAGCCCAATGAGGGGTTAAAACAGGACAGCAAGAGAGAGGTTCCTGAGTTATTGCCGTTGTCCTGATATTAAAAACAAGTGCATTCTTGAGCAAGGCAGTTAACTTCGTGTGACTTATTTTTATTCACCTGCACAACAGAATGATGCTATTTAGTTCATGACTAGGATGTTGGGAAGTTTAATAAGTTTGAACTTTGAAAGTGGTGGGCACAAGCTGATATGTAATCACAATGTATTCAGCATAGAGAAAAGTGGTAGTCTCTGCTTAGTTAAGGCTGTGGTTAGCTTTATGATACAAAGCATTTTCCCCTTATAACTTTAGCTTGAGAATTTGGCCGGGTCTAAAAATTTGCCAGGTTGCCTCATAATACAAAAGGCAACGGATCTCTTTCTGTCAGTGAAACTGACTGAGGAAGGAAAAATATAAGATGACATGCATAGACTGTTTTCATTATTACAGTCTCAGCTTTGGCCAGAGTTACTGTACAACAATAAAAAAGAAATCTGAGGGTCTGGTAAAATTACTCCTCCCTGCAACCAAAACAGAAGTGTGGATACACCCATTTTTTCAGATAGAGCAACTGAGAAACACACAGTGAAATGACTTGGCAAAGCTTATACATAATAGGAAGTTTATGGAGCAGCTTTGAATGGAGCTTTGACCTCACTATTGGTAAAAGCTGCTTCTTATCTTACTAAACCTTAGAGATGCTTAAAGTGATATCAAATCACAAAACCAAATGCCTTGATTTCAAATACTAGAAAAAGCTACTAAGAGATACAGGTTTCTTACCCATCAGCATTTTCAAAACTCGTTTATTTCCATTGTTTAAATACATAAGTATGGATATCATGCTGCTTACTAAATTATATGTATTGCAATTTAAAAAGCCGTATTTCATCACAACACAAAACACTTAACTGGAGGCTATGGCTGGCCTGATCATTCAGAACAAAGCTCCTGTCCAGTAAGAAGTGTACTCTGTTCAACAAGCAAGAAGACTAATGTAATGTTAAAGCCCTATTCTCATTGCAATAGAACTCTGCCCTTATCATGCCCTGCTGTATTGCCATTTTTCTTCAACTGGCTGAGCTCAAGCTGAGCTCTTCTTCAGTTCCTCCTTGCTAAGAAAAAGCAAAGGAAGAAGAGGGTGGGAAACTTAGAATGTTTTGTTATAAGCTTAAGTAGGAAGTAAATGGAAAAACCCTTCCAAATAGAAGGTGATAAAACTTAAAGCCTATTCTGAAGTTAAACATTTTTTTAAATGGTGAACAAAGACCAAGAGGGGCAGACACAAGAGAAAGATGGGCTTAAACTGCAAAATTTTGCTCTGAATTTTCAGCATTCTCCAAACTGCAGAGATGCTTTAGATCCAGGGCTTGGATTTTGATTCTGCTCAAATAAAATTATTTTTACTCCATTATTTCTAGATGAAGCCAATAAAGAGAAGAGGAAGAGGAAAGAAGTGAAAAAGCACAAAAATAGAACAAAGTAAAAGAAAAGGGAATGGTTTAAAACAAATATGGAAAAATATAAGAAAGAAACAATTTTGTCCAAGGTAAAATTCACCCTCTGCTGAAACCTGATATAAGGTCTGTCCAGAAGTTGAACTTGCAATAGGTCTGTCATAAAGCTGTGGCACACACAGGAGGTCTGGCAAGGGAGACTTAAGCTTTATTGTCTGTTGCCACTTACATCACATGGGTCAGGATTGAAAAAGTTTATGGCTACGTTGCACGGATCCCTAGTCATTGACTCCAGTGGCAATTTCTGTGAAGAGGAAATGTGGCATGGGCTTGACCAGGGCTCTACAGTCATTGTATGCAAAGCAGAGGACAACATGCTGGGTCCAAATAGACTGAGACTATAGGAAGCAGGATAGGAGAGATCCATACTCTCTGTAGATTCAGTAATGGTAGACTCTATCAGTTACAAACCTGGCTGTGGAAAATGTTTCCTGCAGCTCCATGGATGGTGGATTATCTTCACTCACTACCTGTCCTTGGCTACTTCCAGTTTGTCCAGCCTTTCACACCCTGTATTAATTCAGAGTTCTGCATTCCACAGTAGGGATAGCGCTGGGTAAATCATAGCTCATGGCAAAAAACGTGTTTTCATAAGATAAAAAAGGAAGAGAGGAAACCCAGACAAGGAGCAGGAAAGGAAATACACACCCTCAACAAGAAAGCCTTACAACTGATATTAATCCTTATCAGAATTTGACACTCTTTCTTCTGTATCAAGATTTGGTGAGCACAAGGAAATAATAATAGCAGCTGCAGCACAAGGAATAATCCAACATACAGAGTGGTTTCCTATAGTAGTGCTAAGGGACCCAACACAACTGATGCTGTTCGTAGTCTCTAAGGAAATACAGGGACAAGGCAACAGGAGCTTCTAATTCCATGATCACAGATCCTATGATTTATGATGGAACTCACCACCTTTCCAAAGAAACAAATCCCATTACAGGGTAGGAATGAGAAGAAAACATCACCAAAACCCGCTGGTAAATAACAGTAACTGACACAAAATCAAGGAACCCAACGTAAATATATACTCAGAAAGAGCAAGCTACTCTTTCTGGGCAAAAATGGTACATTGCTGAACCATGCAATCAGTGGGAGAGAACAAGTCATGAAGTGGTAACACTGAAAGACACCTACTGAAGATACAAAACAGAATATTAGACTTAAATTTGGATTGGAATTTGCAGTGAAAGGTCATAGGAATGGGGATCTGGGTGCCTCATGCTTTCCGTGTTTTCTGTAAACTGGATTCCTATGTGAACTACGTCTTCTATCACACACCGTAGTCTCCAGTCTTAGAGTGGGGAAGCAGTGCACCATGGGAGTAGTTTGGCCATGCTTCATCATGGGAGATACTCTAGCCCATAGCAGGGAATGGAGATGTGAGACAATATAAATACAACTCCCCATAGGTAGCATTTTAAAATCTAAATCTCTCACTTTTCAGCCAAGATAATTTGTTTCTTAGACATTCAATATTTCAAAACAAACATCATGAAAAGTAGGCTTTTTCTGAAAAACGTCATTTAGGGTGCTTACAGAAGTGACGTTTATCACACAATTGGCCCCATGAAAGCACTGTACAGTAGGGCTGTGCAAAGCTTTGGTCCCTGATTCGATTTAGTAGATATTAGGTCTGATTTGGTGGCCAAATCTCTGAATCTGAATCAAATCAGAGGACCCTTTAATCTCTCCGAATCAAATCAGAACCCTCTGAATCGATTCTGAGAGATTCAGAAAGATTCGGCAATTCCGACATAGAGGCAGCTTTAAATGTTTTTTCTACATACCTCTAGGTAGCAGGGTCTTGTGAGTGCTGCAATGCTGGGGCGCATGGAGTGTACCACAGAAGCATGGGGGGTTCCCCAGTGTGCTTGGCAGCAGACCCAGAAGTAGACCAGAAGCACTGGTCCACTGGGCCCCCCTGGCTCGGTGACTGGCGCCTCCAGGGTCTGGGGGGGGGCACCCAGGGTCCCTCTGCAGCCGATCGCTGAGCCGGGGAAGGGGTGCAGGAGGAGCCCCCAGCACACTCCCAGGCAGACCCAGAAATGGACTGAAAGTACTTCCGGTCCACTTCTGGGTTTGCCGCTAAGCATGTGGAGGGCCCTTGCCACACTCCTGCAGGATGCTCCATGCACCCCAGCATCACAGCAATCATAAGCCACACTTGTTACCTCAAGGTATGTAGAAAAAACTTTTAAAGCTGTGTCAAAGTTGGAATCACTGATTCTCTGAATCAGCATCAAATCTTCAGATTTCAATTCAGCTGAATCGAATCAAGGACAGTGATCCAAATCAATGAATGGAATAACTGTCCCTGATTCGGGCCAAATCCAAATCAGAATCAAATAGGGCCTGTTTCGCACACTTCTACTGTACAGCTGTGCTGTGACACACATGCACGGCTTCAGAGTGCTTTAAAAGTGGCCGATCATGTGAAAAATTAACACTCATCTAATAAGGGATCAGATGAAGGAGCTCTAAAGTGCAGAAGTTAGCCTCTAGCCAGCAGCTCCCTCCCCCTCCTCTCTTCCTGCAGACAGAACTGGGGGGAGGGCAGCTGAGGACAGAGGCTGTGGGCAGACAGCTCCTCTGCTGGATCAGCTCCAAAGTGGACCTTGACCCCCGCACCCCCTCCAACCCAGAAGTGAATGTCTGTTGGGTTGGGGGGGTTGCTCTAATTCATGGTGCTTTCTGTGAAGTGCCATGGGTTAGAGTGGGGAGGTACATGTCTGTCAGCACCCATAGTCACAACCTAATTTTTCATTCAGAACCAGTTTTGGTAGAAAAGTTGTGACTAGATTGGAACATATATTTGAAAGAATGACTGCATCGTGGCTATACAGTGTAAGGTTATACACCACAATCTGTATGACAGTTGGACTTCTCCTTTTGTACTGACTGACAGTTTATTTTGCTTTTAAAAAAAAGTCTTATTCCACAGCTAAATATATGATTCTTGCTAAGCAATGGCTGTCAGGGCATAATAGTCTAATAATATTGGAATGATGTAAACAAAAAGGAGGTAGCTAATTAAGGGAAGGAAATTTAGATAAAATATCAAGGGGAATATCTTGATAATTAGATCTATCTTACTATGCAATAGTCTCCAAAGAAAGCAAGGAAGACCTGTTTCTCAAGACGCTGAAATTTAGAAACACTAAAATGTGATAAGGAACAACCTAGTATTAGCAGGCAGGGGAAGCAGATAGCCTAATAATTCTTCTTTAGATATAATTTCCATGGAAATAGAATTGCAAACAGATAAGTGAAAACAATGAAACCCCATAGGGAAAACTGTTCATTAGTCCAGCCAGTCTGCATGTACTTCATCACTGATGGCACAACAGTGGCTCACTCAATGGCTACTGTTGACGTCTCTGAAAGAGGCCATTGCCAACTGTACATTTCTTGGAAATATCACAAAGGAAGTTATTTTCTTTCACTGCAATTTCTTTCACTTCAACCAAGCATCTTAATATATTGGTATATTGGCGCATAGTCCACATCCAAGCTTCTGTGCTACTCTTCCTCTCACTCACTGAAGGCTGGGTTTGGCTTCCTAGCATTTTCATCAGGCTGTTAAACTCTGAGATTACAGAAAATTCAGATATCCTGTTTGCCTCCTTGTGTTTAGATTTCACAGGCATATTATAAATATCTCTGAGACTTTGGGCATAATACCCATTTTTTGCAGTTCATTATACATTAGGAATACAAGCCACAGAACCAACACCAAAAAATTAACCAAATATATCATCTTTTAAATTATAGCACTCACAAAGAAACAGTATTAGGAACCAGACTCAAACCCAGAGGTACAAAAAACTCAGAGGTAGCCAAACTTAAAACATTTTGACCATTGTGTTCAAAAATACAAAAAAGCTGAGTCTCAAATCAGCTCTTTGTAATTTTTTTTCCTTAAAAGCCAAGGGTTAAAATTCTAGCCTTTCTGAACTACCAATGGTATCAATGTGTGAACAAAGGAATATTGCTTAGGCTGAAGGTACCTGCATCCCCAGGCTGAGCAATGTACCATAGCATAGGGCAGTGGGGGACAACATTTTTGGCAGGTGTGCCACAAATTAAGCCCCACACCCTCTCCAGGTGTCTATCTGATCCCCTTCCCTTGTCCGACCTGCTGCTCTGCTTTCCATGCTCTGAAGTACCTGTCATTGTGTTGCCTGCTCCTTCCCTGTTCTATAAAATGCCACACACAGAGACTGCCCATACTACCTGTGACATGCATGGTGCAAGGTGGACACATCCGGCATATGGAACTTCAAGTCCAACATCTTGCTGTTGTTTCAGAAAGTCAGTGTGTAAACCTCCACAACACTTCACTATGTCCTGTGGGGCCAGAGACTACTAATGATATCACTGTCTAGGCATCAAAACTGATGTTTTACCCCCATCTTCACTGGCAAGGTCAGCTAGCAGCACAGTTGGGGGAAAAGGTAAGCAGCCAACAGTAGTGAAAGAACAGACTAGGAGTATTTAGAAAAACTATACGCATACAGGTCCATGGGGCCAGATGCGATGAACCCCAGGTTGCTGAGGAAGTTGGTTGCTCTGGCTGCAGAGCCTCTGGCTATTATCTCTGAAAACTCTTGGTGATCAGGGGAAGTCCTGGTCAATTGAAAAAGAGCAAATATACTGTCCATCTTTAAGAAAGGGAAGAAAGAGGATGTAGGGAACTACAGACCAGTCAGCCTCACCTCAGTCTCTGGAAAAATCATAGAGTGGATTCTCAAGTAATCCATTTCTAAGCACTTGGAGGAGAAGAAGGTGATTAGGAACAGTCAGCATGGATTCACCAAGGAAAAGTCATGCCTGACCAATCTGATTGCCTTCTGTGATGAGATGACTGACTCAGAGGACATGACATGCCTTGACTTTAGCAAAGCTTTTGACCAAAAGAAATCTCATGAGGTTCAATAAGAGGAAATGTAAAGTCCTGCACGTAGTATGGAACAATTCCATGCACCAGTACAGGCTTGAGACCAACTGGCTAAGTAGCAGTTCTGCAGAAAAGACCTGGAGGTTACAACGGACAATAAGCTGAATATGAGCCAATAGTGTGCTGTTGATGCAAAAGAAGCGTAGCAGGCTTGCCTTTTAGAGCTTGGGTTGAGTCCCAGGCTTGAAATCTTGTTGTTTTGATTGGTGGTGCTCATCCCCCACTCAGGAGGCAGCAAGAGGAGTTCAGTCGCCCCTTTCCTGAGGGGAGGGGGAGAGGAGTCCTCCTCCCCCCCCGTGGATCTGATTGAAGACTGCAACACTCAGGTCCAGAAGACTTCAGGGGCAGAGCCCTGGAGCTTATAAAAGTTGCCGCATGCCCAGCATGAGGGAAGCACATCCGGGAGCAAGGAGAGAGAAGAGCTGGACTTAGAAGAGCTGAGGAGAGCTGCAAAGCAGGACAAAGCAGTAGCCCAGAAGTGCCCCTGAAGACTTCCATCAGCGGGGAACGGCAGATGGCTCCAGCAGCTAGGCTCTCGTCCAGACTCTGGGAGCTGCGTGAGGCGGCTCAGGTCTACAACCTCTGGCATGCGGCCAGAGACACGTTGCATAGGCTGGTGTACAGAGTAGGACCTTTGGAGCACTTGGGCAGCTCAGGTCATCAACCCCCAGAACAAAGCTGGAAGCTCGGTGCAGGAGGCGCTGCATGGAGGGTCCAGGAGCTGACCGAGCCTGGTGCTACATGAGGCAGCCCAGGGGAGGGGAGTCCCCCCCAGTTAGTTAAGGGCTCCTGAAAGGGGAGGTCCCACTGAGAGGGCCTCCCCTAAAGTTACCAGCTTCTTTGTAGGTCTTGGGAAAAGCCCAAAGGCATTGGGGTTTCCCCTCAGGATTGAGTTTATCTTTGGGGTTTATCTGTTTCAGATCAGATACTTACCTGTGACTTACCTGTATCTGGAGCACTGGTATAAGGCTTTATGTCATCTACCCAGAGGGTATTGTTTATGTTACTGGTTTAGATATCTTATAAATATATATATATACATTGTACATATGTTTGTATCCATGTTTCTTCCTTTTGTGATAAGTTAATGTAAATAAATGTAAATAAATGTGTATATACTTATCCTGACTGTCCTGGCCTGGTTCTATAGGGACGGAGGAAAACTGAGTGGTCTGCAGTTCCCACCTCACAGCACACCTGCCAGCTAACAATGCCCTTTAATTGGAGAAGGAGAGTATATACCCAAGTTACCTGGGCTACAAAAGTGAATGACATACTGGGCTGTATTAGTAGGGGCATTGCCAGCAGATCAAGGGAAGTGATTCTTAGGGCTGTGCGAAGTTTTGGTTGCTGATTCAATTTGATGGAGATTCAGCCCAATTCGACAGTTGAATCTCCAAATCTGAATTGAACCAGGAGACCCTTTAATCTCTCCAAATTGAATCAGAACCCTCCAAATCAATTCAGAGAGATTCAGAGAGATTAAATGATTTGGACATAGATACAGCTTTAAATGTTTTTTCTATATACCTCAAGGTACAAGGCAGCTTGTGAACACTGAGATTCTGGAGCAGATGGAGAGTCCCACAGGAATGCAGGGGGGTCCCCAGTGCACTTGGTGGTGGACCCGGAAGTGAACCAGAAGCACTTCTGGATCTGCTGCAGAGTGCGCGGGGCACCCCCCCACACCCCTCCAGCTAGGCATCTGGTGCCTCCTGGGTCCCCCTGCAGCTGATTGCTGAGCCAGAAGGGCACAGGGGAGGCCCCTGCGCGCTCAGCAGTGGACCCGGAAGTGGACCAGAAGTACTTCCAGTCCACTTCTGGGTCCGCCACCAAGCATGTGGGCCCCTCTCTGTCCCACCCCCCCCACCGCCATGCTCCTGTGGAATACTCCAGCTGCCCCACCAGCACAGTGTTCATAAGCCACACCTGGTACTTTGAGGTATGTAGAAAAAACATTTAAAGCTGTGTCTATGGCCGAATCACTGATTCTCTGAATCAGCATTGAATCTTCAGATTCGGATTTGGCCGAATCGAATCAGAAGAGAGATCTGAATCAATGAATCAAATCACTGTCCCCCAATTCAAGGCGAATTTGAATCTGGCCTATTTCGCACACTCCTAGTGATTATTCTCCTCTAGTTCCCTCATTCAGGCCACATCTAGAGTATTGTGTTCAGTTCTGGGCCCCCCACTACAGAAAGGATGGAGAGAGTCCAGCAGAGAGCAACAAAAATGGTTTAGGAGCTGGGGCACAGGACTTCTAAGGAGAGGCTGAGGGAACTGGGCTTATTTAGTCTAGAAAAGAGAAGACTGAGGGGGCTTTAATAGGTGCCTTCAACTACCCGAAGGGGGGTTCAAAGGAGCATGGAGCTAAACTGTTCTCAGTGGTGGCAGATGACAGAACAAGGAGCAATGGTCTCAGTTTAGGTTAGACATTAGGAAAAACTCTTTCACTAGGAGGGTAGTAAAGCACTAGAACAGGTTACTCAAAAAGGTTGTGGACTCTCCGTCCTTGGACATTTTTAAAATCCAGCTAGACACAGCCTTGGCTAGGTTGATGTATTTGGAGATGGTCCTGCTTTGAGCAGGAGGTTAGACTAGATGACCTCCTGAGGTCCTTTCCAACCCTAATTTCCTATTACTCCGTTTGAGAGAAAAACTAACAATAGAGTTTCCTTTCTTGTTCCTTCTTCCACCATCTCCTCTCTTACCCTGCACTGTACTGATAAGTCAGGCCTGAATTTTGTCTGCAGTGTTCAAGGTGGATGTGAACTTTTTGCTAATTGTAAATTTTAGCATTTACATTTTAATCAAATGAAAAAAATATAAATAAAACAAAAAATGGCTTGGAACTACATCTCAGCTTTATGCTATTTTGAACAAAGAATTGCCCTCGTAAATAAGAATTTCTAATACAGGCAATGACAGCCAAAAGCTCTTAGATATTGACTGCTAAGTGATTGGAACTGTAACTTTTTAAAGATTAAAATAAGGGGATGCGCTGCCCACGTCTTCTGGAAGCTGGCACAGAAAGACAGGTGAGTGCTAATTCACACCTTTCTACATTGTTAGAAATACTGCAGGCTGCTAAGGGGCTAACTAGAATTTACTGATACTAAGAGCCCTTATACACATGACAGTCCTCTGCTCTGACACATGCTAATTAGCATGCATTGGAACAGACCAGATTAATTGAATCTGCTATGAGTCTACTGAGTGTGCTAAGTAGCATGCTCCAGCAGCTTCCGCATCATGTGTATTTAGCATCCCCATGTTTCAAAATGTTGGCAGGGGCGCTTTAACTAAAGCTCGGTCAACAAACTTCGACTAAAGTTTGTTGAACAAGCTTTAGTTAAAGCGCCCCGATGCCATTTTGAAGGGCAGGACGCTGAATATACTTGACACTGCGGGCACTTTAATTGAATTGGCTCTGACAGCAGCTCTAATTAAAGTGCCTCCCCACCTCCCCCCAACCCTGGAGCACATGTATAGACACCCTAAACTATCAGCTCCTGTCAAGAGGTTCACCTGGGATTGTCCTAGGTGAAAAATGTTCTATAATAAACTGCCCCTTAGGCACAGAGCAAGCTAAATAAGTTCTGTGACTCTCAGGATGCCTCTAAATGAAGCAAAATGAAGGTGTGATGGTAGCATACCTTATAAAATTAATCTATCTAGCACAGGTAACATACAGAAAGCATGGGCTTTTACATGTGCTAGACACCAAAGAGCAAACCCTCCAGGGAGCCTAGATATGCACTCAGGTTGCTAGTCTTCAGTAAAGGCCCTACTCTCTATGGCTTCACAGGTATGCCTGCACCTGCTACAATCACAGCTTCATTTTGCCCTGTAAACATAGCCAGAGCTTTCTGGCACAAGATTTCAGACCTTAGACCTAATTGTGTCTCTTTAGCTCACATAAGCAATCCATTAGCTGCAGAACCAAGCCCATTACTAACCTAAAAAGCTCATTTTTTTCATGTGTGACTATCCCAGCACAAAATTCCTCACCTACTACAAACTGATTTTAGGATTTCACTTGAATTTGAAATACCTACCTCCGGAATTTCTCTGCTGCTCTGGACAGGATATCCCCCATTCAAAATGCAGAAGAGAAACCTTTGACAAACTAACACTGTCCCTTCAAACAAGATTTCATTTCTCACCCTTTTGTTTTGTAAGGTCACCTGCACCACAGCCCTGGGGCCCAATTCTGTTTGCAATGAAATTAACACCTGCTTACTTCCACAGGTGCAGACCAATGGCATCTGATCTCAGACGATGATGCCATTCAGTAGTGCAGTGTTTGTTCTTCTACATAGATGTAAAAGTGGCTAAAGGTATTTTTAATTCCTGTATAATCTAATTTAAACACAAATTTATGATAAAATCCTCCCCACCTAATGGCACCTAGAAATGTATCACAAAGCAGCAATGCAACAGCCAATATTCTACCAGCAATGTAATGATAATCACAAATTTGAAGGAAGCCACAAAACAATGTACTCGGAGTCCCCAGAATGTTCAATATTGCAATGCAAAGCACAAATTGTAGTTCAAATATGTCTTCACTATGAGTGCATTGGGTCATTTACCTTAACAATGTGAACGTGTTCTCATTATCATGTTCAACTTGATTAGTGTGTAGTCTAACATTTAAAAGTGCACTTCAGATGGAAGGAGGTATGAATGCATGATTGGTTCCTAATAAATTGAGCAACCCCTAATGAACTGTGAGGTATCTAGAAGAAACCAGTAGATATTAGACAGACACAGAGAACTGACAAAAAGAGATAATAGGGAGGGGAAGACAGTCTTTCTAGTAGATTTCCATATGTACATCTCAAGATGTTATAACTCATTGCTCACTTGACAATATTGAGCAGGAGGGTGTGCAGAATCAAGGACAGATAAATTATTAGGAATCTGGGTGGGGGAGTGAGCTGAGTAGATTTTGGTTGAAGCTGTATGTGAATAACACAAGCACTGACTAATCTGATTGATATGACGTGAACTATCCTACTCAAATATCTTATGTCTGGTGCAGGGAGGCAAAAGTCTTCTCTCTGGTTCACTTATCCTGGAACTATTTTGTTCACTTCCAACCACTGTATTACCAGAAAGGGATTGTTATACCAAAACTAGTGGAGAGAAAAGCAACAAAGATAATCAGGTGCCTGATGAGACTAACTTATGAGGAAAGATGAGATATGTAGAAGTTATCTAAGTAACAACTAATAGAGGATGCGATCAAATTCCACAGCTTTTTGAAAGAGGTTGACACTAAGGAAAAAGAAAAATTACCATGTGTGGTAAAGAGGCATATAATTAGGAGTAATGAGTTCAGATTAAGGCAGGGGCAGATTGAATATTAAGAAAATGTTCTTGGCAGTGAGATATATTAAGCTGAAGAATTCCTCCCCCTGGAATTGTCAACATGGGACAATTAAAAACTAAATCACTAGTAAATATAATAGGGTATGTTTGCATGGCCCACTGCAGTGCTAATCCAAGTGTCGGAAACAGCAATACCTGCCTCTGTGCAGTGCCCCACCTGACTAGTATAACCTGCTTCTTAGGATATAGAAAACAGTAATGAATTGGTATAGATTTTCCCCCTTCTCTCTATTCTATTATTCGGTGTCACAGATCAATGACAGAGACATTATGATGTTTTATTCTGAAATGTACCATCTCAACTATCGTATTGAGGTTTAGTTCCTTTACTTCCTTCCTCCATTTGCCCCTATAATCTTTAATCCTAGCATCCTAAAATGACTACACATTTTTGTCTATTGTCAGCTTGCCCCGAGAGATAACACCAAGATAAATGAAATGCAGAGTTTACCCCTGCCGGCATTTTCAGTGAATACTGGCATCGCCTTTTTGACCCTTTGCACACACAGAGATCAGAACCAAGTATCATGCCATAGCAAGGGTACTATAGCTATGAAGGACACTGTGAATTTCATCTTCAAATATCTGAAGTTTCAGAGTTATATACAGTTTATGTTTTGGTCATCTAGGCATATCTTGTTGCCAAGATCAGTAAGAAGTTATTTCTGAAACCAGAAACAATATTAATGACAATAATACAATAACAATTGTATATCATGTTTTGAAGTATATTTGGAGGTGTAAAAACACATTTATGGGGAGAGGAACTCTTTTGGAGCATCTCCAGTTTTCCCCCTTTTAACTCCTATCTCATCTCTTTGTATACTTACTGCACCAGGGCATCCAAATACCTTTCAAGAGTTAAATTGTAAAAGGAGTCTCTGTTCTCTTGCAGTGTTGTACCTCACTGAGTGGAGAGTTAGTAGTTGAGGGGTGTTTAGGAATTTTTAAATTATTACTGGAGGAAAGCTATGTCAAAGAAATGTTCTACATTTTTTGTTCTAGAAAGACATCAGGCTCCACTCCTCGAAAGACCTCACTTCACATCAGAATTATTACTTAGATTGGTTGTTTTCCTTGTGCATATAAGTACAACCCAATGAGGTAAGTACTACCTAATGAGGTAAAACTAGACTTGAGTTGCTCTGATGGTGTGCTGCAGTATAACCGTGCTTATACATCTCAGGATGCTCCCGATGTCTTTGTGAATGCCTTTGTCCATCCCTAAACATAATTCCCTTTTGTGTTACCTATGTGTCAAGGACTGACAGACTCTGCCTCTGCCATTGAAAACATAGCCATGGAAGATGGGTTTCATAGGAAAAAGAATTAAAGTACAGATGTTATGTTTGTTCTCCTGTTATGATCTGGGAAAAAACCCTACAACACAATATATGATTCTACAATAATTTGCTCTCTCAGGAAAAAAACACTTCATCAAAAGATAACAGCAGGATCGTATACTAGTTGCAATAGTAGGAGCTCTCATTAAAGCTGTGGATATCAAACAGGTACTGCAAAAACCTAATGAATAACCACACCTGCACTTGACTGAAACTGTGCTAGCTCTTAGGAAACAAAGACAGACTCTGGCTGTAAACCACAAGCTTGCATCATCAGCAGAGAAATAAATGGCATCTCTTAAACAGCAACAGCCACCATAAAAACCACAAGAGCTGATTCAGTTATGACAGTTTTCAACACATTTTATGTTAGTTACTGCTAGCATAGGTAATGTTGCACTAACTTGCCTATTAAATGAAGCATAAGGGAATAACCCTGAGAAAGTTGTGCGCTTTCTCCATCAGTAAGAAAAGTAACAGAGTTCAGTGAACAGGACTTAGGACTACAAGAAAAAAATGAGGGTCTGCATAGCATTGGGTGGGTCATTCTGTCTCTCCATTTCTCCATCTTAAAAATGGAAATAGTGGTACTTTGAGGTCTTTGAGCACCTCTAAGGAACAGTGCTATTTGAATGCTAGCACCAGTGCTGTAGCAACAAAGTTTGGTGCCCAGGACAAGGCCTGCAGCAGCAGACTGTCCACGCCCTGCACACAGATCTGGGGAGCACATGCCCCTGCCCCCATGCTTGCCCAGGAGTGCATGCAGTGCTAGGAGCCACCCTTCCCCTGTTCCTATGTCCCCCATCCAGGGCTGTTCACGGCTCTGTCCCACACCCCACCCTGGCTGGTCAGTGCCTGTTGACCTCCTTTCTCTTCACAAAGATAAATATTAATTTGCTTCTAGGTTGAGGCTACACAGAAAAAAATGCTTCTCAGTAAGGAAAACAAGTCCAATACATGAGAATGCCCTTCCTCTCTGAATCGCTAAACATCTTCACATTTTTTACTATCAATGTCTCTTATCTAATAGGCATTTGATGTAAACTACATAAACAGAGTAGGATCAAGGACTGGAACCTAGGACTTTCTCCTCCTTTTCAGGGCACTGCCTTCATCACCAGGCTACAGAGTCAGGATCCTTTTTGCTTACCCTCCCTCCTTCTGGTCCGCGAGTTTTCTACTCTCAGATGCACGGTGGCACAACCTCAACAGAAGGGAAGTTAAGTGCACTAAGCTCAGCCTTGTCAATATTTTGTTGGTTAGGAGATAAGGGAAGAGGGTTGGAACTGCCTTCATAGCTGATGATGATCTAGAACCTTGGGGTGCCTGTATCTGAGCATGGAGGCTGCTCTGATGTGCTGTAATTACAGTGCACTGGAGCAGACAATTAATCCAGTCTCCTGGAGCATGGTAATTACCACACTCCAGCTTCCTCCCACATCTCATGTATCAGTGTCCCTGCACTTCAAAATGGCAGCAGGGGTGCTTGAACTAAAGCTCATCAAATGAGCCTTAGTTCAAGCTCCCTTGCCACCATTTTGAAGCACAAGGATGCTGATACTCAAGGCACTGATGTGCTTTAATTAGAGCAGCTCTTGGAGCTGCTCTAATTCAAGTGCTGCCTCCACTACCCCTGGAGCATGTATAAAAGTGTCCTGGGTTTCTGGGCAAGTGCTCCAACCATTAGACTATAAGATAAAAGGTAGACAGCTCCTTCTCCTCCATGTACATTTTAAAAGAAAAAAAAAGTTAGCCAAACAAGGGCCAACTTGGCATATATATCCAACTTAGTGCTTTGAGTAAGCACATCAGTGCAGCCTCATCCTGGGAAAATGGCAGGATTTCAGGTAAAAATTCTTTGACACTTCCTACTGGCTGGCCCCCAACCCCTCTCTCCCTCTCCTGGCCCCCCTGCTCAATTCTGACAGTTCTGAACTTCTCTGAGTCCTTGAACAACTCTCCCTTTTAAGGTATAGGTACCAAACTTAGGATTGTGAAATGGCTATTGCATTTTAAGTTCAAACCCTGACTTATTTTGCAAAATCTTTCCCATGTGGACAATTCCTTAGCATTGAAACTTACTGCATGCTGTGTTTGAACAAACAGAGCTCTACTCTCCTGGTAAAGCTCTCAGTTAAAAACATCTCTCAACAATATAATGACAGCATTCTATTAATATAGTGCATGAGTGCATATGGCTGTGTGTACGTGCATTCATGTATGTGTCTGCATGTATGTAGGTAGTAATAGAAAATTAAGCAAAGTTAAAAAAAAAAATCAACACCAAAATCCCTCCCCCAAACAAAGATTGTACTCCTGAAGGGAGATGTGCCAGAGACTCCATGAAATCTCTTAAGGGCTTTTCTATTGCTATTGATTTTATGTGGAAAGTACGTAGATACTACGGTGATCAGCGAGTGGTAGTACAAACACCTAAGGTAAAGTAAGATGACAATTGATTATGGAAGGTCCCTTGCTATTTCTCATACACTTCTTTCAAGACAAATTTTACAGAATTGGGAGAGAAGAAAACAATGTTTAGTCAGTAGCCAAGGTGACTTTGTGTGTTGTGGTACAATAGATACAATGATACACTGGTACATACATATACTGCTACAGAAGCCTTTAGCAACGGGAAAGGAAAGGCTCAGGACACTGATGGTTGAGCAGTTGTCCGAGATGCCAAGACAACAGTCCATCTGTGAGGGCAGTTTGTTTTCTCTGTTTTGTAAGAAGCTCCTCACTGTACAGCCTCTATACAGATCTCTTTGCTCAAGCATGATACTATATCCATACTATACCTCTGTCTACTGGCTACTCAGGACAGTTTTTTCTAAGTTTTCCCTACTCAAAAATGTATAGGTATTGCAGGCCTCCAGGATAGAGACATAAATACATTCAGGGAAAACTGCTAGTTCAAAAACAGACAATCCTGCCCTTCCCTGTCTTTTAAGAACATAGCAAGCTCATGAAAAGCTCAAAACTCAATAAGTCCATGGTTACACTGCCCTGGGGCAGCAGGGAGGTTGTGAAAGGGCCTTGCTCTATATCTTTTCCATTCAGCAAAGCTTTCTGGCCCTTCTGCAGTGGTGGAAATGATTAGAGGCAAGGCCAACAGATCCAGTAAGTACAGCTATTGACAAGCTAAAACACCATATGGTGGGAGCCACTCGGACACAACAATTTTCCACTGGCTGTAGTCAGTGGTGACATGTATGGGTTGCACAGGGGTGAGAGTGCCAGGAACACTCCCCCCCTGGTGAAATCTGCTGTGGGGGTACCCCCTCCCCGGTCAGCGAGATTGGCTGTGTCAGGACTCCCCCCGGTCAGTGAGATTGGCTGCGGGGGGATCCTCCCCAGTCATTGACTGGTCACTGGGGGGGATATGTGTCCCCCCCTGACTAAGGTTGCACCAGTCACCCATGGCTGTAATTGCAGTTATGAAGCATCTATGCAGGGGTTACATACAAAGGCTGTCTATTTATGTGGGTGACTGGGATTTCACTCTAAAATAAATGTCTGAGATGGGAGAGTCTTCTTCACCAGAAAGATTTAAACTATGACTAATAGGGGTGTGTGAAGTGGGCAGTATTCAATTCAGATTTGGCCTGATTCAGAGGACAGTGATTCAATTTGCTGATTCAGATCACTGTCCTGGTAAGATTCTGATTCAGAGAATCAGCGATTTGGCCATAGACACAGCTTTATATGGTTTTTTTCTACATACCTTGAGGTACTAGGTGCAGCTCATGAATGTTGAGATGCTGGGGTGGATGGAGCATCCCATGGGAATGCTGGGTGGTCCCCTATGTGCTTGGCGGCAGAGCTAGTTCACTTCCGGGTCCACCGGCAAGCGTTTGGGGGACCGCCCCCCATACCCTCTGGCTCAGCAATTGGCCACAGGGGGACCCTGGGTGCCCTCTCCGACCCAGAAGGCACCAGTCAGTGAAGGCAGTCAGTGAAGGCACCAGTCAGTGAAGTGCCCTCTCCAACCCAGAAGGCACCAGTCAGGCACCGAGCCAGTGGGTTTGGAGGTCCCCCGCGCATTCTGCGGTGGACCCAGAAGTGGACCAGAAGTACTTCTGGTCCACTTCTGGGTCCACCATCGAGTGCACGGGGGACACCCCCCACCCCGGTCCTCCTGTGGGATGCTCCATCCACCCCACCATCTCAGCGTTCACAAGCCACGCCTGGTACCTCGAGGTATGTAGAAAAACCATATAAAGTTGTATCTATGGACGAATCATCAAACCTCTCCGAATCTCTCTGAATTGATTCAGAAGCTTCCAATTCAATTCGGAGAGATTAATGGGTTTCTTGATTCGATTCTGTTTTGGAGATTCGGCCACTGAATCAGGCTGAATCTCCTCCAAATTGAATCAGCGACCAAAGCTTCGCACAGCCCTAATGCCTAACACTTGAATTTTGATCCTGTTTGTAAAAGGTACAATAAACTCTCATCCTGAGATGGCAGAATATATGGTACTCTATTGAGATTACAACAGCTACACTGTAACTGGTGTGCACAACAGTAGAAACTCTATCTCTAATGTAGTATCTCAAAGATACTGAAAGTTTCTCCAAATTTATTTTCTGTGCAATTCAAACTGGCCAAGTGCATGGCTCACTGATGCTTCTGCTCCAGCATTTATTAAGATCTATGAATTACAGGAACTTTTTAGTTCACTGCATTATGAGTATTCATCAGTGTCCTCAGGCTGCTGCATGATGTGATGACCACCATAGTCCTTTCCAATGGATCAAAGACAGACCCATTTACCATCCATACTGGTGTCAAGCAGGGCTGTGTCAGCACCTCAACCCTTTTCTCCATCTATCTTGCTGTGATTTTGATTCTCATCTGTGACTGCCTTCCTCCTGGAATGGGGATGGGTATTGAATGGATACCCCTCCCCCCGCACAGCAGACACCATCCTCATTTTGAGGGATAGCCGAAGAAAAAGATTCTCTTAAAACTAGCATCACTTTTCTTACCAGCATGTTTATTTTTACTTCTAGCTCCTATTAAAAGCAGTGGCAAACCTGAGGTCATAAAATGAGTCACAACAAAGGGTTTGGGAGGCAGACAGTTTTTATCCATGGAATCAGTGAAAACAAGGGAGCACTGGGAAAACCTCATGAATCTCTCCTGGTAATTAAAAGGTTCATCTCTCAGTAAGACTGTCACAAACAAACAGGATTGAAGTAGAGAGAGGAGCCTTGGATTTGAGCCACTCTAGAATTTTCCCTAAATTTCACAATATGGCTTCATCATCCCCAGATTTTATACAGCATGTTTAAACTGAGAAGTTTTTAAACATCAAATTGATGCATATATTGAGAAGGTGTTTAAATGGCATGTACAAGGCATCTTAGTTTGCCTATTCCTTGTTTGCATCTTCTGGAGCCCAGTTCTTCTTATAAGTATATCAAAATCATTGCATCTCACTGCCTTTCATAGCTGTTGTGGTTTTCTTATATCCCTCTGCCTGTTTTATGGGTTATGCAATATACATTCTTAAACAAAAAAAGCTGACTAAAATGTCCCTTTATCCTCATTGTCTCTGCTGTGCTGCAAAGTGTACATCCACCCTATTTAAAAACAATGAAAATTATTAATTTGTATTGTTTTTTAATAGAACTGTGTATGGAAGGGTCATTTTCTGCCTTGATTCCTTTGAACTTGCACATGTTAAAGGAGAATAAATGTACATTTACAGAATGGCAAAACACAGCCACCAGCATATCCTAGGCTCCAGTCAGTCCTATTCAACCTCTCTTTTTTTTCCTCTTCAGTGAGCTTTACATAAAGCTAACCCAAACCCACATGGATTTCTATAATATCCAAAAAGAATGACAATGAGTGATGTGATGTAGGTGGAAACTGCCTGAAGAAACCTAAATTGTAACAGGAAAAAAAATTGACATTTTAGATTTTAAATGTTACACAGTTTTTATAAAGCTTCAGTCAATTTATTTTATTTATTCTAATGAAGAGCATTACAACTGCTTTACTGCACTGAAGCAAGCATCGATCACACCATTAATCACACCTTGTGAATAGTCACAAATCAAGTTCTAACAGCAAGCACTGAATCAGGAGCAATGAAGCATAAACTCCTTCACAATTTATGATCTCTCCAATTGCATCTTTTCAACCATTAAATTGCAAGATACCATAAATTTTTATCTTCTTCACTTCAGTCACATTATTGATTCTGCCTTGTGAAATATAGAATAGCTGTAAATCTAGGCTATTGAATTAAATTTAAAGTCTTGACTTCAGAAAAGAAACCCAACACACTGCCATGGCTGTTAATTTACACTGAGGAACAAATGATAGAAACATTAAAATTTAAATGGACAACAGGGAGTTCAAAGAGCCATAGTTCTGTCAATCTCAGTCCTTGTCAACCTTGAGGGTTTTCTTTTAGCCCAATTTGAGAATGCAAAAATAATAATTTTTAAAAAGAGACTCCAGGTGGATGCTGAACAGACAATTTGTGCAGACAAGTAAATAACGAACAGATTCCTAAATAGATCTGTTCAATCTGGAATAGATAAATATTACGCTTAGATTCAGCTCTGGTAAACTCCACCAAGTACAGTGGAATTGTGCCTGCTTATACCAAAGCTAAATTTAAAATATAGGTTGGACAGGGAGTCTACTAACAGTTCATTTCAGTAGCTCATGGAGAGGGGAGAGAAAAAGAGAAATCACACCCTAGTATCCATTATAGCTAATGCTTGGAACAGAACTTTTGGATTCCATGGGGAGTTGCATGCAGCCCTCAAGGGCCAGAGGGAAAGTCACTAACTTTGTTATACAGTCTTTCAGGATGGTTGAAAGATGAGCGCAGAAAGAAATGGAAGTTCTAGGGGAATGAAAAAAGATACAAAACATTTCAAGGTCTATTTTGTTATACTAGGAAACTACATAGGACCCAAGCTCAATCTCATGGCAGTTTGACACAGAGGAGAGTTGACTAACTTCCGTAGAGAACATTGTGATTTACCAACCTAAGGTAAGATTCAAGCATACCAAATCTATTGTAAACATCCTCACCCATTACCAAACAGCTATGATTGCTACGTGCTGGTATCATGACCTGGCTGTGTTTAAGACAGGCATTATTCATAACACAGATTACACGAGTAGGGTGTTTAGACCATGCTTCATGAACATGAATACACCCATCAGGAAAGGCTCTATAAAATGAAATCCACAGATCAATATCAATGGGAAAAACATACACTTTGAGAATAGGAAAGAAAGAATTTGTCCAAAGAGGAGACCACATGCAGGGGAAAAGGACAGTAATTTCAGCCAAGGAATGGTCAGAAAACCAATGGCTCTTGCTCCATCTCTGCACATACGTTGAGAAGAAGCCTAGACATACTGATTTGCCTTTTGGACCCAATCTGGCCGATACATATTCAAAAAGGTACTGTTAGATAAAATAACTAATGAACTACAGGTGTGAGGAGAGATTCCTTGGCTAAGAAATTGTAGACCTTGTAACAGTGAGTTACTGTTACTGCCCATCCCTGGGCAGTCTTTAGACCAAAACATACCTACCTACTACATGATTAAAACTCCCCTGATCTTCTCATTCAGTTCTGTCTTTTCACAAGAATGTTCATCATCCAAGCATCACTACAGGTACAAATGGTTCACTAAACCTATAGACTACAATTGCACCCAGTCTTGTACATAAGGTATTCTTTCACTGCACTCTTTTCCTATCAATCTCTCTACTCGTGCATACACATATAAGGGTTAGGAATAACAAAGTTATACAATTAGAAAATTCATAGAAATGTGTGAATCCTGGCTAAAAACATCACTCTAACACTAACAAAACATTTCCAAGCTTCATCTGTTGACTGTGCACAAAATAGCATTTGTTCCCTGTATTACACCCTTATGGACGTGGCATCCCAAACCACATACAGATCTGAGATTATCAGACTAAGGAAAGGCGCATAAAGTTAGTATTTAAACAGAAGACAACCCAGGTTAAACCTAGGATCTTCTGAAAGTAATACTGCTGATTTAAAATTGCTGATTTAATATTCCTCCCAAGATGCTACTAACCCAATGCTCCAGCGTGGTGCAGCAGCATGTTGCATTGCTGACCTGCCTATTTTCACAATGGAAGTTAGTTCTTTCTATTTGTGGTCATTATGGTCCAAACAGTAAGTTGAATAACTGCACATTCCCTATTTTAACACTCCCTCAGTGCCAATTGGAGGAATTATCTTTAATTTCCCATCTAAAATAATGCCTGTATTGTGGTGTTCATGCAGAAAGGCTGCTGCTCTCATCCTCAGGAATAGCTGCATTTCAGGTCTGACTGAAAGCTCACTAGGATCCTTCCACATGAAAGTGGCAAATGAATTATATATAATATTAATACAATTTTTTAGAGGGGTAGTCTCAGATTGCCTGCAATGTCATTCATCACTCAATGATGTCCAATAAACACAGTGTACATTTGTAAATTCTGTTTCATAATAGTAACACATCTCCATTGGTACTGCATTTCTAGTGATTACAGAACAGCTTTGGTGATTCATGTCACTTGAACTTCAACATTCTGCCTTGCAAGCCTCCCAGAATCATACAATAATATCCATAACTATGCTGCTTCTCTTATTACTTTATTATGCTAGATCATACCTGGAGAGGGACATCTGGTTCCATTTCTGTCTGGAATTTTTTACGCCCATGGAATACATTTCTTTGTTCTAGGGTCAATGAAGTAATCAAAAATTGTCCTTTGGGAAGGAAATTTTATTGTTCTCATTTCTTTGATCCACCACTTACTAAATTCTATGGGGTAACCAATTCCAGGTAAGAAAAAACTCAAGAAATGTGGCTAGTCTCTGTTATCATTTAAACGGTACACAACACTAGACATAGGCGGGCAGTCTTGAACAGTTCATGGGTTGCATGTCAACGAGCATGTATGTTTTACATGTATGTTAAGGTCTACCTCAAACTTAACTGAGCCAACTTGCATCTAAAAATTGGTTTAAAATTCATGATAGGACTTCATATTTTGCATCTACTGCACTTCACAATAATAGCTGCTTTCATAATATTTCATCATTTCCAGTTTCAAACAAAACCCAGAATGCACTAAGTTACATGAGAATCACAACAAGTACATAGGTGGAAAGTGGATGGCATATTCAGATATCCTTCTCTGAATTCAGACACTCACCTGATCTTGGAGGAGAGCACTCCCCCAAAGGCCCAGATGTTGGCAAATGCAAACTATATCTCAGAGCTCACAAGGAGAGTCAGGGGGAGTGTTCTCTGGTATTAGAAGACAATCCAGTAATAAGCACAAAGTCTTTAGTAAAGGAAAACAGAAGAAAAAGGTTTTATTAAAGTCCTCACTAATTTTTTATGTTATTAATATGATAACAATAGCAGTTTCCAGTTCTATAACACCTTTAATAAAGGTAGAAGAGAGATTTACCAAACATTAGGTCTTACAGCACCACTGTGAAGAAAACTAGAAAATGATTTAAAAATTAGAAATAAAATTAAATTAATATTTTTTTTCCAAAGAAAAGTACATCTGCCTATTGATGCATGGGTGTAAATAAATGTAATTTTATTATACATGTGAGAAATCTTCCTGAAACAAAGCCCTGGAACAAACAGAACAGAACTTTTTCAGTGTTCAAAAGCCCAACTCCAATTTGAATGTTGCAGTTTGACCCTATCTCTAGTCTATTATTAACAAAGTTTTGTTTTTAACTTCTGCCCATTCTTTTTCACAGTGGAGCCATTTGATCCAAAAAGTTAAATAAAATATATATCCTCAGTGATTTACTCTGAAACTCACTAAAGAGTATAACATCTACACTTTCATACAAAAAAGTCTGTGAAATAGGGGTGTTTTTTTTAAATTTATGGGGGTTTTGGTCTAATTATCCATATGTCCTGGAAGCCCTCTCTACAGTCATTCCTACTGTTTGACATGATCATTACTGATCCAAGTAGAACTGACCAACTGCAGGCTTCCTTGCTTCTGAACGGTGCCAGCAGGTCACTTATAACTCCAGCAGGCTTTTTTTCATTCAGTAAGAATTTAATAATTCTCTTAATTTTTTTTTCCTTGAGAACTCCCTTCCATCCCCCAGAAAGTGTGGTTGCTCAGCACGAAGAACAAATTGCTGCCCGTATAAAAGATGGCAGCAAGTGAACTGTGTTTCTGAGGCATAGAGAATCATCTGACAAATTGCCGCATGAAATCACAAAAATCACTGGGTTCTTTTCTTTGCCATTCATACATTAAAAGGCAGTACACGCATACTGCAACAAGTTCTCATGAATTCTAGAGAAGAACAGCAGGCTTTAATTTGGAAAAGGAATATTGCAGTTTTGTGTAAATATTCAGAATCTCCCAGTATATGTCAAAAGGATATTTGACAATCAGTTCTTAAAGATGTATGATTTACAGCTTGGCTCGAGAAATGGAGGTAGGACAGGGAAGGAAAAGGACATATTGCTTTGGACAGCACAGACGCCTGTCTGT
>NW_017729031.1:56350546-56363092 GCF_001723915.1 Gavialis gangeticus
TTTTGTGTAAATATTCAGAATCTCCCAGTATATGTCAAAAGGATATTTGACAATCAGTTCTTAAAGATGTATGATTTACAGCTTGGCTCGAGAAATGGAGGTAGGACAGGGAAGGAAAAGGACATATTGCTTTGGACAGCAGAGACGCCTGTCTGTAACACTACAGTCCCAAGGAAACATGATCTGCTAGCTAGGGTGAGACCAGGCCTTATAGCAGTCACGGCTCCTGTCAGTAGGAGAGGCAGAGCACAGTGCTTTCCCCACGTTATTCCACTAATCCTCCTGAAGTATCCTACCTTGCACTGAGAAGATAGAAGTCCCATCCTGTAAACATGGCTAGGGCTGTTTGTTTTCTTTGCTCCAAGCTGTCCCAGTTATTAATTCAGGTTTGACTCTGAATATTTACTTGGATTTAGGTCTATTTGCAAAACACTCGAACAGTGTGCAGAAAGATTTTTATGATGTGTTATGAAACTGTCTCAGATTAAGCAACAAAACATTTTAGTAAAATTAGTTGGAGAAACTGAAATATTTGGCAGAGGAGTTTTTGAATTTTAAGAGGGCCAATTTATGTTATAACAGAACTGAAGCAAATTAAAAAACTTGAATCTGAAAAGAAATAGGGATATTTCATAGAGAGAAAAAACCCTTGAAAGAGAGACATGCATATGAATAAAGACACTGTATTGCTCTGAAACAACAACATCCTAATCACTTGTTATACTTCTTGCTTACAAAGGATTATATTTTCCAGCCCTGTTGGGTTTTCTGAGGTGAATACTGATTCTTAAAACAGTGGCTTACACAAAAGGAAAAGAATTCACCAAAGAATTCACTCTCTAGGCACTGACAAGTGATAATAGATGAATGTTAGTGGGCACAGGAATCCAAGGACATGGGCTGATAGTGTACTGCTTGGCTCCTTGTATAAATAAACCATACATCAGCTAAGATATTGGTTTATTTTGGATAAATGAAACTTTATGAAAAGTCAGTGCTGAAAAGAGTAGTTCCTAGTGGAGTTAGTGCAGGTCCTGTAGTAGTCAAGAGGGATAAAGCCATAAGTAGTCTAGAGGGATTCAGCTGTACGCAGAGCTGAATCTACCAGGGAGTGCATGATCCCCATCATGCATTCATAATGTGGATATCTGACTTGAAATTGAGTTCACACCAAGTTACATCATTTAGGGTTGCTCTCATAAACGCTGCATAAAAAGAAGGATTAGTAATACATTTTCATCTCATTTCTTATGCCACAACTCCTTTCTTTGCTCTGGAGGGCAAAATGTGTTCTTTTTATCATTTATTAAATGTTTCCCTTTGTGCTCAGGCAAGTGGACAAAGTGCATTAAATTGATGTTGGGGAAACAGACCTTTGGCCAAAAGTAGATCTGGTTAATTTGGGGTAACAATAGCAAACCAGTCAGAGGCTGAGTGAATTGGCAAAAGTCGATATGAATAAAAATGAGTGCTCTGGAAGCGGATGGAAGGAAACATGGTACTTACTCATATATACTATGGTAACTTACTATTGGCCGCCATTTCACTCTGTAGCAGTTGAAGAGGGTGTGGGGATGTGAGTGTGAGAAAGAGTGTACCCCTAGTTTATATGAAATAAAAATAAATGGTGAATCTAGCCAATATTAGTACTCCTAGACCTGGCAAGGCAATGAGAGTGTTTATCTAGCTATTAGTGTGAGTAGTGTCATTAGTACTCTAGGACTGTTTGCTAGCCTGAGCACTGTAACTGGGTGACAACTACTATTTAAAGATGTTTTCAGACTAGGATGAAATTGCAAAATAAAAAAAAAACTTGCTAGAAAATGTCACAGATAAAATCAGACAGTCCTTATCAGGATGTTCTATCACACCAAATTGGAGATGTTCTTTTAAATAAATCAGATTTGATGGGAAGTAGCAGAGTGGAGGTTCTGTTAGTGTTACCTGGACCATACTGCTTTTAGGAATGGGAATGACAGTTTTGAAGTTGCACTGGAATTGCTCAAGACAATATGGAACATACTTATCAAACAGGATGGTAAGATTTGCTTTTTCAGACTGCACTTTGTGAGTGTCAGTCCAAGAATCACATATCTAGACATATAGAACAAGTAACAATGGAGAGAATAATGTCAGATACTGAGAATTTATACTGCTGTCATGATTAATCCTTATTGCTGGAAACTCTGCTCTTACATCTGATTGTAGAATTTAACTAAGAGTATTAATTTAGCATTTCCACTCATTTAATTTGTTTCACTTAATGTAGTATTGTTGAATGATGGCATAATGCTGCTACTACTTTCCCGATAGAATATGCAGAGGCACAGCACCTTGCAGGATGAGGCATGCAATGCACTTACCACACAGGCAATTTTATCAACATCTTCCATGGAATGGTCCAGATGGATTCTGCTTGGGACTGTGGCTACTCCCCGAGCAGTAGCCACTAACTCAACCACAAACTAAAGCATGTAGATATCAACAGGATACAATGCAATTTTCACATCCTATCAGCTGCAAAAACTAGTCTGAAATTCAAATAAAAAAGCAGCTGCCTGACTGTGCTGGCTCACTTTCAACACTCCAGTCTCCCTGACTTTGCCAAAAAATGTTCCAAGCCTTACACTGCAAATGATAGAAAATATGACTCCTGTGGCCCATAAAAAGAAGCCAAGACTATGTAAAGCTGGCAGACAATGTCATCTATCGGTAACAACTGTACAACTTGACAAATCTTCTCCATTGTCTCTGCTCCAAAGGTTTAACTTTGTGACTGGCAATATTTGCAACTGCATGTTTGCACTGCAGTGCTCTCATTTATTTTATTTATTTTTGAAGAAGTATTCAGCAGGCCATATTCAGAACTGGCACAAACAGATGCAACCTAACTGATGTGAATGGAATTGTACACACGTGTTCTCAGTATCAATTTGACCAAAGTTCCTAATTCATTTTAACTTATTAACAGAAATTCCTTTCTCAAATCAGCTTTCAGTAGAAATCACATGGTGACATAAATAATGTTCTGTTAATGCCACAATGGGGCTGTGAACCATGCCCAACTATGGGCCATAACTGTCCATCTAACAAATATTAGAAACAGCTGTAAATAGTACATGGTGAAGGTCCATATTTAAATAAAGGGATAGTGAGGGGTGGCAAAATAGTTATAAAGTCACTACAGGAGTGAAAAATTTAGCCCCAAGTAACTCCTACGAAAGTTGGTACAATAAAAGATATTGCTTCTACCCCAAGAGTTTTGTCTGCCTATGCTTTTAGACCAACACAGCTAAAACCAGTATCCCTGAAACATGGAAGATATTGTAATTAGCCATGTTGAAATGAAAACTTCACAGCTGAACAAGATAGAAGCAAAATTCAACACTCTGCCTGTAATGGACCTCATTAGATGAGACGGCTTCAACCTATTGCCTGTGCCTACTTTGCATACTCACAGAGCAACCTTTTTTAAAATGGACTGTTATACTTAAGGGAAAGCTACCATCTTTTACCTCTCTTCTGCAAGATGAAGTTTCATTTCTACTTGGTAGAACTTTTACTATCTTTGAATTCTCCTATGTCTGAGGAAGGGTGTTTGGGCCCAAAAGCTTGCCAAGAATTTTTTTTTTTTTTTTTGCTATTGTTTAGTTGGTCTAGTAAAAGATATCGCTTTTACCCCAAGAGTTTTGTCTGATGATGCACAAACATTTTCGAACAGTGTATGCAAAAATGTTTTACAGAAGTAATACAGAACAGCAAATGGGAAATGTGTAGATTACAAAATAACCCTGTTAAAAATCCATTGTGATGAATAAATTCTGGCCTATGTCATTGATAGTGTATATATACCTATATTTGTGTGTGTGTATGAATGCTTTAGTCTTTGGTTCACAGAAGGAGGAAGAGGGAGTCATACTGGGTAGGACTGTGCACAAGGATTATGATTACTCCCTCAGATCCACATCAATCTGCAAAGTAGATTTGGCAATGGCAAAAGATAAAGGAAGAGCAGTCTGATAAATGGAAAAGATGGGTCACCTCACCACCATATGCCAAGAGCAGCATTGGAGATTTTGTGCATCTCTCAGAGGGAAAATCTCTTCAGTGTTCCTTCCTAAGGCACTGCAGCTACATACAATCTAGCCCTATTAAACTGAAGTATGTGGGACCAGACTCTGATCTCAGGTACATTGTCAGAAACAAGCATTTTAGTTACATTGTCAGATAATCATCAGTTATACTTGTGTAAATCTGGTAAAAAGCTATACAAAATCCTTCTGCCTTCATTCTGTTTTTTATAAATTGCCATCCTTTTTTAGTAGGCTAATCTGCTAATCATACTCTCAGACTCCAGCCTAAGTATTGTGCATTCACATAGAGGATACCATCTCTTGATACTGTGGTTGGAGTTGCTGCCTGAAGATGACTGATTTCAAATACTAATCACATGGATGGTGTTAATAAAATATGTTCATTACTTGCTAGATTTAGAACCTAAATACAAAATCATTTTAAGAACTCACTTTCACAGTTTCATGTTTGTATGTAACCAAAGCTTATGTCATACCCAAATACTTTGCTGTTTCAAATACAACTAATGTTATAATACTTTTTCATGAAACACTACTGTGGTCACTTGAACAAATCTATCTTTCCACCAAGGATTTCCGGTACCACAGATATTAAAAGAACTGCAAGAGTTTTGATGATTTTTCCATTTTTCATGTAGCTATGGAAATTGTAACAAGTCTGAGGAATTTCCCCTTCTAACCAAGCTTGATTTTTTCCCCTACCAAACTTACACAGTAAGGTCTTGCTTGGCCTGAAATTTCCTCTGCTAATCGTAGGCTAGAATATTTTTTTCTCTCTTAAATTGAGGTTAAGACAACAAGCTACATTTCATTATGGAACTAAAACAGTTTTCAAAATGAAAAGATGCCAATTTTTAAACTGTATGTTGTTCACAGAATACATTAAAACTTATAGCTTGTTTTATACGGTGCTTCTAAAAAATCTAGTAAATATGCCAGCAGTAGTTTAATCCTTATGGATTAGTTCTTTTTGCATGAATATTATAAATCATTATTTAAAGATTTGTGCATTGTAGTAAATTACATACTTCTTAGTATGGGGGCAAATCCCATTTGCACTACTCATGTGAGAAGACCAATATCCATAGGGATTACAAGGTTCACAGTACTTTAGAAGTCCACAAGCCTATCCTGCCACCTCTTAGGTCTCTCTGTCAAAGCTTATCCTGTGGACCTTGTAAGCTCTGAGTTTACCATTATACATGTGCATTATATCGCTTATTCAAGATCCACAGGATTGCTTACACTAGATCCATAGGATCATGCTTAAAATTAAGTATGAGTGAATCTTTGCAGGACTGAGGTCAAGTCTACACTACAGATGAAAATTACTTGAGAAAGTTCTATGGCTGCTTTACAAATAATTAAAATATTACTATAATTTATTTGATCATTGAAGCCCAAGTACAGTTGCAATATCAAAAGTTATCAGGATCAACTAATGCAAAATTATCATTCACTGAATGAAAAATAATACAGGGAAGGTTTTATCAGCCTTTAAAAAGAGAACAAAACACACTAGAATTTTCACACCAATTTAACTGGTTGGCAGAGTTGTTGCCACCCAGAAAATGAGGTAACTTTATGGAATGAACCATAAATTAAACTCACTGAATTATATAGCTTAACAATTCTACATCATATCATACACTGAACAAAATGAAACACTGTTTAAAAGGTGAAAACATCAAAAAACTACTTCTTGCTGTCTCAGAGCAAGTGGAACACCAAACACCCTAGTATATCTTAAGACCCCGCGGCCCCTGCCCCACCTCTCCTTCCTCACCAACTGACTAGTAAGCAGATGCCAGTGCAAAAGGTGTTCACGCTACACTGTACTGAAAGGTGTCATCATGGCTGCTGCTATGTGATCTCCCACAACAGAAAAAAGAGGTAATAAATTCCCAAGGGAAGTGTTGGAAACCCCAACACTTGGGACTTTAAAAATTAGACTGGACAAAGAACTAGGAATGTCTGGGAGGGAACTATCCTGCATTGGCAGAGAGAAGGGCTGGGTGATTACAAATGGCCCTGTTCCATTTTTAGACTTCAATAATCATACTTGTCCTCAAGCACAATTCCTCCAGGAGCTTCTCAGGGACGGTGCATCTCTACACATCCCCTACTGCGGGCTCTGGCTTAAAAGCCACAATAGAGCCCTTACAATCTAACAACAAGAGCTATTCTAGCAGCTGGTTAGGAAAATTTAAAGGAAGTTTCTACTATTGTGTGAAATTAGGGCAAAAATCTCCTTTCAGGTCTGCGCAAAGTGTATCAATTTCAACAGTTGCTCTCCTGCTGTTGTATCCATCATAAAGAAAGGTGGTGTCTCTGTAGTGAATAAAGGTGATATTCTAATCAATTAAGATTATACAGAAAATACAGAACAATTCAGCTTTCTGCCACACCCTCTTCCCAGGTTGAACTCTGACCCTTCCACTTTTGCTTTGCATTTCACTTTTGTTAAAGTGACCTTTCAGAAAACACCAAACATATTCAGAGAGACCACAATATTCAGTTTGAAAGTCATTGTAGGGGAAGAGATTTTGGCTCTTGCTGTCTAATTATTTCATCATGATAAAACACACGTTTGCTCACATGTGTACATTTACATTAATTTCCCTCCAATAATTAAACTAAATACATAAGTGGATTCTCATAAAAAGCCTCATCCATTGTATATTTGTTGATATTGGTTTAAAGGAAGGGGTTTTGTGATACAAAAATGTATTGAAAACATTCCACAGAAGCAGATTATTAGTTAGTTTGATTCACACAAACCTCATTGTCATTCATAAGTGTGTTCAATGATTCGATCCACATAGGGTCAATATCCCCATCAAGCACAATCCATTTGGGGTCATCACATGCTATGACAGAAAGTTCTCTCATAGTAGATGAAAACAAGCCTTTCAATTGAAATCAGAAAGTAAATTCCCATTATACATAACCACACTAGGTTCAGACATTAAATTTGGCTAATGTAATTTGAGCATATTCTTAGGAATATCATCTTTCCACTCCCTTGTTGCTGGATGAAGAAACCCAAAATGTTCATCTGTAGTGACAGCCTTAGGGTTGATATCACTCCATAATGGCCTTAGCTGCATGTTGGAATAGGTCTTGTGCAATACCTTTTGTATCTAAAAGACACAATGCAGCCAACAAAGTTATGTTTTCCCTCTCTCTGATTTGGGAGAAAGTTCATCAACTTCAGAGCCACCCATATGAAACATATCTAGAAGGAGGCAATTGGCACCACAAGTGAACTTTGTAAGACCAAGCTCCCGTAAGACCAAGCTCCCGTATCCAAGTTTTGCATTTCACTGGTATTTGTTTAAGAGGTTGTAGGTACATAAACAAAATTTTAAAAAATTAAAACAAATTTTGATATTAGCCTGGTCGTGAAACATCAAACACGAGACTGGAAATGAAGATTCCTGAGTTCTGTTCCTGAATCAACAATGCACCATTTGTGTGAAATTAAAAACTGTTTTGGGATTTCTGTGCCTTGGTACATGCATCTATAAAGTACAGAAAAATACAGGTGTTTTGAGGATGAATTACGCCTCATTATTTAATCTAAGACTAAAGTATGTGAAGTGGCAGTCTTCTTCTCCCCTTCCTGCCATGTCTCTCTAAGTCTTTTAAGGTCACCCAAGTTGTTCTAGGCCTTAATCCTTAGATTTCATGTGGATTGGGACAGAAGAAAAATACTCAGTTCAAAGGTCCCATGGACCTACTTTCCTGAAACTGTTCTATGGAATGTATTTAACAGAATCAGAGATCCTATAAATCAGACTCTAGTTATTCTTGGAAGATCTCATTAAGGCTTGATCTTAGGGTTTTTGGTATGGGCTTAGTCCATTTATGATTACTTTGTCCATTTCTTGTGGCATTAAAGCAGGCATTTGATACAATTTTATTTAAGTTATGGTTGATTTCAACAAATAAATAAATCAAATTTTCAGACTTAAATAAAAGATGATATAGAAGTGAAAGCTATTTTTATTATAAACCTTGCATACCATAAGTATGTTAGTGAAAAATAAAGTGCTTCTGTTTGGCTTCAACTGGACAGCTAAGTAGTAACAGGGCAATAAATGTGATGGAATATACAGTGAGAAATATGATGCAAAGAAAGAACAAAAAAATTGAAAAATGGTATCTAAAAAGAATGGCTCAAAATGTATTGGAAAATGAGCTAATTTCAAGGTAGTCACATTTATAGAACACATTACAGAATCAGATATGCATAACACACCGGCTGATTTCATTTACCTTACCATGACTCTGCTGTCAGACTCTGCTCTCATGTGGTTATTGCGTTTCAAAAAGTGAACTTGCTTTGTTCCAAAATATTTCTACTTTGTTTTAAAACATGCAATTAGCAAGAAATATGTATTTGTTTTGGAAGGTATTTGAAAGCAAAGTTTACTTTACCTGACTTTTCCCTGTTCCAGCATTCCCTACCTCAAAGACAGTGCATCTCATAGCCAATAGCTATTCTAACTGTGACCTATGAATGAGCATTGAGATTAGTGATAACTTGATATTCTGACTGACGCATTTTATGGGTATCACTAGGTAATTAGGAGATGGTAAGAAAAATGCACATTCAGGAATTCTATGGTTGTTTTTATCTTTCAGAGGTTTTTCTTAAATGTTTACTCCATTGGAGGTGCAAAAAATGTGTGGGTAGAAAAGGAATATCTCCGCCAGTAGTTTTCATCTAACCCGATGAGACACTCTAGAGAAAAGATGAACAAGGAGAGTTGTACATTCTCAAACTGTGGAAAAGTTTGGATTTGTTTAAATGTGCAGGGTAGGGATGGCATTTACACTAAAGCTTAAGGCATTTCTGACTTTGAGAGTCAGTTCACAATGTGCACACAATAGCACAAAGCGGCAATTGTGCAGCCCTGCCTATATTCTTTCCCTGCACTTTGCAGAAACATGTATTTCATACTACATTCTTTATTTACCAGTGGCAAACAAAAAGGAATCCTAGTATCATTCTAAATACATGGAAAGGCAGACAAATAGTCTTACTATGGCTTTCAAGTAAAGCATATGTCACAATTACATTTACATCAAAATCTTGTGGTCTCAAAATAAAAAGTAGTGGAACATTTATAGCATATACTACTGTAATGACGTGTAGCAAAACTCCATTTGGCTCACAGTGAAACAGAAGGTCCTAATTGTTACAATACTTTTACTATTAGATTTTTTAAGCTGAGTTTAGAATCATTGTTGATGCTATAGGGCATCTGTAGATGACACGAGGGAATAAATCATAGAATCATAGAATCAATGAGTCGGAAGGGACCTAGACAGATCATCTAGTCCGACCCCCTGCCATGGGCAGGAAGGAGCACTGGGGCTGGCAGGGGTCATAAGACCCCAGCCAGGTGCCTGTCCAGTCTCCTCTTGAAGATTTCCAGGGAAGGTGAGAGCACCACCTCTCTGGGAAGCCTATTCCAGGCTCTGGTCACTCTTACACTTCAATTTAAGGCAAAATAAACCCCCATGTCATGTACACTCATATCCTTACCTGCTTCTCTGGTAGCAGGGAGGGGAGAGTGAGCTGCCAGCAGGCCAAGCAGGCCCTGAGCTGTTGGTGGGGGGCTTGTGCTTCCCTCTGTGGCAGTGGCACCCCCCCCCACCAGGCAGCACCCACCCGCAGGCACCCAGCTCAGGTGGTCAAGGGGGCACCGCAGCTGTGAAGGAAAGCACCGGGCTCCAGCGCTGCTCAGACAGGCAGGCAGGCTCCAGGGAAGAAAAAAAAAATATCAGGCTTGCTTCTTTTTCCTTCAGCACAGCCTGCCTTCCTGGGCTGCTGCCAGGCTGCCTGCTGGGGCTGTCTGCATAGCTCCTGAGCCACACAGAGCCCTCCATGGCTGTAGGGTAGTAAACTAAAATTCCTCAGAGGTATTTTAGTTTGCTGTGCCACAAAGTCATTTAAGGCACATTACATCGCTGAATTTGCTACTGCAGCTGGAATTCATAGATTCATCGATGTTTGGGTCAGAAAGGACCTGTGCAGATCATGGAGTCTGACCCCCTGCCCTGGGCAAGAAAAAGCACTGGGCTCAGATGACCCCAGCCAGGTGTATATCTAGCCTCCTCTTAAAGACCCCCAAGGTAGAGGACAGCACCACCTCCCCTGGAAGCCCATTCCAGATTTTGGCAACCCTTACTGTAAAGTAGTTCTTCCTGATGTCTAACCTAAATCTGCTCTGCATCAGTTTGTGGCCATTGTTCCTAGTTACCTCAAGGGGTGCCCTGGTAAACAGAGCATCTCTTATTCCTTGCTATCCCCCACCACCGATGAATTTGTAGACAGCCACAAGATCACCTCTCAGCCTTCTCTTGAGGAGGCTGAAGAGATCCAGGGCCCTCAATCTCTCCTTGTCTTTGCCTGCAGGCCCCTAACCATATGAGTGGCCTTCCTCTGAACCTTCTCAAGGTTGTCCACATCCATCTTGAAATATGGCGCCCAAAACTGAACACAGTACTCCAACTGCAGCCCAACCCATGCCGCATGAAGGAGAAGTATCACCTCCTTGGATCTGTTTGTCATGCACCTGTTATTGCATGTTAAAGTGCTATTAGCTTTACTGATCACTTTGTCACATTGCTGACTCATGTTCGTCTTGGAGTCAACAGTGACTCCAAGATCCCTTTCTGCTGCTGTGCTGCTGAGAAGGTCCTCCCCCAGCCTGTAAGCATGCTGGTAATTCCTTCTCCCTAGGTGCAGCACCTTGCATTTGTGTTTATTGAACTGCATCCTATTCTGTTCCGCCCACTTTTCCAACCTGTCCAGATAGATCCGCCTGGATTCATTCCCTACCCTCTGGAGTGTTAACTTTACCCCATAATTTGGTATCATCTGTGAATTTGGACAGAGTGCTTTCCATGCCCTCATCCAAGTCACCGATGAAGACACTGAGCAGCACCAGTCCAAGGACCAAGCTTTGTGGGACTCCACTGCTCACACCTTTCCAAGTCAATACCAACCCATCCACCACCACTCTCTGAGTGCAACCTCTAAGCCAAGTTGCCACCCACCTGACCATGTAATCATCTACGTCACAGTCACTCAATTTATATAGAAGATAACGCACAATACAACGCTGAATGTGCAAACAGCAACATCATTAAAGAAGTGCAAAAGGGCATTTAACCCACTTCAATGTGTCATCTATGAATGCCCATAGCTATTAACTTTTTAAAGATGGACTTGCTTCATTTACACATTGATATGCCTGTAGCTTATGAGGGAGATAATTTGCTATCTTTTGACATACTGAATGTGTTTTAATTCTGATTAACATAACTATGATAATTTTGGTGGGAAAGAGAAGCTATATAAATTAAATAATGTAATAATATGCACCATTGTTGTTATTTTAGAAGTGTGAAGACTACAGTTCCAGTTATAGCAAACCACTAAATTTACAGTGATTCTTTTCAGTCAAAAATCCATGTTTTTCAATGCATACAGATATTAAAAACCACCTTGGTGAATATTTTTGGAAACTCTATTTAACATTTTAGGCACATTTAACTTAAATAAATGTAATGAATATTGTTGAAATTATATGTTAGCAGCAGCACTTAAGCATTTCTATTCTGTATCTCAATGAAACTATAGTTTTCAACTAATCTGCCACAATACTTGCTCAGCCCCAGAAAGGAAAACAGCCACTCTCAGAAATGGTACTCTCATAGTCCAGGAAGATTTATTTGCTTCATCAAGCACATCTGACACAGGTGGCCATGCTCTGCTGCCATTACAACTTTGTCAAGTGCTACTGGGGTGCTCTCCATCCATAAATCCCATCTTTAGTTACGCCATAGTAACACTGCTGGCTGCCAACTTGAGAAAAATAATCATAGGCACAGAACACCACTGAGGTTCATGCTATTTCCCTTCCTCTCTCAATTCCTAAATTAAGTTTACAATTATGGTGGTAGATCTGATTGAATTATACAGTAAGCTCAAGATTTACAATCCTATCCTTAACAAATCTCAGCAATGAAAAATCATATTCTCTGATCTACCAGTCATCTACCAATCCCCCAGTCCCAGTCAGTCTCCTTCTTCCACATCATAGAATCATAGAAGTAGGGTCAGAAGGGACCTTGTAGATCTTCAAGTCCAAACCCCTGCCTTGGCAGGAGAAAAACTGGGCTCAAATGACTCCAGCCAGGTAGGCATCAAGCCTCTTCTTAAAGACCCCCAGGGTAGGAGCCAGCACCACTTCCCTTGGAAGCTGGTTCCAGATCCTAGCCGCCCTGACCGTGAAGTAGTTCTTACGGATGTCTAATCTAAACCCACTCTCCAACAACTTATGGCCGTTATTCCTTGTTATGCCAGGGGGCGCTAGGGGAAACAAGGTCTCTCCCAAACCCTTCTGGTCCCCCCTAGTGAGTTTATAGGTTG
>NW_017729031.1:56373288-56373684 GCF_001723915.1 Gavialis gangeticus
CAACCGTGACCTCGCATTGTCGGCCCATGATCATCTTGGAGTCAATAATGACTCCAAGATCCCTTTCTGCCTCCATGCTTTAAAGAAGGAAGTTTCTCATCTTATAAGTGTGCTGCTGGTTACTACTGCCCAAGTGCAGCACCCTGCACTTGTCAGTATTGAAGCGCATGCTTTTTTTGTTAGCCCACCCCTGTAACCTATCCAGGTCTTGCTGCAGTCTTTCCCTCCCTACTAGAGTGCTCATCTCACCCCAAATTTTGGTATCATCAGCGAATTCAAACGGGTTGGTTTTCACCCCATCACCCAAATTGTTGATAAAGCAATTGAACAGCTTGGGCCCAAGGACCAAACCCTGGGGGACTCCGCTGCCCACTTCCCCCCAGGTCGAATATGACC
>NW_017729031.1:56373983-56375076 GCF_001723915.1 Gavialis gangeticus
CTCTCTCTCTCTCTTCCCTCCAGCAAATCTCCTTGTCACCTCCATTTTACGGCAGATTCTTATCTTTGTAGAGCCCACAGGTCTGTGTTTATTTGAGGAAGAGTAAAAGGCAGCAAGGGTCTTCTCCCAAGTTGATGTTCTTGGTGGGTATGCAGATGGAGAGGTCTTATCTTCTTCCCACAAGCAAGAGAAGTTTCTCCCCCACCCTTTCTCCTCTTTGAAACTGGACTGCTCCCACTAGGTTCAACGTAGGGCTTCCTAATGGCTGGGCATGTTGCTCCATACACAAACAACTTAATATGTTTTTCTCCCCCAGATCATGCCAGAGATGAGAGAGAGACAGAGAAGACAGGCCCCTATTAACTGTTTTTCCTGCAGAAATGATGATCAGTTGCATAAAACAAATGCTCTCCTATAGTGGGTGGCCCTGGGACCTAGTCAAGGCCGGCCTCAAGGTAATTGCCATACTTGTTCCCAGGATGTCCATGTACATTTATGCAAGAACACATATCATATTGCCAAAGGATACCAGAACTGATAAATGTTCCCTGAACTTGAGCATGCCTCTGACTGCAGATGCACTTTAGAGATTTCTGATCCTAGACCGTTAAATCAACAATATAGCTTATTTGACATACTTCCACTTAAATCACTTGGAATTACTCTGAATTTCCAGAGCAGTCTAGCACACATATGGGAATGAATGTTGGAAAACTGCAGCTAATCTACATTTCAGGTAGAGGAATCAAGCCCTTCCTCAAGAAACTAAGGAACAATGATTTAAAGGCAATACAAGGGAAGGAAGGAAGGACAGAGGGAGGGGAAACAGTCAAAAGGGCAAACAGCGTGAAAACCCTAACAAAGCCTTGATAATGTCAAAAATTATCATCTTCATCCTCTCTTCCCATCTAGCAATGTGTTACTGGATCATGAGTGAGCAGGACAATTCCAAGCTTATTTTTACCCTATTCTTGATTTCAGTTCAGCTCAGTTTTAAAGCACTATATGTAAATAGACAATCAGCTGGTTTAGCCATTCACAGCCATACAGGCTGCTGCTCTGCTCACACTCCCAGCATCAGACATCCCTCCCC
>NW_017729031.1:56380076-56383009 GCF_001723915.1 Gavialis gangeticus
GAGTTATACCAATAAATATACTTTCAGGTAGAGGAATCAAGCCCTTCCTCAAGAAACTAAGGAACAATGATTTAAAGGCAATACAAGGGAAGGAAGGAAGGACAGAGGGAGGGGAAACAGTCAAAAGGGCAAACAGCGTGAAAACCCTAACAAAGCCTTGATAATGTCAAAAATTATCATCTTCATCCTCTCTTCCCATCTAGCAATGTGTTACTGGATCATGAGTGAGCAGGACAATTCCAAGCTTATTTTTACCCTATTCTTGATTTCAGTTCAGCTCAGTTTTAAAGCACTATATGTAAATAGACAATCAGCTGGTTTAGCCATTCACAGCCATACAGGCTGCTGCTCTGCTCACACTCCCAGCATCAGACATCCCTCCCCCAACACTTCTGACACTCCTCTCCTTTGTTACTTTGCATCCCACTGAGCTGCTCAGCTAACCAGTTCCAACTTGCCACATGTTCTGGATTCACTGACCTGATATGAAGTCATTTGAAATGTTAGCAGCTCTGCTAATTGTCTTAACTGCTGCTGTCACCACATGATACAAAATAGCAGAGTTTGAGGGAAGGCACAGGGGGTTGAGTAGCTAACTCTGTAGACACAAAATGGACCAGCAATACCAGACATATTTTGCCACTAACTATGCTGTTAAAGACCCACTTTACCTTCTTCTTTTTTTGCAAATGTCTATAATTTTGAGATCCCTATAGCAATACCTTATTTCAAGGTAAGGTCTGTTGTGGCAGGAAGTTGCCATCACATTTGCAGGACATTTATTTTATTAATGTGTGAGTATGTGAAGTTCCTCACTTGGCCATTTCAGATTGTGTTATTCTTATGTGCCTGCAAAGGAAAACAGCACAAATCAAGTAAAATCTGGTTTCACTATCTATCTATTTCAACACCAGTGAGGGAAAAAATTCAGAATGATGGTGGGAAAAGTAGGGGAAGGAAACCAACACTCCAACATTAAGACTGACCAAACTGAACTGCAACTCATTGGTCACCACCTAACTGGGCTTGAGATATTCAGGAAAATGGTTTCCATCACGCACCACTCCTCAAAGAGGGCATGGCTGTGAGAGATCACTAGCTGGTATAAATAGGTGTGGCTCAGATTAAATCAAATCATTTGTTTTTTCCACAACAGAGTTGTCATTTAGAAAGTTAAGAGCTATGGGGGGAGCAGGGAGCCGGTCTAAATGGGCATGTGCCTCCACCAACTCTCACAGGTGCAGTGTTAAGCTGACAATATAAAGAAGAAACAAAGATTTTGATTTATTTCACTGGCACTGGGAACATACCTACTCTGAGTTACATGGATGCTTTATGTTCTTGTTCATATCTGTTCATGTCACAGCTGTTCCTCTTAAGTCTTTTGTAAGACAAGGCTATGTTTGCTCATGAATACCAGGAGTAATACCAGCTTTTTTGAAATAATAAATTTCCGTAATAAAATGAAGAGAAGCTGTCATCTAATTTTACACCCTATATTTAACATTTTTAAACTAAAAAAATCTCTCTCTGAATAGATATTTCATGAACGTTTCTTCTACTTTAAACATGACCATGCTAAAGCATAAGTGATACTGTCTACAAAAGTGATGCTGTCTATAGACACCATAAGTAACATAACTAAACTTGATGTCTTTGATCAACATTTACTCAGGAGTTTGCCTGAGGAAGAACCAAAAAAATGTAAGGATACCCAAACTTGACCCATTATTCAACTAATACAAACAGTTAACATACCTCCCTGTACAATCAGGGAGGTAAAAAGATGCAGTCCCTGATTTTAAAAGCCCAAAGTCTAGGTTTAAAATGGCCGATCTAGGTTTTATCATTAGAAAAATTTACAAAAAACTGTTGACAAAATTTAAGGCTCAAGTAAGTTGTCCTATTCTGCCTTAGATTAGGTGATTTCGTTCCAATTCAATATAATATTTAAGAACAGGCACAAATATTATTGAAATGAAGGGGGCTTAAATACAAGCTTAAAGTAAGAATGTGCTTCAGGTGTTTGCTAAAATGGATGGACTGTTGAATGGAGGCTTAGATGTCTCTGGCTGGTAGACATTCTGGCACTCCCAGGTAAGGAAAGTGTGTTAGACTGCTGAATAGGTCAACAAAGCACAGCAGCGCATTCACATTCTGAAATGAATTCCATCACCCTGTTTCATTGTTTAATCAGAATGAAGTGGGGAAAACAAAGAACCAAAATAAGGAAAGTAAAATTAATCATTTTTAATTTTCTCTAATCAGCAAAGCATGAGATGTGTCTTAACAGCATCCCTCTAAAATCATTTATAGTAGAATGCTAATAGGTTCAAACCTGCCAGTCAGTTTGGTGATGTAAATGTATTATCAGGTCAAGAGCTGGATATAACCAAGGTTGGTACAATGAAAACCTTGTCACCTGGCGTTCTAATTCTCCTTATTGAGAGCAGTGATGTCAATCTCCCCAGTAATTCATCCTTTAACCTTGCGTAAAGACAAAAAGGCACTATGGCAGGGGATTGTCTTGAGGCCAGTCACAACATCAGCCCACCCACCTGTCTAGGGCAGTCTGCTCACCTGACTCTCCCACCATGCCTTTGTTGTAATGAAAAAGTTGTTTCTAGGTGAGAGGCTGCCTTTTAATGCCCTAATACCCAGGGCGTATTACACAGCTCCAACATTTCCTTTGCTGTGTCCCATGCTGTGAGATAGTGCTCATGCTAAGCAAGGCCTAGCATAATTAACAACGCACTAAAACTCCCAGAATGCTTCAAGGAGGTTGAGAAGTCAGCGATTGACATTCTGGTTTTCACTATCTGACCCTTGAATAAGAATGCTGACAGTATGATAAAAATTGCAAGCAAAGCAGTGTTTTTTTAGAAAATACGGAAATGCAAGGCTAAACCGCAAGAACAAAAACAACCATATAT
>NW_017729031.1:56383032-56391687 GCF_001723915.1 Gavialis gangeticus
CCAGTTCTGAGACTACTGAATCAGGCAGCCGCACCTAGCCTTCGGGTTAGAAAGCAAGGGCTTGATTTGGGAACCTCGTGAACCAACAGACCTCCTTAGTTTATGACTTTGTGAAACAATAAAAGTTTTAAATTGAACATCCAGGTCTGAGCCTGTGCTTAATTCAGTCCTTATATAATTCGGCACGAACTCACACACATGCCTTGCAGGTGTTACACTGCTATTGTCAACTCTGTGAGCCCCTCTGGCACTGGGCCCTCCAGCCCCTATATCTCTGCTCCCCTCTGGAACCAGACTCTCTGGTGCCTGTCTCCCTGTGCTTCCTTCTGGCATCTTCTGGCTCTGCCCAAATCATGTGCCCCCTTCTCTAGGGACTAATGAGGGCTCCACCTCCCCTACATCCTCTTCCCAAACCACTGGGTAAATATCAACACAAACACAGGCACCCAGGTTACAACATAAATCCCACAATGAAGGCAGCACTTGGCCCCTTTAAGGAGGCAAAACTTACATCCCTAGAACAATGTCCCAGGAAGGGACGCAAAAAAGATAAAAGTAAACACTCACCCACAGCAGGAGCCACAGCACAGCAGGGGTGGAAGGAAGAGCCCACGCAGCTCATCAGTTGCTTGTTTATTCAATTAAGACCAGCTGGTGACGTCAGCCACAAGCGCCAGCTGGCAGGAATAAAAATGGTGGCCGACACTGTGGAGGAAGAGAGGAGAGAGAGAGATGGAAGATAAGGACCCCAGCCAGCCCAGGGAAGGGAGGAGACCTCCACCACAGGTCTCACAGAATCCAGTGAGCCACCGAGAGCCAGAGATGGGAAGCTGTCAGGTGACAGGGACCCCGGACCCTGGACCCCAGACCCAGACAAGGACCCAGGGATGGACCAGAGGCTCAGCAGGATCCCAGGTGGGAGTGTTGGAGCAACCAGGGTGAGCAGGGAACCACGCCAGAGGGAAGGACCCTGAGAGGAGTCCCGGGGTGGTCACAATCGGGGCAGGCATTGCTGCCATTTCTGGTTGGGTCAGCGGCAGAGAGGGAAGAAGTCCCAGGGATGACTGATGTTAGGAAGAGCACTCCAAGCTAGAATAGGGGGAAAGGAAAGGGTAGAAGTGGGGCATAGGTACGCCAAGGAGCAGCCCTGCGTCTAAGGTTTCTTTGATAATTTGTCTTTTTGTTTCCCCGTGTGAAGGGGTTGAAGAGGTGATAGCCCTTTGAGTTTCCCCAAGTATTGGGGCTGAGGGGAGAGCCTCGGAGATTTTCGTTTTTGTTTCCCTGGGAGAAGGGGCTGGAGGAAGGAAAGAAGGAAGGAAGACGGGGTAGGGATAGGGCTGAGAAAACAGGGCCCCGTTAGCAGGTAGTCATAATGGGTGGCTGGCAGAAAGGCACAACTCCACAGAAGGGGCTGAGGCCAACAGGGAACAATGCACACGAGGTGGAGTGAAGCCGGGGTGTAGGGGTGGCGGAGCCCTATGAATCACCACCGGGTGAACCACGGGCCACTGAGTAAACCAGACGACCGATCCCGTCCACTGAGGAACCAAAAAGTCGTGGCAAACAAGAGTGGGGAAGGCGAGTCATGGAGGAGGCACCTGCACGACCAAAGACACGAACCTGGAGAACGCCCAACGCCCACCACCCGGGCAAAGGCCTCTCAAGAGCAGATAATCAAAGCCTGATGGACAAACAACATATCTCTTAGCTCTGGGTACCTTGGGGCTCCTGGAGCCTTACTGTTCTTGTAGGCAGCACGAGGTCTCAGGAAGCTCTCTTGTGCAAAAGCTCCTGTCCTTGGCAGTTGCCGGAGAGAGTGCCCTGCTGGCTCCAGCCCTGATCTTACATGTCTCCAGGGCCCTGCTTCCTTTCAGTCATCTGACTGCCTGCAGGTGCTGGCCAATTAACCCATTAGGCTATTGCTCAGGCAACCAGCACCTGTGAAGCTCTGCCTCACCTGCAGGGCACCCTGGCCAGGCTGCTTCTACCCTTAAAGGAGCAGGCACATCTTAGTGCCCCACTACAAGCACTTTTGCTAAATTTAAAAATTGTATGTTTCTGACTGGAATTTTTGTGTAACAGAGGCAAAATAGGTCATAATACATTTATTACAACATACAATGAAATCCAGGTAACTAAAGAGGGAAAACAAGTGCTGAAATATGTAGCAGTATTTTATAATGTGCCATTTTATTGTTGAGTAAATCAGTTAGGTTAAAACTGAAATCAATGTACATGTATATACAACATGCTATAATCTATTTAAAACAAAGAAGCAGGAAGCACTAACATGCCATTGCTTATTGCCATAGCTAGAAAAGGCATTAGCCAGATGTTGAAACTTAAATGCATCAAACAACAGTGATCATTATAGCCTTCAATCACCCCATTTAGAATTTACAATAAGCTAAGCAGAAAGCCATTATTTCCACCTTCAGCATAAAGTTTTCCTCAGGCTGCAAACGGAGTCCTGCAATGGACTGATGCACCATCTGTTCCAACTTTAGATCCCTTTTCTGTGGAACTTCCAGCAATGGGAGCAAGTCATTGATGAGACCCAAGAATATGGGGATATCATTAGTTACTATCTTAGGAAGATTAAAATCCCTGAGGGCTCTCATCAAAACCTTAAAAAAAAAGACTGACACTATAATTAAATGAAATAATAACAAACCATAATATAAGGCATAAAATTAACAAACATTATGAATTAATCATACTTAGACAATTACAACCCATATGGCTAGTTAAACTCAATCTGCTACCTGTAGTGACATACACTGGATACTGTATATTCAATACCAGCGTATTTTTCCCAGGATATAATTACTTAATTTTGTGAATGAGAAAATTACATGTAAAAGCCAATATTTTCATGGCTTATTCTTCTCTTCAGTGCTCCAGGTTAGATCAAATGCATGGCTGCCTGTCAAATCTTGTGGCATATTTAATCCTTTTCCATGGCATTAATGTTACCTTTAGATATGCATAAACATTTCCTTCACATTTACTCACACCAAGATTCATATGAGATGGATGGAGAGGCACTGTTCATATCAAATCTGTATTAGGTTCAAACAAGGCTGTGGCCTCAGTGGCGTCTTAATTTTGCAGATTGTACTCCTTCAGGCTTTGGTTCCCATTAATGCCATAAATTAATTAAGACAACAGTTCTCCTAGGATTTCCATCATCTGAAGTCATTTCCAAACTGGATTCCGAAACTGACCCCTTTCCAGTTTTGTCTCCAATCTGATTTGGGATGTGAGGATCTCATTTTTTCTTGCACACCCTCAGGTTTTTTGGACTAGAGGTTCTGGTTCATGCTGCTCCCTGCAACAAACAGCATTCCTTGTCCCATGTTATTGTCATGTCTACATACCATGATAACAAATTCCCAATAAAGAGCCAAGTCAGCTTCTTACCAAGGAATTCCAGATTAAGGATCTTTCACTCTCCAAGTCTTCAAGTTCAAATTGTTCTACTAGCCATTTAAACGAAAGACAGGCAAATAATTGGACAGAATATCTGCACAACTGATTGTCTGTTTGGTTTTTGTCTCCTCCCTGACCAGAATCTGAACCAGAATGTGCTATGGTTCCAAAAAAAAAAAAAAACCCCCAAAAAATCCCAACCACCCAAAACTATAAATCATAAACTACACACATTCACCATGATGAATATGACCTGCCACCTGGTGGGGCCCTTACAGCTATCCCATAAGTCTTCTAGTTCAACAGAGGAGAGAGTGGCCAGAACATGCTCTAGACCCTGACACACTTACAAGTTTTCAAAGATAGCCTGCATGCCAGAGGATGGTTGGGACAGCTCTCCCACCAACCAAAGATGTCCTGAGATCAGGGTGATGGAAAACAAAAATGGAGAAGGGAGACTAGGGTTGCTTATTGCTGGTTTAACCTTGGGTAATTTTTAACCTGCACTAAAAAAGGTTTTTTTAATTTTATTTTAAAATATACATTATAACTATACACACACAGAGATATAAAATATATATATAAAAATAAAAACAAGTAGTATTACATAAGCTCTTTATTTTGCGTATTTAATGAAAGTGACAAAAAATTGTTTAAAATAAGGAACGTGTTATCATAAGCATTTTGGCAATTAATACATCAAGAACTATTCAATCAGTCACAAAACACTGCAAGGACTTATACTCAAATGAGGATATGTTCATCTTTTTCAAGTGAACAGATTCAAATACAATGAACACTAACTGTCATGCTGCCTCTCCATCATTTACAAAATATTTATTTCTCTTTGGAATCCATATGCCCATCTTAATTATTCCAGGCATATAATACCAACTACATCATATAATTCAACAGAGGACAGAAGCAAGCACTTTCCTTTATGAAAAGTACATGACCTGAATATATTTAAAAGTTTCACTGTGCTGTCATAAGCAAGCCAATCTACACACAACTGGAGCTTTCTGACAACCTAATGTAACTATGCTACCCCTGGCTATTATGACAAGTAAATATACATGTTTGTTTCACTTATTTAAGGTATAAATGCCATTTTAAGATATGCCATTTTAGAATATGGTATTATTTAAGGTATAAAAGCCATTTTAGAAATGGCATTCCAGCCAGTGCATTTCAGGGTGATTACAAATGCACATCTTGAATGGTTAAAAATCAGTCAGTCTTCAGCCTCATGTTTTATAACACCATCTGAGGAGTGTTACACTCACCATGAAATCCCACGCTTGTCATGTCTTATTGCTTAATTAAAATAATGTAATCAAAAACCTCAAAGAACAAATGTTGACTGAAAAGATTATGCTAATCATATATGTATCTAGTATTCGCATATTACTCTACACAGGACAAGATGACTAATGTGTTAATAAAATGAAACACATCCAACTATCTTGTCAGATGCTATTTTTATCTCAACATTTACATACATTTGTCATGAAGGGAATATACTCTGAGTAAAGGTAATAAATACTGTTATGATTAAACATGTTTGACGCAGTGCTCTTACCCATCTATTAGACAACTCTACATGCATTGGAAGCATGAACTTGTAAACATTCACAGTCCACTAAGCAAGAAAAGTAACTCTTCTGTTACTTGAGTTTGGACAAGGAGTGAATAGAGGTTGCATACTTGTAGGAGGAAGAAAAAGGAAAAGAATACAAGTGGCCAATCCAAAGCTAGATCCAAGAAATGTTCAATAGGTCACACCCCATAACTTGAGCGCCAAATTCTCATGTGCCACAAGCATGTCCAGCTCTAGCAATTTCTTATTTTGGCTCTTAATTTCTGGGCACAAAATCCATCAGGACTGCATCAGGACTGCACCAAATTTGGTCTGCTATTTTTTAATACTGTGGCTCTCAGGACTGAGAAAGTGTTACATGGCATAGCCAACTGACTAGATTCTTCCTCTGCAGCTAATCCATATTCTAGGATAACAGGATCATGAAGCAAGAAAGCCCCTGAACAGTAACAGAGGTATGCCTGACCCTGTAAAAGGAGGGGCTCAGTTTAAATGCACCCAACCTGCAAAGATTGAGATAGGATTAAGAAAAAGAGGTGTTGATGGAAGAGCAGAGAAGCAGGCAAGGAGAGGGGTGGAAGAAGTGGTGTCATTTGTCCCTCCTGGAAAAGCCAGATAAACCTATGTAATTATGCACCCCAGTCTATGCTTTCTTAAAAGGACAGGCTTTTAAGCAGACTCCTTTCCTCTCCTCTCTGAATGCATTGCAAAGAGATAATCAAGACCTGAGCTCATACAAGAGTATATAATAATGACTTGCCTGCTTTCTCTCCTACTGCTGCTGATATTTAAGTACAATGCCAAGAGTATTTTTCACACTTCTGCTACTGAATATGCTGGAAATCCTCTATAGTCAATTACTAATGGGTAATGCCCTGCCCTCCAACTTCTTCGGTACACTCCTTAATGACTGTATAAAAGTTCAGACTTATCCTCCAGCACCTGTTTGGAGAGTAGTTCACGACAGTCTGTAGCGACAGATAAACTTTCTGACAATCAACCTGGCACCACAAATCCTTCTGCTACCAACATTATTTCACAGATAAGTTCAAAATCTGGAATCATCATTGCACATGGCCTGTCCAGTGGGTAGAATATATGTGACAGGTGATTTAATAGTTCATTGTTACATTACTGTCTACACTGCTGATGCTAACAATAAGCACCTGTAAGTTGAAGTAATGAATCAATAAAAAGTAGCATTAAGAGCATAACTATAGTGCCAAGAACATTTTAAAATAATATATATTCTAGGACTTTTCAGAGGTTTTAAAAAAAAAAATGTTATATAAAAATGGTTAACAATAACAATGAAAAAGGAATAAATAAAGAAAATCCCACTAGAACTTTGTAAATAATTGAAAATATTCTTATCTGATAATAAAAGACCACAAACCATATTCGAATTTGATAAACACAAGAAATCAATCTTATACCAACTCAGTTCCAAAGGTATAACATATATACCTCTTAGGAATAATAATGCAAGTGATAAACACATACCGAAATCCAAATTGGTGCATATTGAGTCAGCAACTTTTAGGACTGAATATCTCTTGGAACTTTCAGACAAAAATTCTTTAATAATTCTATAAGAATTTAACTCCTGTGTCACAGTAAACATAATATAACATTTTTAGTATTTTTTATGTTTTAAGTATCTAACAGCCTGGGTTTTCTCTAGGAGAAAATAGGAAAAAGCCACTGGAATATATTATCCAGAAATTTATTAGACAATCCAAATACTTGAGATATCCACAGAGAATGATACAACACAGATTTTTTGCAAAGTGGTAATAAAATAAAGTATTTCCTTCCTTCCATATATCTCAAGAAAACCCAGAATTCTAACATTAATAACCTCTGCATGGCCTTTTAAGAATCTCTGTTTTCTGATATATTAGAGCATTAAGCTAAATAATGACATTTGTTCATGTTTTAGCCTTCAATTTTTCTGTGTCAGTTCCTAAATCTTCTTTCTAGTTCCACTAATTTGCTTTTATATTCGTGGAAGCTTTCCTTAAAGAGCTGTATAGTGCCACTAATTTAATTAAAAGAAAAAAAACTATTTTATACTTACCAAAAAGAGCTTTAAGACTTTTGAGAAGTTCTGCTCTTCCTGCATATCTTGGATTAAGTGTTATGAAAATCCCAACTGTTGTTTTCAATTCAATGGTTTCACCTAAAAAAATAAACTTATGGAAACAGGTTATTGTGCCATAAAATGATAACAACTTTTTGACTTTCAAGCATACTTTTGTTTCTGATCTACCTTTTCTTGTTGTGCCAAAGAGCATCCTGGATGGTTTGAGCCACTACAGAAAGCATATCCACAGAAATGTGATTGAATTCATCAAAGCACTCCCACACTCTTGGCACCAACCTTTGTGGATATTATCAACTGACTAATGAAAAAGAAAAGGAGAAATATAATTTCTGTCAACTGGCCTCAGAATACTAAGCAAGATTTAGTAGAAAGTTTGAAGTATAATTAGTTTACTTTAGTCTTAAAAACAGGTCAGTTTAAATAATTTAATAGGTTCCATCATATGCTGCATGGCTAACTCTGTCCCCAGAAATACTTATATTGTGCCTTTTGAGACTGGCACAAGAAGAGATGTTTTAAGAGCCATTTTCAATTAGCTGTGAGGAGCTAACAGCTAAGCAGCTAGAACAGTTCAGGATCTCTACCAGCTCACAAAAACAGGACTCAGCTACCTTTTAAGACACGGCCTCACATTTCAAACGTAATGGCCTGTGGAAAAATTGGGGAAGAACTCTGCCTTCAGGAGGCAGAAATCTTAACACAGCTTCTCCGCAGGCAATGAGGGAGAATCCAGTGCCACGTTCCATCTGTAGGGGCAGCATAATCCCTAAGACTATGGGGCTCCCTTTTGCTCCCTTTAGGCTAGGTACAGACATTCAAAAAGTCTGAGGGAGAATTGATCAAACCAACATGGGTTTCTGTTAAGTGGTGTAGGTTAGATCAGGAGCAAACATAATGCAAGTCTGTCCTTTCATGGAGGGGAGCAGAAAAAGGTGGGGGTATGCAGGCTGCCTGGCACTCCTCCATACTTTCCAGCAGGCTCCGCAGACTCCATGGGCTGCCAGAGACTGCCAAGCACAGCCAAGACCCCAGGCAGCCCCGACTGGCTGCTGGGCATGGGCAAGCACACCCCCAACCTCCTGCTGTCACCGCAGATCCTCTCCTAGGTTTCCAGGAGAGCCCCAGAGCAGGACCTACAGCATGTTTTCCCTACTTCTGCTGCCAAAAGCCAGGCTGCCAGGTATGCCATGGTTTCATAGTTTCATAGTTTCTAGGGTCAGAAGGGACCTGGGCAGATCATCTAGTCCGACCCCCTGCCATGGCAGGAAGAGCACTGGGGTCAAATGACCCCAGTAAGGTGGTCGTCCAACTTCCTCTTAAAATCCCCCAGGGTGGGAGCCTGCACCACCTCACTTGGAAGCTGGTTCCAGACCCTAGGCGCCCTGACCGTGAAGTAGCGCCTCCTGATGTCCAACTTAAACCTTCCCTCCGCCAGCTTGTGACCATTGTTCCTGGTCACTCCTTGCGGCGCTCGGGGGAACAGGGACTCCCCCAGCGCCTGCTGATCCCCCCTAAC
>NW_017729031.1:56392027-56414601 GCF_001723915.1 Gavialis gangeticus
CCCAGCTTCCTAATGAGAATGGGGTGAGAGACAGTGTCAAAAGCCTTCCTGAAGTCCAGGAAAACTATATCCACTGCCACCCCTGCATCCAATGATTTAGTGACCTGGTCGTAAAAGGCCACCAGGTTGGTCTGACAGGACCTGCCGCTGATGAACCCGTGGTGACCCACACTAGGCCTCTCCTGGAAGCAGGGAAGGATCTGTGGTGACAGCAGGGGGTTAGCAACATGCTTGACCGTGGCCAGCAGTCAATCAGGGGTGGTCTGGGCACGCCATAGAAGGAAGGATCAGGCCCCTTGGAGCTCTGGTACAGGCAGCTGCCACTGGTGCCAGAGCTCCAAGGGGCCTAGTCCTTCCCTTGGCAGAATCCCCTGCCGCCTTCCAGTAGTAACTGAGTATGTTTTAAGGCATTCTGCTAAATAAAACATAAATACAGTTTGTTCACAAAAACTCAGACAAATATGTATCACTTTTTACTTTCTAACATATGAACGTGTAACACAACATGGAAATGCATGTAAGTGTTAGAATCAATTCACTGTTTTCCACTCATAGCTGGCTGGAGTCAGGAGACAGGGCTAGGGAGAGAGTCTGTGCTGGCTCAACTCTGTGACAGTCCAAGGGCAGGGCTCGCTGGGTACTTGGCTGAAACAGCCAAGCCTGATGGAGTTCCAGTGGGCCTCCCTGCAAGGGAGGGCTAGCAGGCAGCTGCAAAGGCACCTGGGATGCTGGCAGGCAGTGATGTACCATGAATTGATAGAGGATCTGGTACAGAAGTTTGATGCACTGGTCTAACTTAAATTGATTAAGTTGGGCCAGGTACAGACATTACACATAAACCAATACAAGTGATTGGAAACCAGTCCATACCTGTAACAGAACAGAATTCCAGGGTACAGAAACTGTTTTAAAAATGACAGAACCCAGTCTAAGACAGATCTGGATCAATGAGGTATCAGACTTAATCGGTTTAGGTCAGACTGGTCCCTAGGTTGGGTGAGCGGGGGAGGTACTCTGCAGAAGGAAGGATTGGACCCCTTAGAGCTCTGGTTAACTGCAGACACCAGCAGCAGCAGCCAGGTGATGTGATACCTGCAATCATGCCAGGTGCCTGCTGCCAAGTGCCTGCTACTCATTGGAGCTCTGAGGGACCTGATCCTTCCTTCTGCAGAGTGGCTGGGCCACCCCCGATTGGCTGCCATCCCCCTTCCAGGAGAGCCCCATAGTGGGTCACCATGGCATGCCCTTCTGGTTGTTGCCAGCTGGGCTGCCCGACATTCCCTGGTGACCCACTCTGGGGCGCTCCTGGAAGAAGATTGGGGTCAAGTGCCTGGCAGTCAACCACAGGTGGCCCACCACTTGGCTCCATTTGGCAGCTATCAGCAGTCTCCGGCACGTGGGGAGGAGATCAGGAGCACCCCCAGCATGCTGGCCTTGGCCAGCACAGGCAGCCATTGTGCTCTTCCCCCACCCCATGAAAGGATGAACTTGCATTCTGTTTGCTCCCAAACTAATCTAATCACTTAGAGAAACCCACGTAAGTTAGTTTGAATCCACCTCAGGTTTTTTGAATGCCTGTACCTAGCCTTTGAGTGCACATGGATTGGGGTCTGTTTCAGAACAGGTTCCACCATTTTTAAGCCAGTCTATGTCTGTGTGCACTGAATTTCTCTTCTGTTTTGGGTGTAGACTGGTTTATGTGTCATGTCTGTACCTGGCCTTAGAGGTGGTGCATGCTAAGGAAGTGTGCAACGTGGCCAGTCTTTGTAATCTGAAGCATACAGGCACTGTGCCGGTGACTGCACAGAAAAACAAGAACATGGGCCTTTCCACCCCCGCCCCCCTTACATGGAACAGCATGACAATCTGAAGCAATGAAAGCAAGGGCAAAAAAAGGTAGTATTCCTGCCCAGAGCAGGGAGGTTGAACTCGATGATCTTTTGAGGTCCCTTCCAGGCCTTAATTTCTATGATTCTTATGACTGACCAACAAACTCATTTATGGATTTTTTTTTGCTTGTCAGTACATTGTCTACCCTGATATTTTCCAATATCTTCTTCAAAGTTCCAGTCTACTAAGAGCATATATTTCATGGAGACAAAGCTAATCAAATATTATATTCTTTGACATCACTGGCAGCTTCAATATATTGTGAGCTGTTAACTGTATTAACGCAGTGACCAAGTTCATATCCCTGGCTGCTGACAGGCATGAAAAAAAAGTGCTTTACCAAAAGAAGCAGTGCGTTCAACCCAGCTCTACCACGCATGTATAGACGGGGCACTTCAGTGAGACTTTTTGACACGCTCAATCAGCTATTAAATAAAAATGCCAAAAAAGCCCCGATAAAGCAACCAATGTATACAGATGTTGGGGGAGCCGGGTACAATTAACACAGTGCCTCTTCTGGGCACGTGCTCAGCTCAGTGCAGAGGCAAGCCGAGTTTAAAGTGCCATTGGTGGGGGGGGGGGTTAATGTCTGTAAGCAGCCCCTGTGTACAAGATGAACTGTGTTATAAGATGCATATAATATGCTTGTTCATAATCTTTGCATTTCTCATCAATTTGAGACTCTCACATATTTCTAGTGCCAAAAGAATTTCCACTCCACTATCAAATAAACATACTCATATTTTTACCTAGTCATCCACACGTTCACAGTTTAAACCACAGCTGTAATTTTATTTAATAGATTGGATGGTGTGCCTACCAAGGGGACAATTCCTTATATTCCTTAGAGTAAAAAAGAATATGAAATAATCTAATAAAGTCATTTTATATTTTTGAAAACCTGATAAAATCAGGACAGTTAGTAAAATAAGTAAAATGTTTACAGCAATACATCATGGCAGTTCTAATTGTGTAATGGTTCAGATTAAACTGAGTAAATCAAACACATGCATTATATCAGTATGATTTCTTGCTTATAATAATAGACCATACATACTTTTATCAGCAATAGTGGATATATAAATTAAGAGTTTACAATCAGTCAATCAGACTGTTTCTGAATTAATTTATGTGAGGGAAAAATCAGAAAGCAAGGAAAGGATTTTATCTAATACTATACTTACTCTTTCTCATAAAAATCCATTTGATTCATTTAAATCTGATCTCATATTAAAAGCAAATAACTAGCATTTCCTTTACTCAATATTAATGAACTTAACTTTGCATTGATCTCTTATACTGGACCACTCCTATATCCTTCAGATTTATCTGTAGCAGAACCATCTTTACCTTATCATAGTATTAGTCTGGGATTGGTCTAGCTAGTCATGTAGATTTCAATTTATTTCTCTGCATTAGCCATTGGCTTATTTTCTAGCATATCCATACTTCTCTGAAGATACTCAGAAGTCCATTCTATGGCTGCTACTTTTGCAGCAAAGTTAAATAAAGACTTACGGACCACGAGTCCTCATGTTTCAGGGTACAAACTCTCTGCCTTTGGCAAACTGAGAAGGAAATGCACAACCACCAAAAGCCCAATGACAGCTTTGTACAAGCAGATAGGCAGTATTGTGCAGGTGGAATTTTAAACCTTCCTCTGAAGTTTCAGGCACAGCACACTACAGAAGACAGAATATCCTACTAGGTTGACCTATATCCTGCTCCAAATTAGTGTTTCCTACTACAAGTTCCTGCACAGAAGATTACTTGAGCCAAAGGAAATGTCTATTTCAGAATGCATGCCTTTCCTTTTGCTGTGGAGTGTATGTTTTGCCTGTTCATGTGTCATGGTAGGCCAGAAGCAGGTGGTGCAGAGATATCAGCCAGAAATTCTTCTTCTGTTTATTCCCTTTTGTACCAACAGAAGAGGTGGAGTAAGGCTCCAAGACTATATTACTGAATTATTTTACTACTAATGGAAATCAGACCAAGAGCGATAATCTTTCCCAAAATATTCACACTCTTTCACAAAGTTTGCTTTCTACTTTATTTTTCAGAAATGCTGGGTATTTGCAGGTTTTAGTAATACCATCTGGGTTAGCAATTCATTAATTGCTAGCAGCATGTAAGATTTTATGATTTTAGTCAAATGTATTACCTTGTAGCCCATTTGTTCTGAACAGTTGAAAACGTACACCATAGTACCTAAAGAATGATTGTTTCAGTTTTTCCTGTTCCAGCAGGGTCCAAAACTGCTCCACTCTTTGTTAAATGAAGAGCCTGGGTCAGTGCTGTATAACATCTGCAGAAATGGAAACATCATGTGCACAGACTATAAACTATGTGTAAGAAGTACAGCAGAACACTGAAGAGCATCAGAGCTTTGCAGATGACTGGATTTTGCAAATTAGCAAGTAGCAATAAGGTAACTGCCACACTAGTGCTCCCTCCAGTCTGGTACAGTCTAACAGGAAAATGAGCTGAACATTTGGCCTCCAACATGGACCACTACCAGAAGCTTCAGAAGAAGATGCAAGAGACAGGTTAATAGATAATTATAGAATTAATCAACCCATATGAACTATCATATCTGGATGACTCAGAATAAGAGACAGAAACGTTCTTGCTCCCCCAGTACTGTCAAACACCTTCACACTTTATTTTCCTATATATCTGGTATAACTGGTAAAACACTGATGCATCTGAGCTCAAAGTCCATCTGGTTGCATCACTACAGATTTCCCTACATTGAATGATACAGAATGTGAAACCATCACTGTATCTGGTATATTCTAACAGGAAAATGAGCTCAAATGCAAGCAAATTCCAGCCATATAGGCCAGGAAAAGGTTCCCTCACCAAACATCGAAAAGAGAAACGAATTTTAACTCTTTTTAATTGACTTGTGATTTCCCATTAAGCCTCTTTGAATAATAAGGTGAGTGGGAGGAGTCATATTTGGTGATGTGGCTACACATTAAGAATTTCACTGTATCCATCAAGATATTTCAAAGCCTATTGGATGGCAATAACTTTCATCATGAGCTGATTATAGTGATTATCAAAGAGAGAGGCCTATGGATAAAAAGTTATTTTATCACCAGTGTCCTCAGCTAGAGAGTTCTATTAAGACAAACAGAGCCAAAAGTATGTTACCCTGGAATTTATTGCTCACTTGTTAGTCATTTGAGGTGCTGTGCAGGCCTGCGAGTGCCAGAGCCAGTTTGTATCAGGTATGGTTTTACTTTTTCCTATTTAAATCATGTTTCTCCTTCCCCTGCTGATGTATGAAAAGCCAGGGAAACAGACTAAATATCAAATCCTGAAATATTTATCTGCATGAGTAAGACTGCCCACACAAGTGGCCCACACAAGTGGCCCCATTGACTTCAGTATAGCCTCATGCATAAATATTTACAAGAGAAATGATAAAAATGACTAAACAGAATGACGTGCTGTCAAATGCAAAACGTAAATACATTAAAAAGGGAAATATATTTTTTCTTTAATCTGTGTCAGTTGTATTCATCTAGGTGGTTACTAATTTGTGTGACTTGTGAATATGATTTTGAGGTTGATTATGTCTTTTTAACGGATTGCCTTCTCATCTCAAAAGGCAAGTGGAGAAGTGAACACTACTACAATCTGACTTGAGTGCTATCAGTCTGACACATTTCATAAGATGGCTTCTAACATATAGAATCAGGTTTTCTTATAATGCACAGTAAAAGCAAATAAATGTTAAAACTGTTGAAATGTCACATATTTTGATTGCTGCTCTCTCCTTGCCCCTCATTTTGAGAAAGCAGGTGTGAAGGGAACAGGACTAACAAGAGTTATTGTCATCATCACTCTGGTGCATTACTTGTATGCTCTATTCCATTCTCTTTCTTTTTGCTTGTCTCTTGTGTTATATTAGAAGTGGGGGTTCACTGGATACTAATAATAAATATAATTAAAAACATCACAACTGCAGGAGCAAGAGAACTGACATGCAGTTACTATTTCCATGGAATTTTTTCCAAAGACAATTTGTCACAGGGATGGGCAATTGTTCAGAGTTTTTCTTTAAAAAATTCATATATATATATAAAATAGCAGATAATGCCAGTAGGGAATAACTATCATTACAGCTAAAATAAAATGAAACTCCAGGCACAGCGTATGTTCTCCAGCAAGTCTTGCAGTTAAAAGTTCTAATGCACTCATACTCCACCAGACTCCCAAATGCCTATAAGGACTACCTAAAAGGACAAAACAACAAAATTTTGAAGGTCTATTTACCTAATACCTTTGATCTATTACATCGTGAAGCCCAGAAGAAAGCCTGAAGACTCCCTGAGAAAATGTCTTACTATATAGGGTATTCTGAACCCAAAGAAAACACAGCAGCTATTCCCACAACACAAACCATCCCTTAGTGAAACGATAAACTGGTGTTGCTGTGTATTTTTGGAAATCAATAAGACTACTTGAGTGCTAAGAATCAAGCATGTGCTCACATGCTTTACTAGATGCAATGCCAGAGGGACCAGCACTTTACAGAGTGCTCAGTCCCTCCCTGGCTAATATGTGCTGAGCCATCATTTCTATCGTTATTGATCACAAAGTCCACCAAAATGTGGATGCTTCTTAGCTAGTAGCGAGTATTTCCATATGCAGGTATCTATCTATTGTAATATCAAAATAGAGTGAATTAGAGCTGCATGTGTTTAGGCCAAAGATAGAATTCACTAGGAAAGTATTCTGTGCCACTTTAAATGTGTCACACATGTAACATGGCTGTTTGTTTATTTTAACTTTTGAGAATAGTCACAGATTCCAAGAAAAGAATCCTCAAAAAACAAAGTTTAAGGTAAGACCCTCAGCGGCTATAAATCAGCATGGCTCCACTGAAGTCAAAAGCATGCCTATTCACAATACTTGAAGAACTTAACCTTGGAGATTGCTTTTACGAGCACCCACATTTTGGATTGGATAGCTGTGGGCCAACCTGGAAGCCAAATTGTCTTTAGAAACATCTTTTCTCCTCTCACTGAGTCCCATCACCCCAGGAGGTTGCCATTCTGTACCACTAGATGATATGGAGACCTTCAGTGTCACCTTGGACTGGGCCCTCCTCAGTTTGATCTACTTTAAGAACTGATTCGAGGACAGAGGACACCTGGAAAGTTCTGCATCATAATTTAGATGCCTAAGGATAATAAAACTTGGTGTCAATACCTGCACCTGGAATTTTTATTTTGCTGTTAATTTACATTTTCCCTGGAATTGGAAGACTCATTTGAAATCTCTCCTTAAGTGTAAAATATTTCGCTTTTTATATATATATAAAATCCATGTCTTTTGGAGTACAGGCCAATGCTATAAAGAGATTGTGCCTTTTGCTAACATTTGGTATACCTACCAGATGGCACAAAAAAGAGCAATTTTCAAAATCCACTAGATGGTACCTAATACACTGAGGAGTATAGGATAATTGTAATTATAGGAAAGGTGAATTAACTTACAAAGTAAAAATATTTCAGATCTAACCAGATCCCAAAATCCAATTACCAAATCTAAATGAAATTAGCACTGTGGTAAGGACAATAGGAAGCAACACTACTAAGTTTCTCTTCGCTTGTAAGTACATTTCCATACACACATTTTTCTGTGTTGTTTTTCTATTTGTGTTTCCTGGAATTATATCTGCCATCATTTCCTCCAAAGCTAGGATAACCAGAATTTCTTTCTTTTAACATGTCAGTATTCTTACAAGAACCTTTACCAATTTCTGTACCTTCCAAGGTGATATCTTTGCCCCCTGCCCTTTTTTGCTGCCTCAGCTGAGGCAGATTTCTTCACTTCTTACCTCTGATATTGTTCACCAGCCTGAAGAAAATCTCTTCTCCTATTTACCACCCTGTGTTCTTTCATCTCTCATGCTAGCTGGCTCCAGTGGGTCTTCTTACTTGCTCTAAATCTTCTTCCAGCCTCATTAGTCCTCTTCTCCGCCCTTGATCTTCATCTCTTTCACCTTTGTGATCGTCTTTTGTGTGTTTTCTGATATCTCTGACTTCCAGAAAACCTTTTCCCTTAGCGCTACAGTACTTTTGCTTTCTTCTGTGACCATCTCTACATGATCCTCTAACCCTACTGTACTTCTTGTTATTGCTGTAAACCTGTTCACCTTGTACTTTGCTTGCAGATCTGCCTCCATCAGCTTCTGAAGGATCAGGCTATTTCTTTTGTCGTCTCCTGATCAAGATGTTCTATCTTTTTTCCTTCAGCTCCATGAGGCATTCTCCTTTGTTTGTTCTTGTACACCCTCTCTGGCACATTGATCCTAGAGCTTTACTAAGATAGAATTGATCATATTTCTCTCTTCCTATTTGTTCATATCTTAGTGGCCAGCCTTTCCTGCCTTTTCTTACCAATTGTTTTTGCCGTGTGCAAGTAAGCTATTGTTCTTGTAATTACTTTTTAAGTCACCAAATGACATACAGAGAATGGTAGTGTTGTGTTAAATTGCCTTATACACTGAGTACATTGCCTAGCATTTAAGAAATAAATTCACCCACCACAGCTTCCTATTCAAGGTCACCTGAAATTCCTTACAGATAATGAAAAAGGGAAAGGTGTTTTACAATAGCATTTCTGAGTTCATTTTAGTTCTGTTAATACATTGAGAAATCTAGCTATTTGGAAATAATTTCAGCTTATTATTTCTTTCCATTTGTTGACTGCCAAGGAGAACATTCCATGTTGGCAGCTTTGGAAAGAGAAAACTTCCCTTTGTGCACAGAAGAGATACAGCATGACACCAGCTATGCAGGATTCCCCACATTGTCCCAGCAATGTAGAGAAAGAGAGAGAGAGAGAGAAAGACAGATAGAAAGATGCCCCTCTACTTTAACAGCCCTGTCTTGTGAGCGGTTTGGTTCATGTGACAGTCCCTATCACACATACACTGTTACACCATCAACTTCCCATTACAATAACCATATCCATGCTCCTGTCACCATCTCTTTTCTCCATTACAATCATGCCAAACTGCCTCCAATCCCTCTATCTCCCCCTTCCCTTTCACACCCCCATGCCCTCCACTCCCTTTCCCAGTCTTTAGCCCTTAGTCTGTGTCATCTTCGTCATCCTCTTCTTTTCCCATCATCCTTGTCACTCACCCTTTCTTCATCACTGCTCTCATCTGCTTCCTCCTCATTGTCATCATCATCATCATCGTTGTCCTCTCTGGGGATCTTATTCCTGAACAGTCTGTGCCAATCTTGATGTTTTCCATATGATTCCCAACATCTTCAGCCGACTTCTTGTAGTACCTCTGCATCTCAGTCCCATTTTGACACCGTCCTCAACTAAGAGGTTTGTGCACTTGTACATTTTTTTTATTTGCAAATATAATATATATATCTACCAAAACTGTCCTGTGGCTGCTATGGCTCACTTGACAGTCCTAAACACATTATTGATATTACTTCATACACATTCCCCATGTGTCCATGCACCCGTGTGACCATCACCATCATCCTTGCCTGTCACAAAGACAAACAACCTTTCCCTATACCCCAACCTTACCCAGTTCTCCCTCCCCATTCCTCCACCCCCTACCCCTGTCTATTTCTTTCCCAGTTTTTTCAGTCATCACCGTCATCATCATTGCTTTCCTTTCTCGTCATCTCTGCTGCCTTCATGATCATCACTCTCTTCAGGAGGGCCACCCCTGAACAATCTATGCCAGTCCATCCTCTTCCAGATGACCCCCACCATCTCCTCTCTGATATCTTCCACCACTGTCTTGTAGTACCCTTGTATCTCATTCAGTCCTATTTTAACACAGGCATCTATTGAAAGGACTGTGCGCCCATGTACAGGCAGGTTCCTAGTTTTCCAGAAGGCATTTCTAAGGCAGGAAATGAATTGGTTGAAATAGGCCATCAGGGTCCCCTTTTGCTTGAATAGGCGGCCAAACAGTGCCATTTCTCTGGTCAGGGTTGTGATTCCTATCACCATATTGAGGAATATAAACATTTTCCTCCACACCCTTTTGGCAAAAGGAGAGTATCACAGGAGGCAGTCGATTGTCTCTGCTTTCCATTGGCAGGTTTCCCTGGGGCGGTACGGTTGGTTTCTCTGTCCCTCTGTGTAATGCTTTGCCTTACACAAGCATTACACAGAGGGAATCCCTTGTGAATCCCTTTCACAGTTAGGGCGGCTAGGAGCTGGAACCAACTTCCAAGGGAAGTGGTGCTGGCCCCTACCCTGGGGGTCTTTAAGAAGAGGCTGGATGCCTACCTGGCTGGACTCATTTGAGTCCCATTTTTGTTTTGGGGTTTTTTGTTGTTCTCCCGCCCTGGCGGGGGGTCGGGCTAGAAGATCTACTAGGTCCCTTCCAACCCTAAAACTATGAAACTATGAAACTACACCAAGAGCATGCAGTGGGCTAATTCTCAGTTCACAGCTCTGTGCACTTTCTGCAGGTCCTTGTGGAAGATCCCCTCCCACACTGCCTGGCAGCCATCTTCAGGGAGGAGGTCCACAGTTGATACCACATCCAGCTAAGATTGTAACAGCATATGTATCCTTCCTCCATCCCTGCAATGGTCCTGCATGGACACTCCCTCCCAACTTGACTGCTGTACCATGCGCTGCACAGCCCAACCTCACCCTGAGTGCTGCACACAATGGTGTGCTGCACCACACTGTCCCCTAAGGCAAGCACAAAACACAGAAGTCAGAAGAGGGAGGGGGTGCCCACAGACTCCAGCTGCTGTTGCAGCCAGAGCAATAAGGAGAGGAGTGGCTGGATGGAACCCTGGGCCACATCCAGAGGAGTGCAGATGTTTTGTTACCTGGGGACACAAAGCAGTGGCACACCTTGTTCTGCTGCTACTTGTCCTTAGGGAATAGCCATGCCATGCACCCACTGGCACACAGCAGGTTACCCCAGGTGGCATAGGGGAGGCTGGGGCCAGCAACTATGCTGGCCCCAGCAGCCTTACCTGAGGTTCTGGGGACCGGGGAAGCTGCAGCCATGGCACTCCTGCAGCTGGGAGCCTGGCCAGCAGCTGGAGCATGGCTCCAGTGGGCCAGGCTCTGGTTCTGGGCGGTGCACACTGCAGCCACCTCACTTTTTTTCTGCACAGGGTTTTTTTGACCCCGGGACCACCTGGGGTAATTAGAAACAACCCATGCTGCAAGGTAGCAGCATGGTAAATGCTTGAATGTACAGTATGTGGAGCCACAGATGAGTCTGCGGCACCACATACTGCACGGCTCTGCTTGTCCGGACACAGTCCTGGAGGCCATAACTTAACCCTGCATGGGCTGCAAGCAGCCTGCAGGCCACCAATTGGGCAGCCCTGATCTAAATGACATGTCATTACTTACTAAGGCCTCAGCCATATCCAACTCCCACTAGCTCTGAAGTTCTTCCGGGCTAGCACATGCTGCAGAAGGAAAATGAGGAAAATAATTAAAGGGGAAAATGAGATTATTCGTTTAATTTATTTTAAATCTATTGCAAGTGAGCAGGAGAAATTAGGGTAGTATAAATGTTTTATAATCTTACGGGCCATGCATTTATGACCAGAGGTGATACAGGTATTGTTTTTTAAATTTGCCATCTCAAAAGCTATCTAACTAGTTATCTCTAGTTTTCTTTACCAGCACCTTTAAATAGATAATATGTATAGAGTTTGGGAAAAATTCCTTTAGATTTAGTAAATTCATTTGTATCTAGTATTTGCTGACACGATCTTTACTGTACAGATTAGAATATATTAGGATGTATGATGTTTGTATCTGTAGCAAGGTCTCATTTCTTACACAACTCCTCCTGCCCTGTTCCCTACCCAAATTCTAATTAATAGGGATTCCATATTTTCACACAGCTTGGCAGTTTGATTATTTAAGTGCTTATTCACAATGTACTAAAGACCCTAATCACCCCTTCAAAGCACATGACTCTATATAAGGCCTCCAATGTCTGAAATACATAAGGATCATCATCATCATCATCATCATAATAGCACGACAGCTGTGCTTCCTACAAGCCAGAAAAGTTAGTCCTGTATACAACAGACACACCTCAGCTACTGTCTGCCATCTGCCTAGTTAGTGGGTAGACAGCCACAGTAGACAGAAACAGCTGCTCCTGACAATGTGAAAAGCATCAGTACTTCCTTAAAGCCTTTGGCAATGTGGATAAACAATTTCAGTGAAAAGAATATTTAAAATTGCAGCAAATTTTCACTGCAACTGCTATTATGCATCACACCACAACAAAGTGATTATACTCAATAGAATGGATTTTGTTCAGCAACTGTAACAGTTTTACACAGTTTTACAGAATACCAGTTAACAAGGCTAAAAGACCATTGTCCTGGACAAAGAGCTGTCAGTGCATACTAAAATAATTACTGAAGTCTTTTATTCCATTTGATGTATTTTAAGTAAAAGAGGGGCTTTTTTCACTCTCATAACTGAGTTACTTGAACTATATTCTGCACTTCTTATTCAGGTAATTTGTGGAAGGGCAGGATTCCCAAGGAAATCTCAAACACTAAAAGCACTGTCTATGTCAAAATTGTCGAGTGTGAACATATCAATTTCAATGAATAATTTGTTCAAGAAATGTCACCTTTTTCTCCCAATAGTCTAAAACTGACTAATAAAATGCATATATAATTAGCCATCCAGAGGCACTTTGAATGTAAGGGGTGGTGTCTGGAGGGTGAAATGTGACCTGGCAGTACCAGTTGTATTCCCCAGCATTTGGTACAGGACACCAGCCCTTGGCCAGAGGGTGATTTTCATTCATATCATAGAAAACAGATCAACACATTGTTAGTGTGCAATGAATGGAGTGAATTAGGAAAGATTTTGGCAAGAGAGAAAACATTGGATTTTACTTTACATTTTTTAAATTTAAACTTAGAAGTATTAAAAATACAAAGACATTTAGCTTTCATTGCAATGTGGAAGCTTCTCATTACAGTATTTAGTGTCTGATTGGGCCACTACTTTTTTAAATAAAAACAGACACGGACAGATTTTTTTCTAGAGTATAGGGTTCAACTAAGCCTTTAGTTAAGGCCAAGTGGTTATATTTAAGGCTCTCCTTACCTGTCTATAAGTGGAGTAATAACAAGCCAAGGAACGTTTCTAAGATATTCACAGGAATATTGAAATTGAGCATCACAAATATTTACAAATCAGTTCCTCTGGTCTGTATCCCATCTGTGGTGTAGCTGTGTCACCCAGGTGAATGCTTGTGCACTGGAGACCTTTACAGTAAACAAAAGGTTTAAATAAACCACATGCATAGCCATGTAGGAGTCCTTTTTCCATAATGAGTTATCTCAAGGGCTTTTCCCTTTGCAAGCCTTAAGACTGACTTGGAAGGTATTGCAGAATTTTTTGTTCCTTCTTCTTACACAAATCTATTGGATTCAACTATCCACATGCATCTAGGAACCTACCAAATTCATGATTGTGTGGTTTTCATGGAAACTGCAAACCTGAGTGGGCTCTGCAAAAAACAATGGCTTCTGCAAAAAACATGGGCTCCACAATTTTGGTGGATTCACTGCATTAAAAAAACAACATACTGAAAATGAAAATGCTGGCTGGCTCCCCAGAGGGAGCCAGCAGTCTTCATGGTGTTGCAGTCCAGTCATGCAGCCCACTTGGGGGGGTAGGTAGGGAGAAGTAGAGGGGGTTAGCCAGCATGAATTTCTCCTGGCATGAAGGGCTACTAGCATGATACGTGCTGCCCCTTGCCACTTATTGGCTGAGATGGCTGCCTGTTATGCAGCACCACCCCTCTCTACCAATTAAGTGGCAAGGAATAGGGCTGCATGACTGACTGCCCTTGCAACCAATCAGCAACAAGGGATGGAGCCACAGGATATATCAATCCAAGGCGTGGGGGGGTGGGAGCTGCACTCAGCCCACAAAGATGGCAGCTGGTCCCAGAATCTGCCTGCAAAATTAGTCAGTTTCCTCCTTGAGTTAGGTAGACCCCCTACATACATATCCCATGTAGTACATAGGTTGGTTTAAGATGCTGCTAAATATGCTGACCCTGTCCTTCTTGACATCATTTCACAGGAGATGGCTTTCTTTATATCCCATTTGCAATGTCTTCTATTGACATAAGTCAGAGAGAATGCTGCTTCTAAAAAAGAGCTCTCTCAACTATTTGGCCTTTTGTGGAGAATACAGACTCAATCCTTCATTCTAGCCCAGAATTCTCTGTGCCTCATATAATCAAGCCAAATACTTTCTTGCAGCAGATGTCCATGAAAATTCTTGGATAACAGCTTATATAAATTGTTCAGTTGAATCACTTTTTGCAATTCCACAGAAAGACTACACTATTCCCATGAAGTCTTTGTGCCACCTGTTTCAGCTGGCCTTATTCTGCTAGTAGGATAGCAACTGGGTCAAATTCTGCCTAGCCTATGCCATCAGCAACCCCAGTGATGTCAGGATGAAATTCTGTGCTCCACATCATATGCTCTGAAAAGCACATCTTCTTAGGGGTGCCTGATTTCATGACAAGATTGTAGGCTCATTACTGCCTTAAAGCAGCATAAAATGGTTAATTTACATAATTGCTTATTAGCATTGTGAGGTTTATCTCCTAGCTTCCATCACTTTTAGTTCTAGCCTAGAACAGCCACTAGCTCTCTAAAGCCCCCCATTACCTGTAACACAGAAACTATAGAACTCTAATAGCCAAACCAGAACCAAGCCATCAGCCTAAGTAGAGGTTGCTGCAGGTTCACACCATTCTCATCAGGTGCTCTGCCTAGAAGATTAGCAGACTGTACAGAAATTCTCTGCAATCCATTAAGTGAGGGGAAGGCATGGGGGAGAGGGGAAAGAAAGATCAGATTCCACATATCCACTGTAGCAAGCCATGGACCAGGGAGCAGTCCCTCCACATCCCACAATGGGAATTTCCACATTAGGGCTAAATACAGACAGTCAAAAACACCAAGACTGAATTGATTCAGTCTTTGGAACCTAGTCTAAGATGCAGAGATTAAATTGGCAAACAACTGGACACACATTTACCGTTGATTCAGAAAATGCAGCCACATGCTTGTAGTGGCTCAGGCCAGCAGCCAGGGGAGCACTAGAGCACAGATCTCTGGCACATAGCTGTGTGTTCACTTTGTCCTCCTGCTGCCCCCCAAGGTCTCTGGGATTTGCAGTCCAGAAGCAGGATTCTGCAGGGTTGCTCATCATTTTCTCTTCCTGCCTCCAGGAGACTCTGAGATTTGTAATCCACAGTCACAGCCAGCAGTACCTTTCAGTATGTTTAGTAGAACAAGGCAGCTCTCTACTCAGGGGAAGTGGGGAAAGGGGGATTAACCTCCCTCCCTGGCCCTAAACCCCAGCCAGGGATTGCCCCTATCCCAAACTTTCTCTGCTGAAGCAGACAGCACAGCCCATCCCAGGGCTGGAAAGCATGCTGGGATGCTGGGGAACGCTGATTTAACTTAAACCAGAAAGGGGTCTGGGATAGAAGCTTCATAAACCAGTTTGACCCAAATCAGTTTGACCCCAAACTACCCAGGTTTACCTTAAACTAGTTTCAGTCATTTTGAAACTGCTTTATGTGCACTGAACTTCTGTTCTGTTACAGGTTTGAACCAGTTTCTGATTACTTAAACCACTTTATGTGTAACTTCTGTTCCTAGCCAAGCAGATTCTCTTGTTTGAAGAAAGAGTTGCATATTATTGTACACAAGGGGGCCCCAAACATTTGGAATCCAGCGTGCTAAGAGTTATCCACTCCACCACAAAATAGGTAGGAAAATAAAAGCTGCTTGTGTACAACAATAAAATACTATCTGAAAATATAATACAACCAGTATATTTTATTCTATGCATCCAAACTTTCAAGTTATTGGTAATAAATGTACATTTTTATACTTAATTGAGAACAGACCAGTAATGGGAGGAAAATTAATGAGAAACCTGCTGTCATGTTACAGCATACATTTTTAACAGACTTCTTTAAACATTTTGACAAAATATCCATATATTTTTAAATGGTAATTATTTAACTGGTAAATGTAATTATCTAACTCTTAAGCAAAAAATATAAAAGGACAAAAATGGATTGAATCAAAATATTCTGTCATCGGCATACATAAGCAACCAGAAATATCTTTTCAACAAATGAAATTATTCTTTATTTTATGCTTTTAAAAATGCATTAGTGTAATTGCACTGCAACAAATTACCTTCTGTGCTATAAGCTTGGCTACAACATCCCTAGCATGTACATCAATTGTGCATATTGTCATGATGTTCTGATGATCACCAGGGGTGAGTTCCCCTAACAGCATGTTTATAAGGGCATTAAGCTGAGCAATCTACAAAATAATTATATTTCAATGGAGATATTACATTGCAGGGAAAAACTATTATATGTCAAGTGCAAAATGGAGCAGCTTTAGTACCAAGACACATTTATTGGTGCTTTTAATCAAGGCAAATAACTTTTGCAATGGTATTGTTTTCTTACTATTTTAATTTGCTTCTTTAATAACAAAAATACATTTTTCAGCTAGTGGCCCCTATTTCAATTCAAAACAGATAACATGGGTTTACAGTTTCATTTTAAAATATAATAATGCACTTTGAAAATGAAGTTATTAGGTGTTTAAAGTACAACACAAACAATATACAGGATATGGATGTTCATTCCCAAGTGAGTAATATACATTTTTTTATTACAGTTGATATAAAACATTAAGTGTTTTTGACCTTGATTGCCTGGGATGTTGGCTTTGTGCCAGAGGAATGTGGAAAAGGTGGCTGATCTGGCCGCAGGAAGATCCCTCTTGTATATATGGACATCCACATCCACAATGTGTCTTCTGCCATTCCCCATCCTGGATATTGGTGTAAAGGGTAAAATGAGTTATTCCTGTTTCCCAGAGATCCCTAGCTACTGTAACAGCCCCTGACAGCCACTGAAAATTGGCATAGCAACTAGCGTTTAGGTTTTTCTATTTTTTTTCAAAGGAAACAGACAAGCATGAGAACTTGGAATCTCAGACCAACAGAAACTTGGTGGTCGGACTTGAATATCTACATGGTCCCTTCCGACCCTACTTCTATGATTCTATGAAACTCCTTATGCTTGAAGAAGGGTGACTGCTCCTGAAAGCTTGCCAAGAACTTTTCTCCACCTACTTAGTTGGTCTAATAAAAGATATCACATCTACTCAAAGAACCTTGCGTACCTCAGCACCACAAGGACATTCATCCTCTCCTGAAGAACACTGAGCAGCCGGTCAAGGGATGGGGTCCCTAAGGATGGCCGTGATCTCCTAAGGCCCCTCAACCATGCCAATTTGGCCCGATGGGCACCCTCAGTTCTCATCCGCCACATCTTTGATGGAAATATAAAAATAGACAGGCTGCCTTTAAGTCCTCTTGGACACGGTTTGATGAACTCTCTGAACCCTGTGGGTTCCCGGATGCCTTGTGGGTCCCGTTTCACAATGGGTGTTTTGGGGGCACCCTAGCCTTATGGGCTATATGCATGGCTCCAACCACCCCTTTACCATGCCCCAAGCCTCACAGATGGCATTGATGTTGTTCAATAACATTGATATTGTTCTGGGCCTTGGTATGAATTGGCCCCCTTGTCCTCTCTGGGCCCTGTCCTCAGCCCTGTCTCTGCGCCTCACTGGTGCCTAAGTTTTCCGCAGCCCAGTCTCTGCACCTCACTGGTGCCTGGCCTCTCTGCAGCTCTAGTGTCATGCTCTTTCTGGTGCCGGGGTCTATGCCCCCCAAATGCCACACCCTCTCTGGCACCAGGGTCTGTGCCCCCAATTGCTGCACCCTCTCTGGCACTGGGGTCTGTGCACCCCAAATGCCGTGCCCTCTCTGGCGCCAGGGTCCCCACGCTGCAGTGGGCCCCCAGTGAGGCCTCCTCCTTCCCCAAATAGCCTCACCCAAACCACCAGTCTTATAAAACTACAACAAAACATAAGCCCCTGGGCTATAACATAACACCAACTGTATAAGGTGTGCTCTGCCCCTTTCTATTACTGGGACCAGAACTTAGACCTCTTCCCTTCACTTACTCTACAAGGGCTCCTTCCCCCTTGGCCGCCAGTGAAGAACTGCTTTCCCTAGCTCCAGCCTGGGGTTTATATGGGCTCAGGGCCCTCCCCCTTCTGGTCAGCTGACCATATGCAGTGCAGGCTAATTTGCCCTCTGGCTTGTTGCCCTGGTAACCTGCACCTGGGCTTCTGTCTCTCTCTTTGGGCCCTCTCCCAGGCAGTTTCTGCTCTTCTAGGAGCAGAGCACCTTAGTGCCCTCCGACAGCCTAGCATTTGGGTCTACTGTCTGAACATGTTAGCCTGTAGGGCTGCGTGAAATGGCACCATTCTGTTTCACCTTGAGTTTCAAGATTTCAACTGAACAGCATTTCGTATGGAATTTCATTTAGATTTGAAATAGCTGTTCCATTTTGCTTCATCAAAACAGTAAGGCTGTTTCGACGTTTCACTAGATTAGCCAGGGATCAGCTGGGCTGACTCCCCATCCCCCGCGCTAGATTAGGCCAGATCTTGCACCAGGGATGGGAAGTCAGCTCAGATGGACTGACTTCCCATCCCCAGCACTATGGTCAAAACATTTTGACTAGCCTTGTTTTGTTTTGAGGCTGTTTCAGTGTCCTTTGTTTCATTTAGATTTTGCTGTTTTGACCTAGAAATGAGTCAAAACAGTGTCAAAATGAAACAGCCAGCAAAACGGTCAGCCCTATCAGCCTGAGCACAAGTAAAGTAGTCACAACTTTAACACAATGCTTTTTCCAAAAAATTTAACAAGTGGGGCCACTCCAAATTTTATGAGGCTAAGGACTGAGCCCAAAGAATTTACATCTTTAATTTACTTTCTAAAGAAAGCACTAAATTGTTTCCTTTTCAAATGCTCAAAGGAAATTTTAGCCCAACCTTCCTAACTGCAATTTCCTGCAATGAGGGCTGTGCAGACAGACTTCTATGCCAAGACAGAGCTCCAGTGAAGTCAATGGGAATACATGCAGATCCAAGAGACTTCAAATTGGGACCCACAGCAAGAATAAGTACCAAATCCTAGGTTCCCTGCTGACTGATAAAATTGCAAGTCTCTTACAGAGATCTCAAAAGTTGCAGCTGAAACCTGACAAAGCACTAACACCATGGTAAAGGGTGGCAAAATATTACTGTTGACACTACTACTAATCATCTTTATCTTCACTATTTTTGCATGTTACTTTCACATACCTGTTTGTGAAGGTAATCTTTCAGAGCAGATTCAAACCCTTCTTCTAGTCTCTCAAAGGCAATTTCACCATCAGCAGCATACCAGATCTGACTGCTCATCAAAGCTACTTGGGCAGGATAATCAAATAACCACTGGTCTGATGGTTTGTTCTCATATCCTGCAACAGCTTCCATGATTTCTTGCTGAACTGTTGCACACACAGTTTCTTCTAAATGGCTTAACCAGCTTTCAGCCTAAAAGAAATATTATTTTTCCCATGATGAATTTGTAGGAAAATCATTATAAAATTCTATTTACTGTTACTTTCATCATGTATTCAGGATACGTCTCTTTCTCCATACCTCTTCAGACATATTTGCCAGCAGAAAGGCACAATGCCCATTTTCATATTTGACTAGCTAAAAGATTCATCACATCCTATTTGTCTCAAACCAAACTACAATGGCAATAGTTACAACTTTTAGGTTTGCCAGCTAGGAATAAATTCCCAGTCCCCTGAAAAAACTTGCAACACATCAGTCTGTCTTCTTAGGAGCATAGGGTGCCTATACATGAGCAGAGAGGCTCATTTGATTAGCTTTAGATAAAGTGCCCCTGCCGCCATTCTGAGGTGTGAGGACACTGATGCACAAGATGCTCCAGGCTCTTTAATTAGAACAGCTCTCAGATCTGCTCTAATTAAGGCAGTTTCCTTCCCCCCGCCCCCCAGAGCATGTGTATAAATACCCATAAGTTGCTATGAATTTAGTCTCAGGTTCACTCCCCATATTGGATCTCTGTGAATTAAAAATCGGTTCCATGTTTCTTTCCTGACATTAAAAACCCTCTATTGGATCAGATCTAGGTACTTGAGAGATCATGTCTTCTCCCATGACCTCCAACAAGTACATGCCACTGGTTAACAATGACACTGTTGACTGTTGGAGGAGCTTGTGAATAGGGAAGACAAAATTCTCAAGGAAGCTCCGCCTACATGGGAACTCAGTCCAAAGGAAAAAAACAACCACAGAATTAACTAATTTCAGAACTAAGTTTAAAAATACAGAGCTCCTTAGGCTTGACTTTCCCTCAATATGTTCTTCAAACTAAGTCACACATTTTGCAAGCATAGTACCAAGCTGAGTTATAGCCTGGAGCTTGAAATGCCTTACTAGTATTAAGAAAATGATTTTGGTAGACCGCATCCAATGACACAGCACTGGATCACTGTTCACATTACTAAATGATTCTATATAATTTGGCATCACTGAAACAATCTCTGTTCTGAAAAGGTTAGCTCTGGGTTATTATGAAGACTAAATTAACTCTCATCACTTGAGTGAGTGATCCATTCACACCAAGGTCAAAATCAGTAGTTGAGCAGCATGAGAAAGCAGACGTTGTAGCTTACTGACCTACAGTAACTTACAGATAAGCTTTATTTTCTCAGCCAACATGGATGTCACTGAAAACATTAAATTAACCATTTAGTAGTAGTTTATTTACTGCTTTTGTTAAAATAATACAATAAAATTGACCACAAATTATATTAAGAAAATCAATCTATCCACCTTTTAATTGCCTCCACCTTTAATTTTCACTGCATATTTTAAGACAAAAGTCTGTGATTCCAATGCGACTAAGTGATTTGCATTGCTGAGACAGGAATGGAAGCACAGGAAGCTAGTACCCTGTTTGGTTCCCATTTGGAATTTATTATAAATTAAGCCTGCTAAGGAGAGAGGATAGGGTTGACAGGCAGGTATCCAATAGAAAGGAAGCCAGGTATAGGGCTAGGGATATATTCCCTGCTCCCCTACCTCTGTCCCCATAAAATGCTCTTTTCTCAGGGAAGGAAAAGGCCAGGTTTCCTATCTAAACTTTTGTTTTCTTTTCCCATCCCAATTTAGAGCAGATCAAATTACAGAATATCCACTACACATGAATTCCAATTATTCTTTTTTTCCCAAATAAGGACATTAATGCAAAACATTAACACTTCTTCAAAAAATGTTCCAAAAAACTAAATTTGAAAGTGTCAAAATTTTCAATCACAGGCTGATATTAATCTCCATGCTCACCTGAACTGCCCTGGGGCCTTATGACAGTTGAAAGTCCTTCATGCCTCATTTTCTCTGATTCTCTATCAAGCTTATATTACCCATCATGTGCTATGTACATCAACAGCAGAAACTCCCATGGCATACCACAACAGCTCAGCTAGACAGACAGGGCACAGTTTGTTATGGCAAACCCAGGCTGGGTGTAGAGCATGGCCCATTGAGGGAAATGGAGCATAAGAAACTATTAGTTTTGGGCTCTGTCATAATTGAAGCAAAAGAGATTAACATCAACCTAAAATGAAATGTTTTGTTTGAATTTTCCTGAAAGCAAGTTCAAGGAAAGTCAGTCTTTTCTTTACAGAACACGCTCCTAAGTTTTCAGCTGTCTGAATGTACCATATTTACCTGAATATAAGATGAGGGGCTTTCTTCCCAATCATCATGGGGAAAAAGCCCCTTGTCTTATATTCACATACAAAAAATCTCATTAAATACATTGTCTATCGTTAAACTGCTGCCAAAAGCAGCATGTGCTCCTTAATGGAAACTAACTATAAAGTTGATTAAATGCAGCCAATCTGAGCATGGCTATAAAACACATGGCCCACATTGGGCAAGCATATTGATGGGAACCTACCACAATGATAATTTAATGCAGCCCATCTGAATAAGATGTACGATAGTGGCCATTATGCTCAGTCCTTCTCAGTGCCAATTTTTTCAAGCCATGACGACTCAAACATTGAATACATTTCAACTTCTTCTCTCCCACAGCTGAGCTGAGCTGAGCCTTTATTTCCTATTTTTTTAGTAGCCTTAAATGTCTGGCAAATATCAGCAAACAGGGACCATAATGGTTCACCCAGAGGTCCCCTTTATTAGCTTGTCACATTTGTTTAGTGTGGCCCCACCCTCCATGAGGGTGCCCTGAACCACATTTATATATAAAGAGAGGCTGGCTGCAGAGGGGCTGGGCTGGGACACAAGCATGCTCCAGTGTGGGACTAGCTGGCAGGCAGCACCTGCACTGAAGCACCATCATGCCCCAGCCAGCCATATCAGCATCTACAGGTGCATTGCTGTATTTACAAGTACTATCCTGCTGCAAAGTGTATTAGTTTCCTGTCGCCTAACAGGGTCGCACATGTAGATGCTGAGACATTTACTGCTGAGCTAGTTAGGCAACTCCACAGTAAACATCTCGTATAGACATGCCCACTGAGTTGGCATGTGGATTTTTTTCAGAGATGCCCTGTGTTGGTGGTTTGGAATCCATGTGTATATCTTGGAGAGTATCATCTGAATTGTCTGTATAAGTCACCAATTATGCAC
>NW_017729031.1:56419601-56431679 GCF_001723915.1 Gavialis gangeticus
GATGCTGAGACATTTACTGCTGAGCTAGTTAGGCAACTCCACAGTAAACATCTCGTATAGACATGCCCACTGAGTTGGCATGTGGATTTTTTTCAGAGATGCCCTGTGTTGGTGGTTTGGAATCCATGTGTATATCTTGGAGAGTATCATCTGAATTGTCTGTATAAGTCACCAGTTATGCACTTTTCCTGATGACCTGTAAAAAATGTGGGCTTGGGGAATACTGAGACTCTTCATGAAATTTATTCTCTTAACCCCCTTAGGTGCTTCAAATATCTTCTTCTTAGAGACCACTCGTTAGGCAGGTATGGGCTCTTGCACAGCGTAAGATCCTTAGAACATGAGAGATTATTTCAACTAGCAACATAGGTGACTGGTAGGGGGAACACTGGGGGGCACATTCCCCCCCCAATAGGGCCAATCCCACGGCCAACGCCAGATTTTGCAGGTTCCCCCCACATTCAGGAGGCACCAGTCACCCATGAGTAGCAATACAATGCAATAACTAGGAAACTGGTCGCCTTCACAAATATTCTAAGCTCCATATCCATTTGTTCAACATTTATATGTTTCCATAGAGTTTTCATCCAGTCTTTAATACTTGTCTAAAAAAAAGTTTAAAATAAACAAACACCCACCAAAACACACTAGTAGCTATAAGCACAGGCTAAATTAGCAGCTCAAGATGAAAGGAAGACTTCCAACTCATCAGTATATCTGTGTATAAATATATATAATGTAAAAATTAGGGCTGTAAATCAATCGTGGTTAACATGCACAATTAACATGTTAATCATTGTTTGTGTTATTTTTTTAATGCATTAATCATGCCCATGGTTTTGGAGCCTGTGCCTGGTCACTGCCACCTCTGGGTAGCTCTGCGGGGCGGTGGTGGCAGCACAGAGGTCCACACGGCAGCTCAGGAGCAGTCTTTGGTTGGCTTCAGCTGGGGGTGAGGAGCACACACAGACACAGATGCAGCTGCAGCCTACAGGCGGCCAGGAATGCAGCCTGGCATCTGTGAAAGGTCAGGGGTGTTGGGGAGGGAAGGGGAGTGAGGGGTACAGATTGAGGCCCCCACAGTGAGTGGGGGAGTGGGGCAGGGGCTGGGCTGAATAGAGCCCCAGGGCTGGGGCAGGTCATGGGATGGAGCCACAGGTAGCTTGTCCAAGGGCATGGAGGGTGGGCTCCTGCTACTGCGTGCACCCCAGGGGAGACATGGGGGCCACGTGCCCTCCAGATTTGTTTACAGGGTGGAAGCAGGCTGCCACTGCAGGCTGGGTCTCTGCACCCCACTTCCTTTTCCCCAGAAGCCACATGCTGGCTGCACCTCATCCCCTGTCCCCCCAGCGGCAGGAGGCCAAACATAGTGTCATGCAGCTCCCTGTTCAACAATATTGGGGTGCAGAACCCAGCATGCAGCAGCAACCCACCTCTGCCCTGTGCACAAATTCAGGGGGAACATGTCCCCTGTGCCCCCCATGGGTGCACACAGCAGTGGGAGTCCCCCCCCCATGCCCCTGGACGAGCTGCCCACAGCTCCATCTCGGGACCTGCCCCAGGGCCCTATTCACCCCAGCCCCTGCTCCTGCCCCACTCCCTCCCCTCACCATGGGGCCCTTGATCTGCTCCTCAACCTCTTCCCTCCTTGACACCCCTTCTCACACACACACTGACCTGCTGGGTGGTGTCTGTGTCTATGTGTCTGTCCCTCACTCCCAAGCCACAGCCCCCCCAGCCCTGCTGCTGCCCCTCACTCCTAACCCACAGTACCTCACAACCTGCCAGGGTATGCAGGAACCCCCCTCCCCAGGATCTAAACCCTACAGACATAGCCACAGCCCCCAACACCTTCACAAATTCCACACACACACACATATACACACAAACCCCACACCCATCCCCCAACCATACAAAGTACCTGCATAATTTTGCATAACTGAGTTTTTCTGCACGTATTTTTGAGTTTTTAGCTGTGCAATTAAAATTGGAATTACGACAATTTTTTTTAATCGCGTAACTAATCATGATCAAATTTGTTAATCCTTCAGCAGCTCTAAAAACGCAACAAAATCGTTTTCAAAATTTGAAACCTACTGAGGCTGAAATTTAATCTAAGAATATTTACATTTTCCCTTGTGTGTGCTGCAGTACATTGCGTTAAAAAATAAAATTTCAGTAGGTTTATTGTTTTTCATTTTAACGTTTGACTTTATAAAGTATTTCAAATGTATTACACTTGCAAATCTATGACCCACATCACTTCCAACCAGATGCCTTTTCAGTAGTATTAGTAGTGAAGGCGTCTTGAGGGCAACAGATAGAATAAAACCAAATTAAACCTGATGTTAGCTGGCATAATGCCACACTCCTTTTTGCAATGGGGCTGAATTTGTCCCAATAATTTATAAAACATAACAAACTTAAGGTAAAAATGGGCATGCCTATGTAGCAACAGATTTCCTAAAATTCAAATCACACAAAAAGTGGTTAACAACTCTTAGGACCCATAGCAACTTATAGAGTGATGCAAATAAACATTTAGGAACTCAAATTTAGGATATCTTATTGAAATAATTCATTGCAATGATTCCTCATCTATACTTTTTATTTTATTGACTATAAATCTACACTTTAGCATGAAGATTACTAGCGTAACAGAACATAATAATTTTAGACTTAACACTAATACTCTCCATTTTTTCAAGGCCTACATGAACATTCTTTACATGGATTCTTGACAGGATGGGCTGTAATTGTTTCTTCAGCAACATTTCTTACCAGCATCACTAGTAAGCCCTTGTACAGTAAAGGCCCCATACTTGGCTTCTCTGTAAGGAGGAAAAACTGGGGTTATTTAGTTTGGGGTAGCTAAAATGGTGGAGGGGGGCAGTAACAATCATCAACATAAAATACTGTAAAAAGGATGGCAATCAACTGTTCTCCATGCCCACGGAGAGCATGACAGGAAGGAATGGGGTTAAACTGCAAAAAGGGAAATATAGTTAGATATTAAGAACAGCTATCAAGCTATAACAGTAGTGAAGTACTGGAAAAGATTACCCAGAAAGGTGTTAGGGTCTCCATCACTGGAAGTTTTTAACTGCAAATTTGACAAGCTTTTGTCTGGGATGGTTTAGACAGGAATGTTCTTGCCTTGAAAAGGCAGGAATAGACTAGATGACCTCCTGAGGTCCCTTCCCACCCTACAATTCTATACAACAGTTCTGCTAGATTGTGACTGTCATTCTGTACAACTGTTCTCACAATGGCAATATTATTATAAATGTGTGTGAATGATACAAAAAACCTATTTTAAAATGTATTTGAGAACTAAATCTTAAGAAAGTTTAGAGAGGGGGTTGAAAGTGAGACAAGCTTGTATTTAAATGAACCTGTTTGGTGTGCTTTATTTCATCAGGAAAGAGGAATCGGGAGAATGAATTTTCTCTGTTACTCAGAACACGCATTTCTTCATGTTCAGACCGGCAGGAACTCAGTTTGGCCCATTTCAGGATAACCAGGACATTGTATATAGCCCTAACTGCTGAAGGAATAAAACAGGGGGAAAAAGAGATTCCTGCAGGTTATTACTGATACTGCTGATACTGACTACTACTGCAGTCCCTACTGACAGGAACTCTCCTAACACTGGATAAATACAAGTGAAGTTGCAAGCCAGGCATGTGACACAGTAGAGCAGGGGTGGGCAAAATGCGGCCCGCCAGGTCATTCTATCCAGCCCACAGGGCCCCTAAAAAATTTAGAAAATTAATATTTGTCTGCCCGTGGCTGCCTGTCATGTGACCCTCAATGGCTTGCCAAAACTCTGCCCAAAATAATTGCCTGCCCCTGCAGTAGAGGCTCTACTCTGACTGGTCTGAGACCCCAACTTCATTGTTCTTGTCCTACTGAATGGTATAAACAAAGGCTATTCTTCCAGAGGATTATGAGTGGCCACTTTCAAAGCCTTCTCTCCTCTGGCTAGATAGAACAAGGTAGTGACTAATAATATCATTAAAGATACTATAAGTTTGGCCCCAGTAGGAATTGTGCTATCTGTCTGAATCGTAACAATGCATATGTATTTTCAGAATTTCTTTAACATCAAAATAATTCATCCAGTTGCTTGAAAATTGGTGAAAAGAATTTACTTCCTCCCTGACCAGCTGGGCAACACATTTCAGCCAAAGGCACTTTTTTTTTCAGCAGTGATTCAGAATAGAGAAAATGACAGGTCCCAAACTCTTGCAATGCCTGTGAATACCATTGCAATAATGTTATCATTCACTGTCAGGTACTAAAAAGGCACAAATTGAGGCAGACAGTATGACACAGTGGGGGCATATGGTACTGTACTAGGCTTTTTCTTCTCAGTGCTCTATATTGCTTATTCGTGCAGACACCGCTAATGCATTTTCATCTGAAGCATGGCTATGATAATGAACTAGTAGCACTTACTTTGCAAGGTGAGTTAAACCAAGTCTGAACTCTTCACTTGTAATATGCTGCAGTTCACAGATGGAATAATCTATGATTGCTTCTTAGACTAGTTCAGAATTAAGTTCACAGATTCAGAATGTTGGAGTAAAACCTGAACTGCATAATTCCCAGTTCCTTCTTCATCTGTATCAGCATTTTATTATCTGATATTTTAACTCTACCTGATCCACTTGAAATGTCTGGTTTGCCATACATTGCTTTACAAACTATTGTCACCTGCCTAGTTGCCTCACTCTTCACCTATACCAGGTATTCCAGAGTCTTCTGTGTGTATTCATGCCTGCCATATTTACTATTCCCAGCTTCTATCCAAGAAGTGAGATGGCCCACCTGGAATTCAGTTCTTTTTGTGGCAGCACAGAATGCCAACCGTCCATCCTGTTAGATGCGACTTATAATAAAGCTCTTCTGCTGTCTTCAAGTGTAACCATCAGCAAATTACTTCTCCTCTTTGTACCTTAGGGTACATCTATGTTGCAGTCACTTCTAAGAAGAAGGATAAGTTTGCTCACAATGAGCCAGCACAAAGGTATCAACAACAACTAATTTAAAGCTAACTCAGGTATCTCTATATTATATTGTGGTCACTTCTGTGATTGCAATACAGACAAAATCTCAATAATCCACTTTGTAAAAGGAATAATGCTATCTCCCTTTGAAAAAATACATTGAGACCAATGAGTCACAAGCACAATATACATGCTACATGTCATTAACAGCAGCAGCATTATTTTAACAGGTTAGTTTATCCAAGAAAAACTGTTGCTTCTATCCTGTAACTCTGATGTGGCTTCACATATTTTATAAGGTCATAGCAGTTCCCTGGATCTGCAATTTACTTAAGTGTAAAGCAATGTAGTAAGACCTATAGAATACCCCAGTGCCCTGCTCATCATTGCCCATGATAATAGTAAAGTTAAGATCCACAAAAGCCAACAATTCAAGAGGAAAGAAAATCCTCACAAGAGCAGCAGCCGAGCTTTATTCTGCAAATGGCATAAAATAAGGATGACACAGAGGCCCATACTGCTGGTCAAAACAAGGACTTCTACTTTCTGTGCTGATGTGCTTCACCATCTTTCATTCTATATATTCCCCTAAAATGCCCATAGAGGTCAACTGTGTTGGTTGTAGATGTGTTGGTTTAAGGATATAGGCAGACAATGTTCTTTGGGTAAATGTGCTATCTTTTATTAGACAAACTAAATAGTTGGAAAAATTGTTCTTCGCAAGCTTTCAAGCACAAAAACCCTTCATCAGGCGTAGGGAGAGTCTGCTGTTGTTTTGTGTTCTCCTGGATGGAATATGCAAAATGCAGGTCTGCAAAAATGCAAATGCCTGGCAGTGAGGATCAGAGACCATGGGAGGCAATAGGTGTGAGACAGGAAGGCGGGAAGAGGGAGGGGGAAATGTTGACCTGGTGATAGCTGGTAAAATGGGTATGTAGCTGGTAAAATGTAGAGAAGTTACCTGGGGTTATTGGATGGCAGGCAGGTTATAATGTGCCATAAATCCAATGTCTGTATGTAGTCCATGATTTTTTGTATCCAGTAGATTTATGAAGTGAAGTTCATAGGCTCATCTACGAAAGGTGTTTTGTAAATTCCCTCTGAGGATTAGAACTGAGAGACTGGAGAAAGTAGCTGTCTTGTGAGAAGTGCACACACACAGGTAATTGGGTGTTTTTGTCTTTGATAGATTTTCAGTCTGCATGCATTCTGGTACACAGGTGTTGTTTGGTTTCTCCTACCTATTTTCCATCAGGCATTTAGTGCAATGGATGAGATATATTACATTTCTGGAAGTGCAGGTATAAGATCCAGGAATGGTGATGATTCTGTTGTGGGATATAGTTATTGTGGGACTGGTCAAGATGTGTTAGCAGGTTTTGCATTAGATCATACTGTTGAAAGAACACGTGAAAAATTGCTGCAGTTCAAAAAGAAAATCCCCATGAATCACACACCATTAGTTATGACATACCATCCCTCCCTGAAACCTATATGGAAAATCCTCAAACAGTTGCAACCTATTTTAGAAGAAGGCCCAATTCTTGAAGAGATCTTCCAAGAACCACCCATCCTAGCCTTTAAACAAGCACGGAAGCTTGCCAATCTCATCACCAGAAGCAAACTTCCTACAGCCCAAAACACAATTGAATGGATCCAGATCATGCCAGGACAAGAAATGTAAAACCTGCCAACACATCTCCACCACTCCCACAATAACTACACCCCACAACAGAACCATCATCATTCCCAGATCTTATACCTGCACCTCCCGAAATGTAATAGATCTCATCCAGTGCACTAAATGACCAGATGGAAAATATGTTGGAAAAACCAAACAAGAACTGTGTACCAGAACGAACGAACACTGAAAATCTATCAAATACAAAAATACCCAACTACCTGTGGGAACACACTGATCAAAAGACAGCCACTCTCTCTCCAATTTCTCAGTTCTAATCCTTAAACGGAATTTACAAGACACTTTTTATAGATAAGCCTACATACGTCAATTCATAAATCTACTGCATACAAAAAATCATGAACTAAATATTGGATTTATGGTACATTATAACCTGCCTGCCATCCGATAACCCCAGGTAACTGCTCTGCATTTTACCAGCTACATTCTATCACCAGGTCAACACCCCTCCCTGCCCTCCTCCACAGTTCCAGCCACAGCAAAGCCAAGCTGGCTGCGGCGGCAGCTGCTGCTCCTGTCAAGAGGCTTGGGTGTTGGTGAGGGCACCTGGCTGAGGTATGGGGGAGGAGCCAGGCCAGGCCCATGTGGCAAGGGGGGACTCCCTTCCCCAGTGCCCAGCCCAGGCCTCTTGGGAGGCCCATGAGGTGAGGGGGCTTCATTCTACCCTGCCCCACTCCTGACTCCATCTCCAGCCAGGCAAAATCCAGCTGGCAACTATGTGGATGGTGCTCTCTTCCCCTTCCTCCCCCACTGACATCCCCGCAGAGGCACTACAAATTAACCCTCAACGGAACACAAGTTCCCAAAGGCACTCTCTTCTATAGCACCTTCAGCTAATAGCTGATTTACTTAGGATTATTTTTTCGTGCAATCAGTCATTGTGAAAGCACTCTGCAGCTGTGCATGTGTGTCATGTCATGGTTGTAGAGTGCTTTCAGGGGCCCGAGTGCATGAAAAATGTAACTTGTGTAAGTGCCCTTAGAGGCTCCCTGATTCAGAGGCAACAACTTACCTTGTCAGATGCTTCTGCTCTACCTTCACTCAATGATGGAGGTGTACTGAGGTCCTGCAGTGGGCAGAGTGCCAACAACAAGGAAGCAGAAGTGGGGAGCAAAGACTCATCTTCCCTGGCTCTTTCCACACTTGCCACAGGCAGAGTATCTGTAGTAGAGGGTGTGAAAAGGACATTAGGGACAGTCCCCAGGGAGCCTATGCCATGAGGCCAGTGCAGCTGGTGTGTGGAGAGCCTGACCCTCAGCTGCTGCAGCCTAGCTACAGTCCCATATGCTATGGAGTGCAAGGCTACTTGGTTTCTATGGCTGGGCAGAATGGGGCTGTGTTTGCCATAGCAAAGGCTCCTGGGGTGAGAGGTGGAAATTTGGCTTCCACTCTAAGTCAGTGCCCTAACTATGCTACAACCAAATAAAAATAAACATACACTTTGTTAAGTTTTATTATAAATAAAGATTGTATGAAATTTTTGGCTTCCAAATATATATTACTTTGTTTCTTGAGTCCTAAACATAAAAAAGTTAATTTTAGGTGGTAAGATTTTTACATGAGCAGCTCTGCACACACTTTTTGTGTTTGCTATCATGTATGCACACAAATGAATAAAACATAGAATCATAGTAAGAAGCACTGGAAGGGACCTTTAAGATCATCACGTCTGGTCCCCTGCCATGGGCAGGAGGGTAAATGGGCTCAAATGAGCTCAATGAGATGCTTGTTCAGCCTCCTTTTGAACACCGCCAGGGATGGCAACTGCACCAGCTCTGCTGGAAGTGTGTTCCAACTTCTAGTTATCTGTACAGAAAAGAAGTTTTTCCTTATGTCTAACCTAAATTTTTCCTCAGCTAACTTGTGCCCATTGGACCTCATCCACCCAGGGGGTGCTTTTCTGAAAAAGTTGTTCTCCTAGATCCTCGTGTGCTCCCTTGACATATTTGTAGGTGGCTATCAAGTCATCCCTCAGCCTTCTTTTACTCAGACTGAACAAACCCAGAAGCTGACATCTCTCCTTATAAGAACTATCCCCCAGGCCCTTGATCATACGGGTGGCCCTTCTCTGCACCCTTTTGAGCTTGTCCACATCCTTCTTGAAGTGCAGTGCCCAGACCTGGATGCAGTGCTCCAGCTGTGGCCTCCATGACTGAAAGAGACTTGGGGGTCATTATTGACCAGAAAATGAATATGAGCCACCAATGCAATACTGCAGCTGGCAAAGCAAACAAAACTCTGGCTTGCATCTACCGATGCATCTCAAGCAAGACCCAGACTGTCATCCTCCCACTGTACTCAGCCTTGGTGAGGCTGCAGCTGGAGTGCTGCATCCAATTCTGGGCTCCACAATTTAAGAAGGATGTGGAGAAGCTTGAAAGAGTCCAGAGGAGAGCCACACGCATGATCAGAGTGCAAGAGAACAGGGCTTATGAAGACAGGCTGCGAGCTATGGGATACTTCAGCCTGGAGAAGCACGGGCTCAGGGGTGATTTGGTGGCAGCCAATAAGTACATAAAGGGTGTTCATCAGAGCACCCCAGGGCACAACAAGGTCCAATGGTCACAATTTCCTGCAAGACCGTTTTAGGCTGGACATAAGAAAAAATTTCTTTACTGTCTGAGCCCCCAAGGCCTGGAACAAACTCCCCCCAGAGGTGGTGCAAGCACCTACTCTGGACTCTTACAAGAAACATTTGGATGTTTATCTTGCCCTAGCTGACTTCCTGCCCCTTGGGCAGGGGCCTAGACCCGATGATCTTATGAAGTCCCTTCCAGCCCTAATGTCTATAAAATCTACGAAATCTACTGGTGACACATCTGCTGATGCACACCAGGATTCTATTTGCTCTGTTTGCAACTTCACCACACTGGTGGCTCATATTTATCCTCTGGTCAACTGTCACCCCCAGGTCCCTTTCAGATGCAGTGCCAGCCAGTGGACCACCACCCATCATATAGATATGGTGAGGGCTCTTCCTACCCAAATGAAGGACCCAGCATTTGTCCCTGTTGAATCTCATCTGATTGCATTCAGCCCACAGGATCAAGATCATCCTGGATCTTTGTCCTGTTCCCTCTTGTCCCCACAGCTTGATATCATCCACAAACTTAATCATTATGCTTTTCAATCCCTCATCCAGGTACTGATAACGATGTTAAAGAGCGTGGGCCCAAGCACTGATCCCCGGGGGACACCACTGGAGACGGCCCTCCAGGATGAGTCCAACCCCTTGAATTACCACTCACAGGGATCGGCCACTGAGCCAGTTGCAAACCCACCTCACTGCAGCCCAGTCTAGGCCAGTCCTCTCCAAATTAACTGAGAGGATTTCATGGGAAATAGTATCAAAGGCCTTGCTGAAATTTAGGTAGATGACATCCACCTCCTGTCCCATGCCCAGCTGGTTAGTTACCTGGTCATAAAAGGACACCAGGTTTGTTAGGCATGACCTCCTCTTGACAAAACCATGCTGGTTGTTTCTCAGTACCCCACCAGTTGTGAGCTTGTGGTTGATGGCCTCCTTGACAATTTTTTCAAAGATTTTTCCCAGGACCAAAATCAGACTGACCAGTCTATATTTAGCAGGGTCATCCCACTTTCCTTTCATAAAGATGAGTACCACTTTAGCCTTCTTCCAGTCATTCAGGCCACTCCTGAGTTCCATGACTCTTCGAACAGCCTCACCAGAGGCTCCGCTATGAACTCAGCCAGTTTCTTCAGCACTCTCGGGTGTAAGTCATCTGACCAAGCCAACTTGAAAATGTCCAGATGATCTAGGAGTATCTTCACCTGTTAGGAACTGATTTTATGTGGACTACTGTCATTGCCATATTCTCTGTACCTCTTGACAGGTGACGAGTTCTCACCTGATCAGTATCACTAATACTGATGCAAAGTAAGTATTAAGGAGCTCTGCCTTTTCACGGGGGTCAACTGTGGGCTTCCCCTCTGTATTCAGTAGGGGTGCCATAGTGGAGCTTGATTTTTTTCTTGCTTCCTATCTATCTGTAAAATTATTTGTTGTCTTTAATTTTGGGTGTCAGCTTGATTTCCATGCATGCCCTGACTTTCCTTGTCTCATGCCTGCATGAGCATACTCTTCTTTGAACGCTGAACCATTTTTCCATTGCATGTACGCTTCTTTTTTCTTTTTGAGAAGTTCCCTGATGTCCTTGTTAAGCCAGACAGGTCTCTTGGCTCCTTTCCCTCTTTTTGACTGCATGGGGATGACCTCTTTTTTGGGCAGTGAGAATAGCCTCCTTAAAGAAGCGCCAACCTTCATGAGCTCCCAAATCATCCAATCGCTGGTTGCGAAGGGCCTTTCCAGCTAGACTCCTGAGTTTTCCAAAGTCTGCTTGTCTGAAGTCTAGGACTTCTGTTCTGCTCGTAGAATTCCCAGCCTTTTGGGGGATGGTGAATCTAATCAAATTGTGATCGCTGTCAGCCAGAGCACTTCCAATCTTCAGGTTGCCTACCACATCTTCACCTTTGGTCAGCACCAAGTCCAGAGTGGCTTTACTCCTAGTTGCCCTCTCCAAAGCCTGTGTCAAGAGTAGGTCATCTATAGTTGTCAAGAAGTGGTTGATCTGCTGGAGCTGGATCCCAACAGATGTTAGGGTAGTTGAAATCACCCATGACAATCAAGTCTTTAGTACTGGCTGCTTTGGTCAGTTCCCTGTAGAATGCCTGGTCACTCTCCTCTTCTTGGTAGGGAGGCCTATAGTAGACTCCCACCATCAGGTCCTCTTCTCCCGAGCCGCCTTGTATCTTGACCCAGAGGGTCTCAAGGGACTTCCCTCTGCCATCAAATGTAGTCTGCAAGGAGGGATACTGTTCTTTCACATAGAGGGCCACCCCTCCACCCTTCTTCCCAACCCTGTCCTTCCTATAGAGCCTGTAGCCCTCAATATCCACTGCCCGGTCATATGTATCATCCCACCAAGTCTCCATCAATCCAATGAAATCAAACTCCTTGTTTGCCAGAAGGAGTGCCAGTTTGTCCTGTTTGTTGCCCATGCTTCTGGCAGTCCCATAAAGACAGCTGAGTTCACCCCTTAGTCACCTCAGGTTTTCTGTCCCTCTGCAAATGTCTCTGGGTGTTGGTAGTTATCTGGATGGCCCCTACATAAATACCCTCCTCTGGGTCCTCTTGGTGAAAGGATTTGTGCTCAGCAGTGGAATCTTCCCCCACTTCCCCAGGCTTGTGTAGTTTAAAGCCCTCCTCAACAAGTTTAAAGACCCAGGAAACTATAGGCCAGTTAGTCTTACCTCGATCCTAGGCAAGCTGTTTGAGAAAATAATTCTGGCACACATCCAGGAGGGGCCAGCAGGGGACTGCATGCTTAGGGGCAATCAGCACGG
>NW_017729031.1:56432457-56435416 GCF_001723915.1 Gavialis gangeticus
GAGGTGGTGCAGGCTCCTACCCTGGGGGTTTTTAAGAAGAGGTTAGATGAACACCTTGCTGGGGTCGTTTGACCCCAGTACTCTTTCCTGCCATGGCAGGGGGTCGGACTAGATGATCTTCTCAGGTCCCTTCTGACCCTAGAAACTATGAAACTAAGTTTGCAATTCTCATGGAGAAGAGTTTCTTCCCTTTACCCATGAGGTGGATACCATCTCTTGCATGCAGAATGGTGCCGTTGAACTGCATACCAAGGTCAAAGAAACCAAAGCCAGCACAGTAACACCAACTCCAAAGCCTTCGGTTGACTTATTCAATGCATTCTTCCCTCCAACGGCCTCAGCCTGTAGCTGGGAGGATTGAGGAGAAGACCACTTGTGCTCCTAGTTCCTTGAGCTTCACCTCAATGCCTTGTAATCATTCAGGATTCTCCCAAGATTGTTTCTTGCCATGTCATTGATGCCCCCATGGATGAGGAGCAGGGGCACAGGTCTGTGGGGTGGACCAGTTTTGGGATCCTTGCTGTTAAATCTCAGATTCTGGCTCCTAGAAGGCAGCAGACCTCTCAAGCAAAGGGGTCTGGATGACAGATAGCACCTTCTGTTCCTCGCAGCAGGGAGTCTCCCACAACAATCAATTTATGTTGCTTCTTTGGTGGTAGCAGCTGTTCCTGTCTTGTCCTCAGTGCAGCGGATGCCTCTTCTGTTGATGGTATGAGGGCTGCATAGTTGTTGTTTAGGGCTATTGGTGGAGCAACTGATGCACATCGTGGCTTTGGGTCCAATATGACATCTCCATCATTAGGGCATCTTGCTGAATCTCACCCTTCTTTCTGGTCTCCATGTCATCCTTTTCCAGGTGCAGTGTCTGGCAGTAAGCATCAGTGTCCTCCAAGTGCTTCCTGATGGTTCACAGTCTGCTCACCTCCTCCCTCACCTGGCCTTCCAGAACCTCCACCAGTGAGCACATCCCACAAGTGGGAGTGCCTGTACCCCAGGTCCCAGCCTCCAGCAGGCATGCCAGACAGTTTCTACAGCCTGGAGTCAAAGGTTCTGTCTGCATGAAGGTCAGGACCATGGACCCCATCTGGGTAGAGGCCCCAGAGGTACCAGGAGGGGGAGGTCCGTCCAGGTCAGGAAGCCTTGGGGTGCAGTGCATGCCCATCACCATGTTGCTGGGTGGGCCCTGTTTGCGTGGCTCCTTAGATGTTTGTTTGAATAGGAGAGACCAGGTGGGTATGATTAACCCCCCATCTCCACGTGGTCTTCTCCAGCAGCTGCTGCTGTCTCGCAGACAGGGTTAAGTAGCTGCATGAGTGTGCATAATGTGCATGAATTAAACAGGGGTATAGGTTGTAGCCATGTTGGTCTAAGCACATAGGCAAACAAGGTTCTTTGGGTAATTCTTATATCTTTTATTAGACCAACTCAAATAGTTGGAAATTTTTCTTAGCAAGCTTTTGGGTATAAATGCCCTTCATCGGGCTGAGGAAGCACCTGCAGTTGGTGTGTGCTCTTCCTGGATGGAATGAATAGTAAAGAAGCCAGAGACTGGTATGCATGCCAGGAAGGCAGTCAGTGAAGATCTAAACTGAAGAGTCAGTGGGTGGGAGACAGGCTGGGGGGTTGGGGAGGAAAGGGAAATTAATGTAGCTAGTAAATAGTGGAGAGGTACCTGGGGAGTCAGATGTTAGGCAGGTTATGTGTCATAAATCTAATGTCTACATTTAGTCCATGATTTTTTGTATCCAGGAGGTTGATGAAGTGATGTTCATAGGTTCATTTGTAAAACATGTTTTGTAAATTCCCTTTAAGAATTATAACTGAGAGATTGGAGAGAGAGTGGTTTTCTTGTGAGAAATGTGTCCCAACAGGTAATTGGGTATTCTTTAGAGCTGTATGAAGCTTCGGTCCCTGATTCAATTCTGCAGAGATTCGGCTCAATTCAGTGGCCGAATCTCTGAATCCAAATCAAATCAAGAGACCTTTTAATTTCTCCGAATTGAATTGGAACCCTCCAAATTGATTCAGAGAGATTTGGAAAGATTTGGCGATCTGGACATAGACACAGCTTTAAATGTTTTTTCTACATATCTCAAGGTAGCAGGCAGCTTGTGAATGCTCCAAAGGTGGGGCAGATGGAACATCCTACAGGAGCATGGGGGGGTCCCCAGTGCTCTCAGCAACAGACCCAGAAGTGGACTAGTCCATTTCTGGGCCCACTCGTCAGTGTACTAGGGCCCCCCCCTCGTGCCCCGCCCCAGCGACTGGTGCCTCCTGGGTCTGGGGGGGCACCTGGGGTCCCCTGTGGCCAATCACTGAGCTGGGGGAGGGGGGCCCATGGGGGCCTCCAGCGCACTCCCCAGCAGACCCAGAAGTGGACCAGAAGTATTTCCAGTACACTTCTGGTTTGCCGCTGAGCATGCAGGGGGTCCCCCCATGCTCCTATGGGATGCTCCATCTGCCCCACCATCACAGCATTCATGAGCTGCGCCTGGTACCTTGAGGTATGTAGAAAAATCCTGTAAAGCTGTGTCTATTTCAGAATAGCTGATTTTCCAAATCATCATTGAATCTTCAGATTTGGATTTGGCTGAATTGAAATGGGGACAGTGATCCGAATCAACAAATCAAATCACTGTCCCTGATTCAGGCCATATCCAATTCCGAATCGAATATGGCCCATTTGACACACCCCTAGTATTCTTATCTTCAATAGTTTCTAGTGCGTGTTCATTCTGATGTGCAGTTGTTGTTTGGTCTCTCCTATGTGCTTTCCATCAGGAAATTTGGTGCATTGACTGAGATATATTACATTTCTGGAGGTGCAGCTGTAAGATGCAGGAATGCTCATGGTTCTGTTGTGGGGTTCAGTAATTGTAGGGGTGGTGGAGATATATTAGCAGGTTTTACATTTCTTGTCATGGCATGGTCTAGATCATTTGGTGTGTTTTGGGCCGTA
>NW_017729031.1:56440416-56444845 GCF_001723915.1 Gavialis gangeticus
AATTTCTCCGAATTGAATTGGAACCCTCCAAATTGATTCAGAGAGATTTGGAAAGATTTGGCGATCTGGACATAGACACAGCTTTAAATGTTTTTTCTACATATCTCAAGGTAGCAGGCAGCTTGTGAATGCTCCAAAGGTGGGGCAGATGGAACATCCTACAGGAGCATGGGGGGGTCCCCAGTGCTCTCAGCAACAGACCCAGAAGTGGACTAGTCCATTTCTGGGCCCACTCGTCAGTGTACTAGGGCCCCCCCCTCGTGCCCCGCCCCAGCGACTGGTGCCTCCTGGGTCTGGGGGGGCACCTGGGGTCCCCTGTGGCCAATCACTGAGCTGGGGGAGGGGGGCCCATGGGGGCCTCCAGCGCACTCCCCAGCAGACCCAGAAGTGGACCAGAAGTATTTCCAGTACACTTCTGGTTTGCCGCTGAGCATGCAGGGGGTCCCCCCATGCTCCTATGGGATGCTCCATCTGCCCCACCATCACAGCATTCATGAGCTGCGCCTGGTACCTTGAGGTATGTAGAAAAATCCTGTAAAGCTGTGTCTATTTCAGAATAGCTGATTTTCCAAATCATCATTGAATCTTCAGATTTGGATTTGGCTGAATTGAAATGGGGACAGTGATCCGAATCAACAAATCAAATCACTGTCCCTGATTCAGGCCATATCCAATTCCGAATCGAATATGGCCCATTTGACACACCCCTAGTATTCTTATCTTCAATAGTTTCTAGTGCGTGTTCATTCTGATGTGCAGTTGTTGTTTGGTCTCTCCTATGTGCTTTCCATCAGGAAATTTGGTGCATTGACTGAGATATATTACATTTCTGGAGGTGCAGCTGTAAGATGCAGGAATGCTCATGGTTCTGTTGTGGGGTTCAGTAATTGTAGGGGTGGTGGAGATATATTAGCAGGTTTTACATTTCTTGTCATGGCATGGTCTAGATCATTTGGTGTGTTTTGGGCCGTAGGAAGTTTGCTTCTGGTGATGAAGTTAGCAAGGTTTGGTGCTTGTTTGCATAAAGGCACTACGTGGGTGTGCAGATGGGTACAAACAGGCTCGGAACATGAAGAATCAAGCACCTACATTCCTAAGTGATAGCACTCAGTCTCTGTATAAAACATGTTTCTTAGTTCAAGCTGGCTAAATAGACTCAACTCATTCAAAATAAAATCTGTGGGAAGAAAACACACTTGTAGTTCTCACACAGATTGGGAGGCCAAGTTACAGGCTATGGAGGAGTTTAATCTTTAACTCAGCTGCTAACTTATAAAAACTGCAGCCTGCTTTTCTCCACTAGTATTTTACCTCCACCTAGCTAGTTTGGCATATGAACAACTTTTTTCCTAGTGACAACACAGACATGCAGTTCCTGTGAAAAATTAGCCCCTGATATTGGTAGGAAGGCAGAGGTTGCAAATGTCTTGCCTTCTTAAGAAGGGAAGTTGTAGTGCAGGTTGTAATCAAGAGAGCCCCAAGCCAGAGGTTCAGATCTAGATCTCAACTTGCCCATGGCTGAGGTGTAAAGGTTTTGATTTGAAGGCAACCCTATATTGTTCAGGTATTTCAGGTAGACCACTATAGCAAACCATAACTAGGTTTGGAGCTGAGGTATTTCAAGAGAATTTTAGGAAGGATTATAGCTCATGCCAATCCCTTCCCAAGTTCTCCAGAGGAATTTTACAAGTTGCACAATCCTTTTAGATGGCTCCAGGAGCTCGTCAGATGCTTGTGTCATTGGTGGGTCCAGAGGGAGCCCAAGAATATGGCCTAGCTTCTGACCAATCTCATTTGACATACCACAAGCATAGCCCTACACTCCCCTGAGTGATTCACCAGTGATTCACCTTTGCAATTAGGCATTATAGCCAAGTGGTAGCTCTGCTGTCGGTTAGGGATAGCTCCTGATATCAGCCAATCTCAGGGTGTTGTTACAAGCTAAGGCACTTAAAAAGGGAAAGTTCACACATTAAAGGGTATTAAAATGTGCTAAGTACCCTCTAGGGTGTGTTCACACAGGCAGGCATGTGCACTTGCAGCAGCTCAAATAGGAGCGGCAGAAATTTGAGCCAGGGATTTTTGCTTCAGCACACATGCCTGGACATGCACTTCTATGTGGGACAAGTTATACCAATTGGGGCAAAATAACCCTGCCCAGCTCCTCTCAGATCTGCAACCAAGGGGAGCTAGAACCTGGGGCCAACACCTATGATGGCCCCAGCAGTATAAATAGTAGGGCTGTGCAAAATTTCGCCGCCAGTTTTGTTTTAACTCTGTTTCGACCTGTTTTGAGGTCAAAACAGCAAAATCAAAATGAAACAGATATGGTTGAAACAGGCTTGATACAAAACGAGGCAAGTCAAAACATTTCATCTTTTCAACGCTGTTTTGACGTTTCGCCCATAGGCTATAATGGGGAAGGTTGAAACAGCCTATAACTTTGTCATTTCTGTCCAGATTCAAATGAAACTTTTAGAAATGGTAGCCACTTCAGAGGGCATAAAGTGTGCCACGTTTCAAGAAGATAGATATGGGGGGTTTGGAGGAACTGCACCCCAAAGTCTTGAGAGCCAAACTTATGTCATGTGTATGTGTTAATCCACAGTGCGGTCAAAACTACAGAGATGGTAGCCCCTGCAGAGGTCACAAAGCCTGCCAAGTTTCAAGAAGATAGGTATAGGGGTTTGGGGAAACTGCACCTCAAGCTGCAGACAAGCAAAACTCATGGCATGGGCAACACTGTGTGTGTTAAGGCACAGCAGGGTGAAAGCTGCAGGGATGGTAGCCCCTGCTGAGGCCATGAAGCCTGCCAGCTGTCAAGGAGATAGATGCAGGGGTTCTGGGGCCCTGCACCTCTGGCTGCTGACAGGCAAAACTCATGTCATGGGTACTTATGCAATTGTGTCTGTCTTGGGGCACAGGGGATGAGAAACTACTGCAGGCCTGGCTGCTAGGCCCTGTTGCGGCCACAAAGCCTGCCAGCTATCAAGGAGATAGGTGCAGGGGGAATGTGGGTTCTGGGACCCTGCACCCTTAGCTGCTGACAGGCAAAACTCATGACATGGGTGCTTGTGCAACTGCTGCCTCTCATCAGGCAGCAGGACTGAAGATCCCCCATCACTTGCCACCATAGACCTGGGGGTAATAATTGACCACAGTATGAACATGAGCTGGCAATGCGATGCTGTAGCCAGCAGGGCCAACAATATGCTTGATGCATCTCCAGCAAAACCATTGCAAAGAAGTGATTCTCCTGTTCTACTCAGCACTGGTGAGACTGCAGCTAGAGTTCTGGGCTCCACACCTTAACAAGGACATGGTAAAGCTTAAGAGAGTCCAGAGAAGGGTTACCCATATGATCAGAGACTTGCATGGCAAGCCATATGAGGAAAGGCTGAGGGACCTGGGACTCTTCAGCCTGAAAAAAAGAAGGCTGAAAGGGGACTCGGTAGTAGCTTACAGCTACATCAGAAGCGTACATCTAGGACTCAGTGAACAACTGTTCACCAGGGCACCCTTGGGGAAAACTAGCAGTAATAGTCCCAGTCTGGACACCCTAGTTGTGAAGTAATTTTTCCTAATGTTGAGCCTAAAATGAGCCTGAAAAGATCTTCCAGGAGTTTGTTGTCTCAGCAGGGGCGATCTTTCCTGTAGTTTTCACCCCACTGTGGCTTAACACATACATGTGACATGAGTTTTGCTCTCAAGATTTTCAGGTGCAATTTCTCTGAACCCCCTGCACCTATCTTCTTGAAGTTTGGCATGCTTCATGCCCTCAGAAGAGGCTACCATTTCTGCAAGTTTCATCCAAATCAGGCCAGAAATGACAAAGTTGTAGCCTGTTTTGACCTTCCCCATCATATCCTATAAGCGAAACGTTGAAAGGGGGTCAAAACAGCAAAACATTTTGACAGAATGGAACAGCTGTTTCAACTCAAAACAGAAGTCGAAATAGAACACTGTTCTGTCAAAACGTCAAAATGCTGGTTGAAAAAGAACACTTCCGTTTCACACAGCCCTAATAAATAGCTCCCCTGTGCAGCAGTATAAAAACCTGACCTGGCGAGCAGCTCAGGGCTATTTGCCCCTTCTGAGGCCCAGCCACTTGGTATCTGGGGACACTACCCTTTGTACCAGCTGGACTGCTGAAGCAGCCCTAACCTGGAGAGGCCCCTGCCCCCTCTACCTACTGCAGCAGTCTGGCAGTGGGGGTTGATCTCTGGCTGTGACCTGCTGCCGCCTGTGACAGCATGTGGCCCCAAGGCTGCCAGACCTGCATGGAGACTGCACAGCTGCAGCAGATGCATCTGCACACCTCTGGGCCAGCTGCCAGTGGGGTTTCATAGTTTCATAGTTGGTAGGGTCGGAAGGGACCTGAGCAGATCATCAAGTCCAACCCCCTGCCATGGCAGGAAAAAGTACTGGG
>NW_017729031.1:56445420-56452751 GCF_001723915.1 Gavialis gangeticus
CCTACATCCCCGAGCAACTGCAGAATAGCCCTCCTTGGTGATGACCCCTTCTTTCCATTGGGTGTAAGCCACCTTTTTAGCAAGGAGACATTCCCAGATGCTTTTGGTGAGCCATGGGGGCTTATGTGCCCTCCTGCTCCCTTTGATCCTCATTGGGATTACCTTCCTTTGGGCTTAGAGGATCGTCTCCTTGAGAAGCAACCACTCTCCTTGGACACTGTCGCCCAGGTGGTCAAGCACCCGCAGCCCCCTCACCAGGTCATCACCCGTGGCCAGCACTAGGTCCAACAAGGCATCCCCCTGGTGGGGCTGTGCACCTCCTGGGTTAGATGGAGGTCCTGCACTCTGTCTAAAAACCTACGCGAGCGTTCAGACCTGGCTGACTGCTCTTCCCAGCAGATGTCCGGGAAGTTCAGGTCCCCCATGATTACCACATGGAGCAGATAGTTGTTCATCTGCTCCATGCAGATAAAATGACTGATTTGCAATCATCCAACATCCCAGGATGCATGGTTCTCAGCCCCTCTACCCCTAACAAACTTTCCATCCTGCCAAGCTCTACTGCCTGCCAGAAAACTTTGGGGGCAGGGGGCCGTGGTTTCCCTCCTCATCCTCCCACGTTCCTGGAAGGGGGCAGAGGGATGGGGGGAGAGCTATCTAGTGCCAAGCATGGAGCCCAGGAAGGTATGCTTTCCTGGGGTCTATACTGTTATTGTAGTTAACCCCCAGCAGCTCCACACTGAGAGAAGAGCCACCCAGTGACAAGAGCATGGAGCCCAGGGAGGCATGCTTCTCAGGGGTCCATGCTATCACTACACTTAACCCCCAGGGCTGCACTCCCAAGGGAGGGATAAAGTTCTGGCTCCTGGCCATGCGCCTGCTCGCTAGGCCCTCTAGTATCAAGTCAGAGTTGTGCAGGTAAGAGATGGCATTAAGCCTTAACTTGTGACTGCTCTGAAACTTTTCTAACTGTAACACTGCATACAATTCCAAAGATTTAGAATGGTTTAAAGATAACCTGTAACATCACCCTTATAGTTAAATAGAGCTGGATTGGGCCCATGTTCTGGAGACCTGCAGCCAGAGTCACCCAAGTTTAGAAGGCAGGGTAGATTTGTACCTTATAGATTAATCGAAGTAGAAGCCCAAACCAGCTCTGGGCAGCTCAATATTATGACTCCTTTCTGTCACAATGGTATGCCATCATCTGAAGTCCTGTTCTCCAGTGATAAAACATGAGCAAGTCCCACTGAATTCTACCAGCACGATTTGTATCCTGTAGCTGAAAGATTAGGCTTCTGGATCACTAGCCACTTCAACATTTAAGATAATTATTTTTCCAATTCAGCATTCCTGCTTTCTCTTGGAAAGAGCAGAGATTGAGGAAAAGGAACAAAACCTTAGTCTTCCTCAAAATACTACTCCCCCTATGGGAGCAACAGTAATTTTTTTCAGTGTTAGATATGGAAGGAGTTGGAGGTTTTCTTAGAGCCCATGAAAAAAGGATGCTACAAGCTGCAGCAAGCCACTGTGCATGCTTTCTTCACACAGTTCTTCCTGCTTCTCGTTGTAGCAAACCTATGGTGGGCAATAACTGAAGCAAAGTATGTGAGGGCTTTGTCCTAAATGCAGATACCCTGACTGCCAATAAATTTTTACATTTTATTATTAGGTACATACATATTCATGCACAGGTCATTAATATGTACACACACATGTGAGGCAGGGACAGAAGGGAAGGAAAGCTTCTCTTTCAATTCCTTCTTAAAGGTTTACCATTGAAGTTCAGAATTCCAGTTTTTCTAAAGGTCAGTGAGAGAAAAGGACTTGAAAATGATAGGATAATTAGAGACAGATCACCATCAAACAGTGTATTGATGTGTTTCTCCAGCATCTGTTTTTCCTTATTTTTTTTCCTTCTCTCTCTGTTCTTTAATCATTTTTGGTTACATGTTCATAAATAATTTAGTATTGTCATTTTAAAATATACTGTTATTCAAATGAGAAAATCTGGCTTTAAAAAAAAAACCATGCAGTGACCACATGGTACTGAACGCAAATAGAATGGAATTAATTTTCAAGGTTTTTTTTCTTCTATTCTTTTCTTAAACCAATTGTTTAAGGGGCCCCAGCTAAAATCAAACCACAACTCACATCATGCAATTCTCTCCTCCTTTTAAGTGAAGTTAGAAGTAAGACTAACACCTGTAGTCCCCGTGGCAAACACTGAATAAAGATATGAGGCCTTACCTGCACAAAGAACACCAGGTCCCATACAGACTTCAGTAAACTAACATCAGCGCAGCACTGTTTTAGCTGCTTAAATTCTGGTACACTCACTTCAAAAGGTCTGGAGTTTCCTGAAGTCTTTTCATCTCCCCTCGAGGATTGCAGTATCTTTATGGGTCTGCCTGGGCATCATTTTATAATTTTTTATCTACCTGAATGGACCAATATTTTGCACATACTTGTTAAGGATAGCTTTGTTTGCCCTGAATTTTCTTTTATTTACTCCACCCCTCTACTCCTTTCTTTCATGAGCAGGTATCATGAAGACATGGTAACTGGAAAAATCATTTTGTTTAAAACAAGGAAGCTACACTGCATTGTTTGTTCAGGAGAAAGATTTCTTTTTCCAACACATTCAGTGCCAGCCAGCCACTAGGAGAGAGATTAACAAGATGGTGCAGCAACTTCCTCACCACAGCAGGCCTACTCTGCACAAACATGAGAAAAGGAGGAAGGTTCACCCACCTCCTTGACCTATTAGGAAGAAGCACGTCTGAGATTCACAGACAGGCTAACGCTGAGAATCTCTGTAAGAAGTTGTTATTTACCTCCTGGTGACAGTCACTTGCCAGGGGTTATCTTACATCTCTGTCACTCATCAGTTGTGGTTAAAACTTTTACAAAGGCAGTCATTCCCTCGGAGAAATGGCCACAGGGGGTGTCCCTGGCACCAAGTACCCAAAGAACCTTCCTCCAGTCTTGTGGCAACTCAGGTATTTTTAAAAGCCTATCGTGAAGGACCTTGTTGAAAGCTTTTTGAAAGTCCAGATATATTATGTCAACTGGATTCCTCATGTCTATGTCTCCATCCTCAAAGACCCGATCTCCAAACTGGAAAGGCAGGATTTCACTTTACACAAACCATACTGACTCTTTCCCAACAGATCATATTAGGCCACGTGACTACAAGTACTCCTGGGGGGTGCCCCCCACAGGCCCAGGGGGCACCAGTTGCCAAGCCGGGAGGTGAGGGGGGAAGCTCTGCAGTGGACCCAGAAGTGGACCAGAAATGCTTGTGGTCCACTTCCAGGTCCGCTGCCAAGCACACTGGGGACCCCACCGCATTCCCGTGGGACGCTCCATCCACCCCACCATCGCAGCATTCACGAGCCACCTGCTACCTTGAGGTATGTAGAAAAAACATTTAAAGCTGTGTCTATGTCCGAATCATTGAAGCTTTCCAAATTGATTCGGAGGGTTCCAGTTCAATTCGGAGAGATTAAAGGGTCCTCTGTTTCGATTTGGATCAGAGATTCAGCTGCCAAATCAGGCCAAATCTCCACCAAATCAAATCAGCGACCAAAGCTTCACACAGCCCTACTTCTTACCTACTCAGACCAGGATTATCTCATGGATTTACATGGGGATTTTGCTTTTCTAAATTAAATGCCACACCCATTTAATTTTTAACAATGAAAGGCCACCAGCCCAATATTCCCAAGCAATCCTGCCACAACAAATCAACTGCAGGGGAAAATGCTGACATGGAAACAGACTGCCAGATCCAGGCTTTATCACACAACCGGCTGCAATAAAAAACATATATTCCTTAAAAATTAGGAATATTCTTTAACAACAATGCATTTTACTCACTTTAAAAAGGAGATTCACAGCTCAGTAATTCACTTATAGTCAAGTTTAGAAAAAGATTTGGAAGACTTCCTCCTCAAGATAGTATTTCTCAAGACAGTATTTCTCACTCAGGTGTTTGGAACAGTCAGACACACTCAGCTGAAATACTCTGATTTAAGATCTAGTTTAAAGAGCAGGACCCATTTCTGTCTCATATTACTCAGTTTCACATTATAAAGCACTCTGGTGTTTGACAGAATGAGCTACATACATCAGTAAATAATATTAATGTATACTGCAGAGTGACTGTAAGCTGTGACAATGCTTTCCCAAACTATTTACAGTGACAAAAGTGTCATAGTAATTCATAAAAGCAATGGATATATTTACTTTATCCATAAGCTTGTAAATATCCTCAGCATCAAACCTAAAAATGATTTCATTTTTAAATCTGTTTCTAAACTCGTGCTGTTTAACCTGAAAGATACAATATATTTACTGAAGGAGGGCTCCATAGAGGTTAAATAGGTGATCCATGGAGACTATACCATAACTTTTCCTTAGCTGCCATTCATTAAATATGTTCCATCTCATGAACCATGAATCATTTCATTTTAAGTACTCTTTTATTTCCTTTAAATTTACCTAAAACTTTATTAGATTCGGCCCATACAGCCCTGACAGACAGGCCGCATACATTTAAGACATTCCCAGTGGAGAAGCATAAAACATTTAAAATCTATATTTGATCTGACAACAGCAGCACCGTGTTTGAATTAGAAACAGATTAGACATAATTGAAGATAAAGAGGACGCAAGCATCACTCCCATTTTGGTGAAGTGGGCTTTAAATTATCAGATTCATCCAGAATACATTACCAAGAAACATTGAATTGTTATCTTTAGACAGCCTTTTCTAAGAGTTTACAATTTCTCAGTTCAGTGAAGCTTACCACCAGCTTGTTATCAGAACAAAAAACGAAAAATCATTCGGTTCAGAGCACAGAACTGATCTCACCTCAAAAGTACACATTTTCTTCCGATAACAGACACTTCATTGGACTGCAGAGGTGCCACTTCATGCTTTACAGTGAAGGCAATCTTTTTAAGGTTCTTCCACTTTTCAGGTAATTCCTAACAACATTACCAACAGATATTGTTTGTCAGTCGCACCTCAAACAACCCTCTCCATACAGAAACACATACACACCCCCCCCATCACCACTTCTTATTTTTCTATGCCAGTTGACTTTGTTTCATTCACTTTCAACTTCTTTATTTAATGCTAAACATGGACTCATTACTCATGTTAATTTGCAAACTGTAATTAATACAAAAGACTAAACTTTGTTTATAACAGTTTGTGTTTTCCACTTAGAACATATTTCTCTAACTTGACTTTGAAATTATACCCCAGCAATTCAATTATGCTACACATTATACATCATTTGAGCCTTATGACAATACATATTTTACTTATTTGACTCAATAATGCAAACATTTGCTATTAAATAAAGTTTACCTCTTGTGACTTTCTTAGTATTATATCCAATAACCTATAGCTTTACGTATCAGTTTGGACCTCATTTTCCCAGGAACTCAGCTGTGTAGCAGCAAGGATGTGTTTCACATCCAGCTGTGTGCCGATGAGGACCCCAGTTTCACACATCACCAAGCCCTAACTGCTCTACAGAAAATACTTGTTGCTGACAATAGGTGTCAGCAACCAGGGCACCTGAACTATTGCTGAATACAAAGACAAGCCCTGTCCAACGTCCTTTCAGTGGAGATGGTTAAATCCTGCAGTGAGAGATAGCTACACAAAAGCAGCACAAACAAGGATTGTAAGTAACCTGGCTTGGTCTTGAACCTCAAAGTACCCTGCTGAATTCAATAGTTTGACTTAAGTAGATCATATTGCCACTTCATACTCCTATTGCTTAAAAAACCCAAATAAGCCAGATTTTTTATTCTGATTTGATGTAGTATTTGCCATTAACTTGGGCTACAAGTTTAATAGACTTGAGCAAGCTATTGATACTGCATCATAAATAAGGACACAAAGAAATCTCCATCTATAAATTGCACCTTAAAGAAGATATTTCCATAGCAAAACTATGTTTTCCAAAAAAGTAATCAGACTTCATGAAAGACGAGAATTGAACGTAAAACCACCTTTATGAAAGATTCATCATTTTCACACCCTGTGCATGACTGAAAACTTCTGAGAAATCATGATAGGGAGAAAAACCTATCAGTTTGTGCTTTTTAAGTTAGAATAATCCAATTCTATACAGAAACAATTCAGCACAGAAACCTCCCTATTGTGAAAACAAAGCAGAACAGAAAATTTGAAGAATCCACTTTCTGAAGAATCTTATTCATAACAACTGACACTGAGATTAAATTTAACCTGCAAGGTCTTAACTGGTTCAGTGTGGGAAACAGGAATTTGATTTCACCAAAAAAACCCCAAGTTTAAAATTCAACTTTAAAACACGTTCATGAAAAAACAGACACATCCCCAGAGTAGACTAGTGGTTCAAGGCATTCAGCTGGGATGTGGGAAATCTTGAGTCAAGCCCCTGCCCTGAATCCAGGAGGGAAGCCACTTGAATTTGCTTCCCATATCCCAGGCATATATGCTCTGACCATCAGGTTTTGAAGCCTCTTTTCTTCTCTCTGCCAGCTTTAGTCTTAGCCTTGGAGAATTCTTTTGAATGATTACACAGTTTTATTCCTCCTGACCTAATGGAAATCTAAATACAGAATGGAAGTTTATTTTTTTCAAGCACTTCTCTGAAATTGTGTGACACAGACACCTTTTACTTCGAAAAGGAAAGTGGTCTGCAGCAGCAGATTCCTCCTATCTCATACCACTTGCTACTTAGTTATAGGGGATGGATTGCTTTGTACAGAACCTTGGTCCCCTCACGTTACACTCACCTATACTGCAGAGGAAGGAGGAGGTTGCTGTTCTCCCTCATTCATTGACATATGATATTCATAAGCTTTTTCAGGGAGTAAGGATTGGTCTTGCTCCCTTTCGCAGGTATTTAAAGCTTGACCCCTTACGTTTGTAGAGGATGTAATAATGCCTTGTAGGGCTGTGCAAAGCTTCAATCCCTGATCCGATTCGGCGGAGATTGGCCCGATTCAGTGGCTGAATCTCCAAATCCAAATCAAATCAGGAGACCCTTTAAACTCTCCAAATCGACTTGGAGAGATTCAGGAAGATTCAGAGATTATGTTTTTTCTATATACCTCTAGGTAGCGGGTGGTTCATGAATGCTGCGATGCTGGGGGGAATGGAGTGTCCCACAAGAGTGTGGGGGGGGTCCCCAGCGCGCTCAGCAGCAGACCCAGAAGTGGACCAGAGGCACTTCCTGTCCACTTCCAGTTCCATTGGAGAATGTGCTGAGGGGCCCCTCTGCGCCCTGCTCCCAGCTTAGTGACTAATGCCTCCTGGG
>NW_017729031.1:56457751-56469581 GCF_001723915.1 Gavialis gangeticus
TTCCAGTTCCATTGGAGAATGTGCTGAGGGGCCCCTCTGCGCCCTGCTCCCAGCTTAGTGACTGATGCCTCCTGGGTCTGGGGGGGCACCCAGGGTCACCCTGCAGCTGATCACTGAGCCAGGGGGGTACGGGGGGGGGCATGCTCCCTGGCAGACCCAGAAGTGGGCCAGAAGTACTTCCAGTCCACTTCCAGGTTCGATGCCAAGCACATGGGGGGGCCCCTGTGCTTCTGTGGGACGCTCCATCCACCCCAGCATTCACAAGCTGCACTAGTACCTTGAGGTATATAGAAAAACCATTTAAAGCTGTGTCTATGGCCGAATCACTGATTCTCCACATCAGCAGCAAAACTTCAGATTCTGATTTGGCCGAATCAAATCAGGGACTGTGATCCAAATCAACTAATCAAATCACTGTCCCCAGTTTGGGCCAAATCTGAATTGAATATGGCCCATTTTGCACACCCCTAACGCCTTGCATGTTGATCTATTCCAGCACAACGATGAAAACCACCTAATTCCCATGAATAGTGAACGTGCCAACAGTCCTGCATAGCAGCAGAATAAAGGCTCTACAGCTCCAAGAACAGCTCCAAGAACTACAAAATTACTGTCCAACTAATGACCCACACATGCGCTGCAGGGAAGGGGGAAGGGGTCTACACTCATGTGCAATACAACAAAAGTGTGTGGGGGAGGAGAGAAAAGTGAGCGCAGCCAGAGGGCCCTTGGCTCGCACTAGTGCCTTTCACAGGGTATGGGACCCTTTCTGGTGCAGCCTATGCAGTACGTTGCTCCTGGCTGCTTGGAAGCTGGACAGCCCTGGCCTACAGCATTTCTAAGGGAACTGGTGAGTAACTCAAGCCACAGAACTAGGGTCAGATGGGCTTGCAAAATGTTACATGAGTGAAATATTATTCTAAATTTTTAACACAGGATTTGGAATGATGTTTTTACTTCCATTGTTTTAGTAAAACATTCCCTTCCGGCCTAGAAGCGGAAACACAGTGCTGCCTGGTATGAGAACTAGAACCAAACAATGAGCATTTGGGTGAAACTGTATGATCTGTGTTATATGAGAGGCAAGACTGGAGGACCTTTCTGGTCTTAAATGTATGTATTTATAAACTGGCCTGTTTAGTTTTATTATCCAGAGTTAAATGGCTATTATCCAGAGTTAAATGGCTATAGTAAATAAGAAGCATAATTGGCAAAAAGTCCACTACATTTTCAATTCCCTTGAGTTTCTATGGCTTAGAGTGCAATAGATATGTCATTGCCTCCCTTCACTTTCTTAGCTAACCCTTTTTCAGTTTCATGGATGAATTTCTCTAACTCAGTAACACTAATATATGTAGTATTAGAAAAAGTCAACAGTTAATTAGCATAGAGCATGTGAAAACTTAAAGCAAGATGTACACACCAATTATATTAATAAGTAAATGCAATTAAATCACATCTCAAAGCACTGTGTCAAGTTTCTTAGAAGCTGACAATTGAAATTTGCATGTATGACAGCAACTCCATGGATAGACAGGATGGAGTGCAATGAGTTGATTCCCATCAGGCCCTGAATCGCCTTTCCTTTTCCAGTACATTTGCTGAGGGGGTAGCCATAATCTGGCCCTCAATGCTCCAAAGTAAGAGAGGTAGTGGGAAAGGGGGATGATTAGCACAGTCAGTAGCACTGGAAGGCCCAGAGAGAGGTCTAAGTGGGGCAGCTGTTACATCATAATCCACACCCTATCACAGAGCAAGGATGGTTAAACAGTGGAAGTGCAAACTACACAATTTAAAAGTGCAACTAGGTTATTCCTCTCTGGTTATTCACCTCTTAGAATGACTAGACATTCATTACTCTTAATCCATCATATCCTGCCTGTAATCCAGACACTACAGCTGACAGGGTTGAAGTATTAGAAATACAAATTACTTGTGGCAAGTTCAGAATATATTAGAAAAATAAAGAAAGTATATGCTTGCTTTGATGGCACCTTCTACTTAGATTTCATAGACATTAGAGCTGGAAGGAACCTCGGAAGATCAAGTCCAGCCCCCTGCCCGATGGCCTACTTGATGGCCTCCAAGCTCTTTACAAGCAGTTATGAATTTAGACTGAACAGTTTTATGATCTACACAGATATCACTATCCATCATTTATAGATGGAGGAAGTCAAGCAGAGAGAGGTTATATCTATTGCCCCAAGTCACATCTAAGTCTGTGAGAGAACCGGGACCAAAACTGTCTCTCATTCCTAGGCTTTATCTTCCCAGTCCTTCTGTCCCTCCTTTAACCCAAGGATCTGAATTTCCAACACAATCATTTAACAGTATTCTAAGTGGCTCACCTGTGAATTACATGGTTGCGCAGATGCTCCTTAAACATCCAGCTCCACTTTTATTAATATTCATTAAAGGCATTTTAGACGGCTTAATGTCAACTTGGAACCAGCTATTAAATATCTTCTGATTTTCAAATGTACTAACTTCCTTGAACAGTGTTTCATAAACATCGATTTTCAAGGGGGAAAATGTCATTAACATCTTGGATTTTTAGCCAAATCTAAAAAATAATGTAATGGTATAATACCTGTTCTATAGGCACAAGACAGAGAAATACAAACTGCAAAAACTGAAATACCTGTGCTTTAAAGTGCGCTAGCTTTGGGAAGCATTTCTGAGGCTCATAGTCTGTGGACCATTCAAGCTGCTTAGTAGTAAGAAATTCCCCATATAGAAGGAACTGCTTTATCTATTTAGTTTTACCATCCATCCATAGGTAGCTGTATTTGCTAAAATGACTTTGATACTCCTGAACATTAACACTGACTGACTCCATCTTGCTCATGACTACCTGACACATTTCTTCCAGTATATCCATCTGACCCACATCTTGCTAAATGGGAAAATGGAAAAGTGACTGGAGCCAATGCTTTAATTTGACTTAAATTAAGAAAAGGTGGGCTGAAAGCCAAACCACAAACTACTTGCCAGGATCCAAGAAGTTACATCAATGGCAAGCATGTAACCTAACCTGCCAGTTACCAACAAAATCAATCAAATTGCCTGTCTGAATGAATTAACTGAACTGCCCAGATATTTTTTTTAATTTTTATAGTTTTACTTGTACCTGCCTTGCCAGCATCTGAGAGTTTATACAAAAATTCATACCTTCCATATTAGTTATCAATGGCCACGAAAGATTACTACTGTTATCTTCCACATGCACTGACAAAATACCCAGCAAGGTATTAATCTAAATAAGGTGTAGAAGGCTATACTAAGGAGATGATTCTTGAATCAAGTCTTACTAAAACCACCCAAGAGACTGAATCCTATAGGCAAAGTCCCTTCACAAAATATTCCCTGTTGTCCAAGCATTGGGCTTGAACCTTACAGACAGACAGAAAAATGATGTCTCATTCAATTATGACAGGGAACACATGTAGTAAGACACTCTCTGCCCACCTCCCAACATTTGGGAAAGACAGAATTTTGTCTGAAATCTAGCAGATGCAATAGATACTATAAGCTCACAGTCTGATCATAGAAGCTTTTTTCTAGCTTTAGGAGACTTGTATTCAATATTAACTGTTGCCAGTTTCAAGAAATATCACAAAACTGCGCAGGTGGATTTAGCAGGTATTGCACCATCTGACAGGGGAGGAGGAAAGCTGAGATTATCCCTTCTCCCAACACTCCCAGGCTCAAGAAAGGTGCAAAATAGACCTCCATGTCTGTAGGGAACAGTGATTAGGATCTGTGCACCCCCTGGGACTATGACCTTAGAACTGGACATTCCAAGTAGAAGCCAACCCAGAGAAACTCAAGCTGACAAGAATCATCACCTCCCCCTTTTCCTGGGGAAAAGGAACTGTTGGACAATGATGATGCAATCAGCCTGCTTTTTCTATTTGCTTCACCCTTGTCTAAACAGTCTCTGCCATGTATTGATTAGCAGTTTGCTCCAATCCCATTCTACCTCCTCCCTCACCACCTCTTCCCCTAAAATTAACTCAAGATGCCTCTCTTCTTCCTTTTTCCCCATGCTATCTTCCTCACTTCCCATCTCTTCAGCATTGCTTTTCTCTGGTGTATCCCTTACTGCATATTTCACAATATTGCTCTGTACGTATTCTTTGTATGGCTGTGACCCACTTATATTTACCTGGGTTTTTAACCGATAGCTTATATATTTGAGAGATTTTGATTTTAGAATTCACTTTTGACTTCAATAAATACATCTGGGAAAAGGAAATGAAATCACAACAAAGCTCTCACCTAGTAGACTGGAGTTGGGTAAGACTTGCTAAAAAAACCGCAAGCTATTCTTGAGTATTCCAGTAACAGCAAAACTACAAGAATGTTTTAACATTATTCATAAACCATTTTTATTTCCTGTGAACATTCTCATGAAGTTGCTGTAGGCTAAGAAATGTGAATACACATGCTAAGTAGTATTATGGGGATCAGAGAGCAGAAACAATGTCAGGTGACCTGTGCATGCAATTACACAGCACAGAGAGCACTCAAACCAATCACCACAGCAAAGCAAATGGTTCTCAGGAAATATGATTGCATAAATCATTTGCAATAACATTCTAAGTAATGAACCCACTGCAAACACAAAAAAACTGTTGGAGAATAATTCACAAACATCAGAAGCTACATTCATCAAATAGCTTATTTTCTGCAAACAGAATGCTCTAGACCTCTTTGAGTATTGAAGATGGCATTCTAAATTGGGCAACTGAAACAGAAAGAGTTAAAAAAGACAGGCAATGTAATTGTAAGAATACATCCTAGTTGCTGAAGGAAATGACTAGAGGCATTAATACAAGAAGGAGAGAGATAAAGGTTAAGGAGTGCAGAAAATGACAGCTCAGCAGGAACAGATGGTTAAAAGTCTTACAGCTCCTCTTGAGATATTAGCCTTCTTGGCATAAGCTATTGCATGGGGGTGATTTGGGTGGAGAAAGCCTTATGGAAGGGTCAACTATCATATATTTTTAATATTACCTAATCAATGTTTTTTTCCAAGATGTTTGACAACTCTGTTTACAAATGATATGATTCTGTAAATGTTTCTGATTAGTCCTTCCACGATGTCAGAAAAATTGCTATTGACATTAGGGTCCAAAGAAGGTTTAAAAATCATTTCACTGCCATTAAGAACAAGCAGCTGCACTTCAAATAAAGGAGAGGATTTAAATGTTGTCTTAGTGTTTTCAATCAGATACTGGAGAGAACACTTGATAGCTTTGAACAGCCCATCTAAAATCATGTGGTCTATGTACTCAGTGTAGGCTTTCCATTCATCAGAGAGAGGATCTGCCTGGAGCAAGTTCTGATTGTCCTGGAAAGGGTAATTTAGAGAATGGGCAACAGGGTTTAGAATTGCTCTTCTCTATGTGGAATTCTTATCCCTGCTAATTGATAAGTTTAGGAGTAAAGGAACTCTCACTTTGATGAAGAAAAGCTTTCCCACCATTTACAACATAATTACCTTTGCATTGTAACTTTAACAAGTACATCTGGAACTAATTGCTGAAAGCTATTTCTCTTTAGAGCTGGATTTGCATTAGCAATTGCAAATATTTGAAAACATTTTTTTAGGTTTTGTAAACTATTTAATTCCAGCTTTCCCATTCAATTCAACATGCTTATTGCAATAGCAACTCCCAGCCCCAAATGTGTGCTGGATTTATGAAGTTTATCACTGGACTAACTGATGAATTCTCTCTCCTGTCTCTTGGACCATGCAGTACAGTTTAGACAATTTTACCTTATCATCAAGGCACAGAAGGGAATAATTTTGACCATTTTTCCTTACAAAGAAGGAGGCTTCACTCAGTCTATGCAAATGCCACTGTATTAATTCCACATTACATTTGATCTTCTGGATTGTACTATGCACATGGTGAACAAGTTCCCTGGTCTGTTCAATATAATTCCATAGGTCTTTATTCTGCCAGTTCAGGACAGCTAAAGAAGGTTTCAGCAGCTGGTCAATACTCTTGTGAGCTGTGAGCTCTACTTCCACTCACAATATGGTATGCCACAGTCTGTTGTAGCATTTCATAATTAAATTTATGATATACTGATTGGAGAATAAAAAAATCACATTATTCTTTACACATTTATCAGGAAAAAAATTTACCACAGATTTTTCCTTCTCTGGGGTTGCTGTTTACTTCAAAGATGCTCAACAGACTAGAACCAAAATATAGGCTTATTTGTCATATTTAATTCTATTGCTTGTTTGAATTATTCTAAAGTATAAAATTGGAAAGATTTAATACATTGTACTTCTATTTTGTTTTCAGCACTTGGTTTAGTCAAGGATAATCTTGCCTTGAGCAGGGGACTGGACTAGATGACTTTGTGAGGTCCCTTTGTGAGGTCCCTACTTTCCTATGATCTAGGAAATGGACTAAAACCATAAAACTCCACCAAGGTGCATGGAGCTGCAGACACTTTGGAAGATTCGGATTCAAAATAACTTTGATATACTTGAAGAATGGTCTTCAGTTAATCAAATGAAGTTCAATCAGGGCAAGTACAAAGTCTTGCGCTTTGGATGGATCAATCACAAATACAAACCAGGGAAAAAACTAGTTATGCTGAAATACTGTCAAAAGAGACCTGAGAGTTATGGTAGACTGCAAGCTGAATATGAGCCAACAGTGTGCTCTTATTGCAAAACAAGTCAACAGCATACTATATTGGGATGCACTAATAGAAGTGTCACTTACAAGGAAAAGAAAGCTTCTACTCTTTTCAGTACTGATGAGCCCTCACCTGGAGTGGTGCCCAGTTTGGGGCACCTGCACTTCAGGGAAGACATAGACAAATTGGAAAGAGTCCAACAAAAAGCAAAAATAATAATAATAGTAGGCTCTCACTGACCTAGGTGACTTTTGAGAAGTTTGGGAAAAATGAGATTACTGAGTTGGGAGAAGAGAAGACTGAGGTGGGATTTGATAACAAATGCGTTAGAAGTGATATCAAGAGACTGGTGATAAACTATTCTTTGTGGCTGCAGGGGACAAGACAAGAAAGTAACAATATTAAATTGTAACAAGGGACGCGTAGGTTGGACCTTAGGCAGAACTTTTTCACACTGCCAGTAGCTAAGCTTTGGGATGAATTACCCAGAAATCTTGTAGAATCTCCACCTCTGGAAGTTTGTAAGAGCAGATCTGACAAACAAGTACCTTGAGTGGTTTAGACAGGGATGATCCTGCCAAGTATTTAAATAGTTAATGATGAACTGGCTTCTTTGCTTGTTACAAGTTCCACAACTTTGTAACTTCCTGATTTGAGGAACTGATACTTTCAATACACCTGCAAATTAATATACCATGGGGAATGGGCCCTTTTGCATTCAAAGGAACAAATATATACATTCAGTAAGACCAAAATATAAGATTAACTACAAACTACAGGGTAACCACCATCCAGGAGACAAGATAATTGGGAAAAATAGTGGAGCATAGTTTGGTTTTAGTTTAAGGTATTTGAAGATGTGAACAGATTACTACAGTTATGTCAATTTTCTTTCATGTGTTTATGTTCATACATAACTGTCATAAGAGAGCTTCTGTATTTACTTTGAAAAAACTCACCTGGAATATAAGTAGATTGCAACTTCTGGTATGTTGGGATATTTCAGAATCTCAAGTTACTTACTCAAGGGGGACCTTTCAGAGGACAGCAGACACCAAAATATACATATGAGATTTGAGTATTATTTTATACAAAATATAGCTGTTGGTATTTTTGATTTAAAAAATGAAGCTGTTTCAAATGATCATACAATCAGGAAAATCCTGCAGAATTTGCTTGAAGAAAATTCTCACAGACTTCAACAGAAGTTTTCCCATGGTAAAGAATGCAAGACTTGGTTCTCAATGTACTTTAAATCTCGTCACATGTTTCATATTTGTATGCAGTTTTTAAAAAACCTGAAAAGTATTCTTGAAGTTTAAATCACAAATATATGAGGGCAACTATATTAGAAAACATTCTTGCAAATTTTTAATTGATATGTATACAGTTGTTAGTAAATTCTGGACAAAATTCTTAGATCTGATCCATACTGTGCATCTACAGGTTTCCCTTGATTTATGCAGGTTCTTTATATGTGAATTCACTGTTATGTGATGAGCATATTTAGATCCATAATTTGTTATACGAGAGGTAAATTCACTCTTATGCAATCAGCATAGATGCCCTCCAGCCCCAGCAGGTAAGTCTGTATGGGGAGAAGAAAGGGCCATGGTCCCACTCACCCCAGCCCTAGCTGCAGTGGCCCCAAGAGAGGCCAGAACCAGCTGCCTGCAGCTGCTGGGCTGCACCGTGCTCCACCTGTCTCCCCATGCCTGGGTTCACCCCAGCTCCTGGGCTGCACCATGCCCTGGTGCCAGCAGCTGGTGTAGACTGCTCCAGCACAGGCTGGGGTGAGTGTGGACAAGCGGAGCCCCGGGTGGCACGGGGTGCAGCAACCCCGTTCTCCGGGAACACATGTACAGCATAAATCGAGTGAACCCTGTATCTGTTTGCAAAGGGAATTTTTATCATAAAAGAAACAAGAGTTTCTGATATAATCCAAATAAATATTAAATACATATCTGCACAAATTAGATTTACCACTGAATTACCTTTGGATCAAAATTTGCTTCCTATAATCCAGACTCATCACCACATTTGAGAATGGGTTGATTAAGATATGATACACAAAGAAGGTTTATATCTTGTGCCCAGGAGGTGTATATTTCTTCCTCATCTCTATCCAGAACTTCCAACATTCTTTCATACTTTCGGAAAACTACATTTGCCTCCTCCATCTGCAAATTCTAGAGAGAGAAGAGATTTCACCTCAATGTCATTTCTAAGTGCATGGCATGGCTACAACCTCAGAAAGCACCTGAAGTGTTTTAAGCCCCACTGTACAATGTTTTACAGCAATACTTACAGATGATTGATGTGTCTAAAATGTGTTCTGTGCTTGAGCAGCCTCTCATAACTCCCAAGACCATTTTAAATTGCCTGCAGTCACCAGCGTATTTTTATGAAATGCATCACATTCATTCCTTAACTTAAATAAACAGGAGCATTTATGGTGATAAACTGCCAATTTTACCATCAATATAACTGCAAATAAAGCACCAAATCTGCTCCTCCTGAAGTTAATATAAAACCTCCCACTGACTAATGTGGGAACAGGCTCAAGCCCAGACCACTATAACATAGGGGAAAATTCCCATTGGCTTCAACAGAACCAGATCTTTGCCTTTAATGCTTCTTACATTGTGCCCTACAGAAGCACCTCAGGTGGTTCAGGCAGCTGCTTTTGTCGCTCCGGTGAAGCATCTGTCATTTTACAAGGAATGAAGCTTTCTGCTGGCTATAGGCCAGTCCAGTGTTCCCTTAGGGCTCCCACAAGCTTTTCCACCTAACCAAAGTAAAAGAAAACCTACTCTGATCCCTAGATAGCTATTTCAAGTCTTTGTTAGATGTTCCTTCAGCTAAATCCAACTGTGCACATATTTATGACCAATGTCAGAGGGGAGGGGGAGAAAACAAAAATGAGGTCATAACTAAGCTGCTGAGGAGCTGGGGAAAGGACAGCTCTACAGGTGGTACTGCACTTGCCACCAAGAGGACCAGCAACCTTTATCTTAAGATAAGGCCTGATTTTGGAAACTTGCTTTTTTCTTTTTAAGGATTTCTTCCTGCAAATTTCACAAGAAGAATTCTTAAAGATGCAACTTCACGCCAAGGGTTCAGGGAGTGTGTGTGTGTGTGTGTGTGTGTGTGTGTGTGTGTGTGTGTGTGTGTGTGTGTGTGTGTGTGTGTGTGTGTAAGCAGAGGTGAAACTAGTATTTTTGGCACCCTGGGCATGAGATCAGGGGAGAAGGATGCCAAGGTGCTACAGCCACTGCATACGATCCCCTGATGCCAGAACCAGCCCCTGTAAATTGGTGCCCCACTTACCCACCCCTAGTTATGCTATTTCATGAAAGAGCCTACAGAGTTGGAGGTCTGATTTTTCAACACAGGGATGAAATTCCACATTCTGGTCACTCAGGACTGGCTCACGAATGTAAACTGCTTACAGAGAGGATTTGAGCACACAAAAACAAAAAAGAAACCTTAATTTACTAGCTACTTGTAAAAAACTGGGTTGACAAGCTCTCACACAACTGTTGTAATAATGGTTAAGACCGACCATGAAGAATTGTGTAACAGTTCTGACAAATTTTCACATATATTCATGTCACCCATTTTCTGCCCTTTAAATTGTCTTTTTTTTCCACAAAATTTCATAGATATGGTAATTTGGGCATGAAAGCAGTAAGTAATTTTGAATTGTTTTATATTCCTACAATGAAAAAGTATCACTAAAATGGATTATGTTATAATGGAAGTTTAACAAAATTTAAATATTGGAAATGCACAATGAAATGTAGAAAATGCTCAGATTTCTAGCTTTTTTGAATTATCTGCTGCATTTTCCACTGCTCTGTATCTGCTTGTACCAGAGTGAAGGCTTTTAAAAATCTTCCTAACCCCTTGCAGCTGTCATTATCTTTTCACATTAGCTCCTTATGGCTCAATTAGCTCCTTCTTTCCAAATCTTAGGATAAGGACCTGATTCCCACTCCCTCTTTGCTAGGATTTCTTAAGTACCAATATCTTATTTCTACATAGTCATTAGGCATCATTAGATCACTGACTAGACAAAGGTGAATTTGAAAATCCTCAAGTTACAAAAGCTTACAAATGTGGAGAGTTAGCTAAATATCCCAAAAATGTAAACTGAGCAAGAAATCTCATTAAAGCATACTCCCTCATAACATTTTCACTATCTCTGCTTTCACTCAAACCAGAAATACTATAAGAAACCATCTTTCTCCTGCTTTTTCTTCTTGTTGTGTCCTTGTCATAAAATAGATGTTTTTCCAGAATTGAGCACAAGTGATGGCTCTTTCTGTGCTGCATACAGGTCTCACCAAGGAGTCGGCAAACAAGTAGATGCTTCATGGTCTGCACTTCACCATACTCACATGTATCCATATCGCTAAGTAACCCCATTTGATCATGCTTGTTTTTGATCTTCCAGTTTGCATGTACAGGCAGTTCAGGCATCACCACGTTAAAGAATCTGTATCAGCCCCTCTAGCAATGTCCTCCTGGGTTCCAGGTCCATTTCAGGGCATCTGGTTACGTGCAATCTTTCCTTCCATAACCTCAATCATGCCTGATCAGCCATCATGTCCAAGGGCACAACACTGGTCACAAGGGCTGCTTGCAGACATTAAAATAAATTTAAAAAACCACAACATGCTTTACCAGAAGCAGCAGCACATTACTTCAACTGGGCTCTGCGGAGTCTATACAGATGGGGTGCTTCAGCTGGGCTTTTTGATGCTTTTATCCAATAGCTGATTCAATCAGCTATTAGATAAAAGCACCAAAAAAGCCCAGTTTCTGATCTATACAGATGTTGGGCAAGCTGAGTCTAACTAGCGCAACACCTCTTCTGGGCATGTGTTGGGCTCAGCATGGGAGCGTGCCGAATTCAAAGTAAAGCACCATTTTTTAATTTTTTAACATCTGCAAGCAGCCAAAACCCTTTCGTATTTTAAAACATTTAGTTACCTGCTTCTACCATAGAGTGGATGCCTAGGGTCTTCCATCTGCCATGATCTTTCTTTTTGGCTTGCTACCTTTCTTCTGATATCAGGTGGTGTGATGCCAGCCAGTTAGTACAAGCCATTGTTTGGTGTTGGCTGCTTACAGATGTAAAAAAAAAAAAAAAAAA
>NW_017729031.1:56469591-56479264 GCF_001723915.1 Gavialis gangeticus
AAAAAAAAAAAAAAAAAAAAAAAGCCAGAACAGTACTTTAGTTTAAACTCCGTGCACCCCCACACCAAGTCCAGTGCATGCCCAGAAGAAGCAGTACATTAGTTGCACCCCACTTGCCCAATGTCTGTATAGATCAGGCACTTCAGTGGGGCTTTTATGGTGTGTTTATCTAACAGTTGATTGAATCAGCTTTAGCTAAAGCCTCCAAAAAGCCCCTCTGAAGCACCCAATCTATACAGACACTGCAGAGTTGGATTGAACTAACACACTGCTTCTTCTGGTAAAGCAGATTTTTTCTCCCCATGTCTGTCAGCACCCCCTGTTATTTTATGGAAGTTGTCTTTTAGAATTGGATCTAGTTCCTTGGCATGAACTGATCATTCCCATACTGGACATGAGTATTCTCCAGTGAAGTAACACAAGGCAAAAGCAGTGGTTCATAATGTAGCTGGGTTCATTCCCCATTTTGAGGTGACCAACTTTTGAAGTATGTTGTTACAGGTACTGACTTGCCCTTTCATCTTCTTTACATGTGCTTTGAAGGTAAGTGTTTGGTCCAATGTAACCCCCAAGTACACAGGGTTTGATCCATAGATTTATAGATGTAGGGTCGGAAGGGACCTAAGTAGATCTTCAAGTCCAATCCCCTGCCATGGGCAGGAGAGAATACTGGGCTCATATGACCCCAGCTAGGTAATTATCAAGCCTCCTCTTAAAGACCCCCAAGGTAGGAACCAGCACCACTTCCCTTGGAAGTTGGTTCCAGATCCTAGCTGCCCTGGCTGTGAAGTAGTGCCTTCTAATGTCCAGTCTGAACCTACTCTCAAACAACTTATGGCCGTTATTCCTTGTTACTCCAGGAGGTGCTCAGGGGAACAGGGTCTCTCCCATTCCCCGCTGGTCCCTCCCGGTAAATTTATAGATGGCCACCAGGTCCCCTCTCAGCCTTCTCTTGTGAAGGCTGAACAGTTTCAGGTCCCATAGCCTCTCCTCATAGGGTCTGCCCTGCTGACCCCAGATCATGTGAGTGGCCCTGCTCTGGACCCTCTCAATGCTGGCCACATCTCTCCTAAAGTGCGACACCCAGAACTGGATGCAGTACTCCAACTGTGGCCTGACCAGTGTCACATAGAGGGGGAGGATCACCTCCTTGGCCCTGCTTGTGATGCATCTGTGGATGCATGACAAGGTGTGGTTGGCCTTCCTGACCGCATCCTCACATTGGCAGCCCATGTTCATTTTGGAATCGATAATGACTCCAAGATGTCAGTGGATGATTAGTCAGTGGGATTCCATCCCAGGTGATGTTTAATTTCTGCTTGGCTTCTCCATGGTGCAAGTGAAAGGCTGTGTGGCCTGTGTCTCGGTTGGAAGTTGGCACAAAGTTGGCTCTTACTGTAATAATCTGAGAGGTTGCTCAGTACACATCAGTCTGTTCTTGACAGTGAAGTCCTTCTCTTGCAACATGATGCATAGATCATCAGTATATATGATGATTACTCTATATGGATTGATCATTGGTATATATGTTAAAGAGGACTGGTGCTAGCACACTGCCCTGTGAAAAGCCATTTCATTGTCATCTCCAGTGGCTCTGTTTCTTGCAAAGTTCTACATAAAAATGCCTATTCTCCAAAACAGATTGGATGAGTAGCTCTAGGTGATAGTGGTGTGTCATATATCATAGACTTTGGCAAGCAGGTGTTGGTGGCTGTGTGGTATGCTGCTGAAAAGTCTACAAACACCGCACCTGTTATCATTCCTTTCTCAAATCCATCTTGTATATGCTGGGTGATGTTTAGTATTTAGCTAGTCAGGACTTGCTTGGCCTGAATCCGGTTTGTTCTGGTATTAGATGTTATTTGATATGAAGTGAGAGGCAACTGAGAATAAAACTTTCATAAAGCTTATAAGGATGGCACAGGAGTGACACTGGCCTGAAGTTCTCTGGGCCAGAGACATCATTCCCTGACTTTACCACTGAATTACCTTTGGATCAATAGAGCTATTACATGGACGTTTTGCCATAGTTTAGGTATTCTAAGAGTTGATGAACAACTGTTAAAAAGGCATAATAGCCATAACTTGGTTATGGGACCAAAGTGCTGCAGCTGAACAGAAACAGGAAACATGGAGGTGCATAAAAGTGAAAAGCATTTTCAAAAGTCATTTGAACATTTTAGACCCTCTAAAAGAATACTTCAGTTTAGATCTGTTTTTACTTCTGGGTGATTTCATCAAATCCAGGTGGCGTCTCAACTTTCTTATTATTTTTAACACGGGACCCCATTAATCGCTCAGGGTACAACATCTGTCCTACCTTAAATATGATGTAATTTGGATAGCAAATCAGTGCCTCATTCTAAATAGCTCTACTTTTAAGGGAAAAAATATCCAAACTTTAAACAACATTTTTAAATAATTCTTATCATCATGGTTTGAAATTAGACAAGTTTCTTCTTATCCACGATGATCTGTAAAAAAACAAATCACAATCAAATAGTCTCACAGCTAGGGTGCTATTAAACATGATAATGATATAAACCAAAGGAAGTCTTTTAGACTTCTACTCTGCTGAAAATAAGTACATGGGAAAAGAGAAGAAACTAACTTGTAAACAAAAAACTCAGCAAGGAAAGAAAATGATCCATTTCCAAGACTGCATGCCAAACTATAAAGAGGATAAGAATTATTTTTTAAAAATAGCAGATCTCATTAATGACCCAACACCTCTGTAAAACATTAATTAGAATAAAATATATCATACACATCTCCAAGCCAAAACCAAAATTACATGCATGTATATGTGCATGCACACACACAGAGAAAATATATACAAAAACAACAGACCACAGAGATAGAATAGGTTACTTTTGGTCTTTGACTGTCAAAGATTTGTTTGCAGCAGGTAATTTCCTCATTAAAGAAAAATAGCGAAGTTGAGATAAAAGTGGAAACTGATGACAGGCCTTTCCAGAAGTGTTCCAAATATCTACAAAACCCGTAAAGGAATTATTAAGAAACATATAAATGAACAGCGGCCTTACTCCTCTTTTTGACTGCATGGCAGGTGCAGCAGTCGGGGGACTTTTGTGCTGAAGAAGGTAAGAATTCCCTCCTTCTTTTCCCTCTGTTGTCAGAGATGCATCTCATCCCTTCCTCTTCCTGTGTCCACCCCTTCCCATCCTCCCCTCCCCCCACTTGCCACTTCCTGTGTGATCACTGTCCTGCATGCAAAGAGAGCTGGTGTCCCACTCCAGCTAAGCTGTGCTGAAGCAGGGTTCAGTCCAGGGCAGTGGCAGCAGCAGGAGATAAGCAGGTTCCCCCATCCTGTCCCTGCTCCTGAGGGAGTAGGCAGGAAGGGGGAACTGTCCCAGGCTGAGCCCAGCCCATGAACAGCCTCATTGGACTATGACATAATCTCTCTTCACCCCTAGGGCACCAGCAGCAGCAAGCAGGGGATGGGAGGTGGGAGGAGAGAGGACATGCCTGTGGCAGGGAGGAGAATAGAAGGGAAGGGGGAGAGGGAATTTAAAGAAGAATTTAAAGAAGTCTCCAGCTGCCACTCCCATGGTGCAGTCTGCCCACCAAAGTGGACAGGAGAATAGGGAAGAGGTTGGGAATGGAAGATGCAATCATGCCTGCACACTGATTGTGGCTCCTGCACCCTCCTTTGTAAAATCCTAGATCCACCCCTGCACAAGAACCACTACCTCAATTTTATCAGCTGCAGTCTCCTTTGGGAGAAAAAAAGTTCACAAATTAAAACTGCTTTATAAAAAATTAAACCAAAAAATAATCTCTTACCTTTATTCTGAATTTTTTTTATTGGTTAGCCTTGAAAAGTATTTTGACATTTAACTTTGAAAAGCAAGATGAGGGGTATATGTAGATTTTAAAAGGAAACTTATTTTTTAGCTGGTTTCATTGTCTCTTTATAGACAGCATTAATGGCCTGATTTCTTTCATAAGAGCTTAACCATGGTTTAAAATAATTAAGGTAAGCTATTTAAAATCAAGTGCTCTCGAAGAAAAACAATAGATTTAAAACAAGTAAAATAAGCACAGGAAAAAGGTTGACCAATTATTGAGGACCTCAGTTTAAACCAGCCAAAATATTTCTTGGCTAACTTTGTGTGGTCCTGTGCAAAAGGCAGATGGAACAGTTTCCCAGAGACATTTGTAAAAGTTCCATCAGGTTTATCATTCAAAGCTAGAGAGTGGACAAAATATTCAAAAGCAGAGAAAAAGTTTACAGTGGTGGAAATAGACAAAAAGGCACATTACCCATGTCTAATGTACATTAAGGTAAAGATCTCAGGTTTGCACTAGACTATAGGGCTGCTTGTACACACCACAGAGGTTTGCTTCAGTTTAACTCTCCCTAAATTGAAGCAGTGGGTTTTTAAAAACAGCACTTCAATTTAGGAAGAATTTAACTAAAGTAAACACCCATGGCATGTACACAAGGGTCGTGCCCGATCCTTTCCTGACTCTCCAGAAGCAGGGGGGAGGCAGAGGCAATCTGCCAGTGGGTCAAGCAGTCCCTGAGCTGCAGGGTGGCCAGTGTTTCACTCCATGGCGGTGGCAGTGCCCCACAGGTGGCACCCACCCACAGGCACCCAACACAGGTAGTCCTGGGGAACACTGCAGCCACAGAGGGAAACACCAGCCCCCCTGCAGCCATAGAGGGAAGCACCAGACCCCCACACAGCTCAGGCAGGCAGGCAGGGAGAAAAAAAAAAGATCAGGCTCTCCACTTTTTTTTTTCTTCAGTGGAGCCTGTCTGCACAGGCTGCCACTGGGCTGCCTGCACAGCCCTGAGCTGCATGGGGCCACTGCTTCCCTCCACAGCTGTTGCACTTTGTTAGGTAGCAAACTAAAACACCTAGGAGGTGTTTTATTTTGCTATGTCCCAAAGTCATTTAACACACAATACGCCGCTGACAGTATAAACAGCCATGCCATTAAAGCATTGCAAAAGGGCATTTAAGCTTCTTTATAGGCCAATTTTGTGGTGTGTACAAAGGCCCTAGAGTATCAGCGTGTATCTCTACAGAAAGATGTGGGGAAAATACTTTGCAGTAAAACCTTTTTTGCTTGTCCCATAACTGGCTAATTAGATATCCACTCGAAAGCCCAAACTATTTCAGATACTATTAATATTCACTAGGCCTCTCTCTGACTGCTATTCCACAAGCATGGATCCAGGCAGCCAATGACATGAAGGCTCCTGAAAAACTGTTCCAGCAATGAACGAATAGGGCAGCGGAGCAGTGAAACAAAGGCAGAAGTTATCTACCTTCCCTGAGGATCCACACATCTGCAGAGACCTAGATGGGCTCAGAGACCAGAATCCCACCTGTTGTTCAGGAGAGACTGCAAACTTTAGCCCTGCACCAGAGAAGACAATTTGGAAGAAATGTTACTAGAATTCCATCCTGAAAACTGTCAGTTTTTATCTGGAGAAGGGGATGAGTAGTAAAGTAGCCAAATTTGCCGACATCACAAAATTTTATTCAAAGTGGTAAAGACCAAGGCAGACTCTGAGGCACTGCAGAAGGATCAGGCATGATTGAGCAAATGGGCAACTAAATAGCAGGTGCAATTCAGTGTAGATAAATGTAAAGGGATGCACCTGGGCAAAAATAACCCCAACTATACCTACACTATGATGAGCTCTACATTAACTGTTACCACACAGGAAAGAGATCTGGGAGTTTTTGTAGACAGTAGGGGTGTGCGAAACAGGCCATATTCAATTTGGATTCAGATTCAGCCCAAATTGCGGGACAGTGATTCAATGCGTTGATTCTGATCACTGTCCCAATTCGATTCAGTTGAATCCAAGATTCAGTGCTGACTCAGAGAATCAGTGATTTGGACATAGACACAGCTTTAAATGTTTTTTCTACATACCTCAAGGTACTAGGCACTGCTCGTGAACACTGAGATACTGGGGCAGGTGGAGCATCCCACGGGAGAGCAGGCCCCCACCCCCCATGCACTCGGTGGCGGACCCAGAAGTGGACCAGAAGCACTTCCCTAAGCATGCAGAGGACCCCCCCCAGCTCGGCGATCAGCCATAGGGGGACCCCAGGTGCCCCCCCAGACCCAGGAGGCACCAGTTGCTGATCCGGGGGGTGGGGGAGTGTTTCTGGTTCACTTCCAGGTCCACCGCCACGTGTGCTGGAGAACCCCCCTCTCCCCCGTGCTCCCATGGGATGCTCCATCTGCACCACCATCTCAGCATTCACAAGCTGCTTGGTAGCTTGAGGTATGTAGAAAAAACATTTAAAGCTGTGTCTATGTCCAAATCATTGAATCTCTCCGAATTGATTCAGATGCTTCCAATTAGATTCAGAGAGATTAAAGGGTCTCCTGATTCAATTCAGATTCAGAGATTCGGCCACCAAATCAGGCTAAATCTCCACTGAATCAAATCAGCAACCAAAGCTTTCCATAGTCCTAGTAGATAGTTCACTAAAAACATTGGCTCAGTGCTCAGCAGCCATCAAAAAGGCAAACAAGACATTAGGAATTAATAAGACAACAATTGTAAACAAAACAGAAAGTGTCACAGTCCTCCTTTATAAATCCATGGTGCGTCCACACCTTGAATACTGAACCCTGTTCGGGTCTCTATACCTCAAAAATGGCTGATCTCCTACATCGGGCTTTAAACTAGGTTTGTCAGAGGACAGGGATATTGATGACAGGGAGAGGCCAGGAACAACGAACCTCAAGTCAGGTGCTGGAACAGTCCAGGTAAGTACCAAGGGCCCTGCTAAGCATCAGAATGGGGAAGTAGCAAGGGCACCTATTGGGGGCTTAAATGCCTCTATACTAATGCTAGGAGCACGGGGAACAAGCAGAAGGAACTTGCACTCCTGCTTACAAATAAAGAATTTGACCTGATTGGGCTAACAGAAACTTGGTGGGATCCTACCCACAACTGGGCAGTGAACATTGAGGGCTACAGTCTGTACAGACAGGACAGAGTGGGGAAAAGGGTTGGGGGGCATTGCTCTCTATGTTAAGGAGCAATATACATCTGCCATAGTTAAATTGGGCCAAGAAAAAGGGCAAATTGAGGTACTATGGGTCAGGTTACAAAGGGGTTGGGGTAGTGGGGGTCTACTACAGACCACCATATCATGGGGATTAGCTACACCTAGAATTCTCGAGACAGCTCTCAGAGGCAGCATGCTCGAAGGACCTGGTCGTCATGGGTGACTTCCCAGACATCTGCTGGGAGAAACAGGCAGCCAGGTCTGCCCATTCACAGAAGTTTCTAACCTCCTTACAGGACCTTTACCTATCACAGGAGGTATACATTCCCACTAGGTGAAATGCCTTACTAGACTTGGTACTGGCCACAGGGGACAACTTGGTGGAGGATCTGCAGGTGCAAAGTAACCTAGGGGATAGTGACCACCTATTGATAGTGAGGAGAGCCAAAGCATAAATGGAGCTGAGGCTGGCAGCAAAAGTTAAGAATAACAACAAGTCATACTTTAAGTACATAGGAAGCGAAAAGAAGGTGCAGGGTAACTTAGGGCTTCTTCAGGAGGAACTAAAGCAACTGGTAACAGATAGGATGGACAAAGCAGAGCTTCTAAATGATTTCTTTGCATCTGTGTTCCTGGACCTGAATGCAAACATGCATCCCATTGGGTCTTTAGGTAAGCCCAGTATAGATACCAACTCGCAAACTGTTCGTGCTGACCTAGTAAAGGGGCACCTGGAGGGGTTGAATGTATTTAAGTCAACAGGACCTGATGATCTTCATCCTAGTGTACTTAGGGAATTAGCTGGAGTCATAGCGGAGCTGCTGGCACAACTGTTTGAGCACTCATGGCACTCAGGACAGGTCCTGGAGGATTGGAAAAGGGCCAGTGTGGTCCCTATTTTCAAGAAAGGGAGGAAGGAGGAACCAGGTAACTATAGGCCGGTTAGTCTCACCTCTATCCTTGGCAAAACCTTTGAGAAAATTGTTAAGAATCACATTTGTGGGGGAACAGCAGGTAAAATAATGCTAAGGGGCAATCAGCATGGGTCCATAGCAGGCAGATCCTGCCTGACTAACCTGGTTTCGTTGTATGACCAGGTCACAAAATGCTTGGAAGAAGGAATAGAAGTAGATGTTATTTACTTAGATTTACTTAGATTTTAAAAAGGCCTTTGACACAGGGTGCCACCCAATTCTTATAAAGTAAACAATTGCTATGTAGATTATTACACAGTCTGGTGGATAGAAAATTGGCTTATGGGATGCACCCAGAGAGTGGTGGTGGATGGGTCAGTTTCTACCGAGAGAAATGTAGGCAGCGGAGTCCCCCAAGGCCCTGTCCTCAGACCAGTACTATTCAATATCTTCATTAGTGACTTGGACAAGGGAGTAGAAAGCATCCTGTCCAGGTTTTCTGATGACACCAAACTATGGGGGGAGGTACACAAACTAGATGGTAGGGAGCGAATCCAGGCTGATTTGGACAGGCTGGGGAAATGGGCTGAACAGAATAGGATGCAGTTTAACAAGGATAAGTGTCATGTGTTGCACCTGGGGAGGAAGAATCATCAACAGTCCTATAGCCTGGGAGATACCAGTCTAAGTAGCACACCTATGGAAAGGGATCTCGGAGTCCTAGTCAACTCCAAAATGAACATAAGTCACCAGTGTGATAAAGTAATAAGTAAAACTATCTGCACCTGTTCTTGCATAAGTAGGTACATCACAAACAGGTCTAGGGAGGTGATATTTCACCTCTATGCAGCATTGGTCAGGCCGCAACTGGAGTACTGCATCTAGTTTTGGGCATCACATTTCAGAAGGGATGTGGATGGCCTGGAGAGGGTTCAGAGGAGGGCCGTTCGTCTGGTTAAAGGCCTACAGAAAAAACCCTATGTAGACCAATTGGGGGACCTGAACCTCTTCAGCCTCTGCAAAAGGAGGCTGAGAGGTGATCTCTTGGCTGCCTACAAACTCATCGAGGGTGGGAGGGCCAGCAAGAAACAGGGGATACAATGTTTACCAGGGTGCCCGTCGGAGTAACTAGAAATAATGGCCACAAACTGGAAGAGAGCAAATTCAGATTGGACATCAGGAAAAATTCTTTACAGTGAGGGTTGCCAAAATATGGAATACACTTCCAAGGGAGGTGGTGCTGTCCCCTTCCTTGGAGGTATTTAAGAGGAGATTGGACAGACACCTGGCTGGGGTCATCTGACCCCAGCACTCATTCCTGCCCAGGGCAGGGTGTCAGACTCGATGATCTAATAGGTCTCTTCCAACCCTAACATCTATGAAACTATGAAAAAGGATATAGAAGAACTAGAAAAGGTCCAGAGAAGGGTAACAAGGATGATTAGTGGTATGGAGGGGCTTCCATATGAGGAATGACTAAAGAGGCTAGGCCTATTCAATTTAGAAAACAAATACTTGAGGGGGTAAATGATAAGGGTTTACAAAATGCTACATGATGAAGAGACAGTACATAGGGATTTATTATTTACTCCCTCACAAAATACAAGAACTAGGGGACACAAAATGAAATGAGGAGGTAGTAAGTAGGGCTGTGCGAGTTGGCAGTGATCTGATCCAGCGCTCTGGACTGGGTTTCTGCTTCAATCCGGCTGAAGCGGCTCCGAAGCTTCAGAGCCACCTCGGAGC
>NW_017729031.1:56484264-56493770 GCF_001723915.1 Gavialis gangeticus
AGCGCTCTGGACTGGGTTTCTGCTTCAATCCGGCTGAAGCGGCTCCGAAGCTTCAGAGCCACCTCAGAGCTCCAGCCATAGGGTATAATGGGGAATCAATGAAATATCTATAACTTTGTTGTTCTTTGGTGCCCCAACCAGCCAGAGAGACTGCCACCCAGAGCCTGGGGCTGATGCCCCTGTTCCAGGTCCCCTGCCAGCCCAGGCCTGCTCTGCCCTGGCTCAAACTTCTGCAGTCCTGGGTGCCCATGTAGCTTTACTTAAAATGGTGCTTCACTTTAAACTTGGAACACTCCTGCGCAAAGTTTAATGCATGCCCAGAAGAGATGCGGTCCTGGGCACCCAGGCACTGTGCCCAGGAGCAGCTGACTCCTGTGCAGTGTGCCAGAGTTTATCATATTGCCTTAATGACATGTAGATGCACCCAGCATGTATTTAAAGTGTGAAATTCACTGCCACCAGATGTTGTGGAAGTTGGCAGTTTAGCCAGATTCAAAAAGAAACTGGACAAATTCTTGGAGGAAAGGGGCATCAGTAGCTATTGAGAATCGGTATTAGGGATACAACCTCTGAATTGGAACTTCCTAGATCTTAAATACTGGAGGCTGCAAGTGAGAGAGGAACAGTGGGGGGAAAAAATGTGGTTACACTCCCTTTCAGCATCCACTCTCTGCCACTGTGTGACACATGATACTGGACAAGATGGACTTATGGTTTGACCCTATACTATGTTAGATAATGGAAGCAAGCCCCACCTATTTACTTCCCCTCAAGGTACATACCATGTTCCAAAAAAATGTCACATAGCTAATGTTAGAGCATTTATACATCCAGCACCACTCATGAACACCCCCAAAGCTGAGAATGGCATTAGGTGCATGCCAAAAAGCAACCATATGACATTTTTTCACCATGGGCAGGGCAGAAGGAAGTAGGCAGGGTTTCCTTTGCTATTGCAACAGCACTCCCTAAACCATCTAACATTGCGCAGACTACCATTAATATGCAAGAACAGTTACTGTTTTGTCTAGGATACTTCAGGGCACAGCACTACAACTTCCACTTCTTCAGATGCCAATAAATGCAGTCTCCAAAAGAGAAATTGCAGATGTCTTGTGGACAAACTCAACAAAGGCAACCAAAAAGTTTATAAGGTGATTTTATATCATTTTCCCCAATAACATGTTTGCTTTATTTGAATATGTATTACCAGCAGCAGTTTCAGCTTCTGGTAGCTTGTAGTTAAATATCCTATAACAGCTAACTCACCTTCTTTTATTGAGCTTTCTATGCTCACGCTGACAACCCAAATTACAGTATTTTATTATATTGCCTCTTCACTGTGTATTTTATTTATCTCAGTTGTGCCTTCTAGTTTTTGGCATCTATTCAAAATCTTTACCTGTGTCCCCCTGCTGTTTGTCCTTCTGGCAAACTCTTCTGTGTCTTTTGTAGTTTGTTTTGCCTTATATTTTTAGCAATATCTGTTATTTTCATTTACTACAAAGTTCATTAGTTTGAAGTGTTAGGCCATTATATAATAATCATTTTCTGGTTTTTGGGTGACATGAGACCATGTCTCTGAAATATCTGACAACTTCCAGTGATAACTATAGTAAGCAACTAACCATTTTCTGCTACTTGTAAAATACCATTTGTAAATTTGCTCTGTATGGCATAAAACACATTAATTTGAAGGTTAAGTTATTCAATAATATGTCACAGTTAATACATAGACTGCCTAAAAGCAATACAAAATTGAACTGACACATGATTCAGCAGCTCTCCCTTCATCATGTCACACCTTTGATTCCTAGTTCTTCAAATCTCTTCACAAACGTCTAAAATACTGGAATCCCTGGGGTTGGAATGGACCCTTGCATAAATCATCTAGTTCACTACTTGCCATTACAATCTCATTATTCCAAAACTACCTTCAATACTGAATGTGCTGTCTGCGTTTGGATACCATTGTGGATCGTTCTACAAATTTACCTTTACAGCGTATTATATCACATCACTTTTATGAGTGTTAATTCTCTTAAATTTAGTCTCAGTTTCCTACTTTACAGTTTAAGTAGTAGGCAAAATTCGCTGCAGGTATCAAACAGTAGAAAGGCAATTCATTTCAGTGGAATTGTATACTACCAGTGAACTTGGTTCTGTGGCTGCTAACTGTATATATACATCTCCTTGTCTGCAGCAAAGCCTTGTTATCTTTCTAATATTCCTTTTCAGTGCACTGTTATCCAACAACTTTTCTTTCTATTTAATTTGTTTCACTTTAGACTTCGGAAGATAATTTTCATATAAGCAGCTTTTTTCAGGAGGTGGTATTATCTTGTCTTATCCTTTATCTCTTTGTTGTTCTTGTGTGAAAGAATAGTGGGAAGCTAGTTTGGGAGAGGTTTTGGCACTCCTGAAAATCCCAGGTTCAGTTTTTAAATGTATGTAATAGAAGCTAGCTGAAGGTTATAGAAATCATGCTTTGGCTATGCAACTTTTTAATCAGAGAATCTCCTATATTCAAATATTTCATTCACTTTATGGAATCAGTAAGGTTTTAGAGCATTCTTACTAAAAGCTTCTGTGCGTTGAAATGCAGTGCTGCAATGAGTCAAATGATTCATGCTTTGGTGGATAATTAAGAACTGCAAAGGACATGCTTATTAGTCCTTCCAACAACATAATTATTTTACAGATACATTACATAGTTCTTCATATTAAGGCTTTTATATTCTAAGCGTCTTCTACTTCTCTTCTTCCACTGCTACTATATCACATCACAAAGTTATTTTATCACTTTTCCTTTCCTACTGTCATCTTATTCACTCTCTTCTCTACAGCGTATGGTATGTCTTTGTATACCTTTTTGGTCCTACCCTCTTGATATTATGACACATTTATATGTTTGTTGTACTTGCTTAGAGACAGGAGTTTTACCATCAGCTCTGTAAGACTGTCTCAGCAGGAAGCTGTCCTCACAGCAATTACACCTGCTGTCTTCCTTTTTATTTTCCTTCAGTTTCTGATGAAATTGTATTTTCTGAAACCATATGAATTCTCTCAGAATCTTACATAACTCAATGTATGCAACCATTTCTTTTCTATCCACCTACTCTTTGCCCTCTTCTTTTTCATTTTGTTAGATACTTTGCTCATTTTCTCATGTAATATCTTATCTACTACTTCATATTTTTCCCTGTTTTGGATCATCATTTTTCTCTAAATTTTCAGAGTTGCCACAAGATCTGGTTACATAGCTCCCACTGATTTTAACAACTCTTATTGACTTTAATGGGAATTGGTAACTAATGCCAGGCAACTCTAAAAATACAGAGTCTGGTCCTATCATTTATGTTTTGTTCCTTCTCTTTACCAGAGTCTAGAGTCACTTCTTTAAAAGAAAGATCTCTTCAAAGCTAAATTATTTCTTTAATGATCTCACACTATTATGATTTTCAGTATCCGGTGGGACTGAAGACATTTTAATGTAAGCTAGCTTGTTTCAACCCCATGTTTCTAGCCATGTAACAAATTGAGAAAGATTAGTCATCTCCCTCCCTTGAGTCATGGCCAAATTCTATCCCTGCTTTTATCTTTACTTTCTCTGGTGGTCTTCTGCCTTCTGTTGCAGCTGAGCACATATCTTGAATAATGCATGACTCTGCTATCAAAAATATGTAAATCTAGCTCCCCATTTCAATATTTGGACATATCAATTTCAATTTTCTAAATTCTCCCTTCTGATAGAAATTATTAATGATGCTAAGACTATTATCTAACACTACCAGACTGTTTATAATTCATTCAAGAGAAATTCCCATTTCTCCTGCAAACTGTCAAACATTATTTCCTTAATTTTCCACACACATTTCTATGTCTTAATTCTGTTTAATTTTTTTTCTTGTACACCAAGACTAGAATCCATTGGTATATTTTAATTACCTAAACAATGTGCTATCTCCTAGTAGTGATTATAAGCTATAAGTTGGCATGGTTTGGCTCCAGAAAGATTTCCTCTCCAAACCACGCTATATTTAGTAACCATTACTCCTTATACACAGTAAGCCCTTTTCAATGTAATTGAAGAAGAATGGAATTAGAGCCATTTGCCATATTTGTTTTTAAACCAATATATCTGATTGATTATTGAATACTTCTGATATGAAATGTCATAGTCACTGGGAATTAGACACACTGGCTGCTTACAGATGTGGGAAAAAACCCAACCCAGCAATTCACTTTCAGTTCAGCACGTCCATACACCAACCATGGTGTATGCCCAAAAAAGGCATTGTGTTATTTTGACCCAGCTTGCCCAATGTCTATATAGATCACGCACTTCAGTGGGACTTTTTGGTGCTTTTATAATAGCTGATTGAACCAGCTTTTAGATAAAAATGCCAAAAATCCCCACTAACGTGCACGATCTATACAGATGCTGGGCAGCTGGGTCCAACTAACATACTTTCTCTTCTGTTAAAGCGCTGTTTGGGGGGGGCGGGGGGGGCAGGTTCCACATCGGTCAGAAGCCTAAGATCCTATTTAGGATAAGACTGTGATTCCCTATTATCAGGGGCAATGCGTAGGGGGTGCACACAAGTGCACGTGCACCCCCTGCACATGGCAGTCCCTGATCACCCCTGGCCACCACCGGCCTGCGGGTGGTCTCTGACCTATGGTCAGCATTTACCACCCCTCCCCCTCTCCCCCATCACTGACAGTGCCAGCAGCATCTGCGAGAGCTCCCCACCACTGCACTCCTGCTGCTGCCGGCGCAGCCATGCGCCCCCAGCCGCCGGGGGGCATGCACCATTCATGCCTGTTATATGGCTGCCCAGGGAAGGAAAGGAACTAGGAAGGATTTGTGCCCTTATGACAGCTATTTGACTGGACAAATTTGTATCTCTGATACTGGGCCCTAGATATTACTACCAAGAAGCAATGGACCTAGAAACATGCTGTATCATGGTTCCCCTCCTATATAGCAGCTTGGTTAAATTATTGTTCATTTTTCCTGGTTTTATATTCAAGTATATGAAAGCTAAATCTGAAAATGAACCAAGCCCAAGGAAAAATTCCAGTTTTGTATGTACAAAAATATTTTCAAACAAAAATATTTTCAAACTGGAAATCAGTTTGGCTGAGGGGCAATTTATCACCCTTCCACATTGTTCTGATATTTGAAAAATAAAATGTATTCAATATTTTACCTTAACAGCAGATTCCAGTCCTTTTGCCTCTTGAAATGAAAGGTTTAATATTGTTCCTTAATGGAGACTGAAGTCAGTCCTCTGATGAATCAATCTCACATAGTTGAAAAGAAAGTCCTGCATTGAATTTTCAATAAACTGCTTTGTTCAGTTAAATTTTAATTCAATTAAAATATCAATACTTTCTATCCAAAACAAGGTTATTAATTTCAGATTATAATTGGAAGTGTGATTAAATATTGCAAGTTCTGTGACTGCAGACACCACTGAAATATATTGGAACCAGTCCTCCAATTTTTATTTTCATGGCACTCAGTATGCAAATAGTCCCATCAGAATTATACAGGAATTTTTGTGTAAGTAAGGTTTACTGATGTAAGAAAAGTATGCAGAGTGGGCTGCCATGATACAAGTTGCTGAGTTAATAAAATAGCATCCATCCAACCCCCTCCCATTAAATCCCCAAAGGTTCAGTCCCCAAAATGAGATCAGTGGTGTTGAATTAAAGTTAACGTGAGTTCTGTGGAATTCAGCCCAAGTCTGATTGCCTGGTTCCATCAATACATGCTGAGACATTTGGACATGGTATATGAATTTGGTCAGTCAGGGAAGGGGCTGGGCTTTGTTATATGTTTAGCATCTCACAGCTTTGCAACATTAGGTGGTGGCAATGGAGTTGTAAACTTTCCTTTCTCTAAGAGCGACTCATAATGGGTAGCTCCAGGGACAAAGAGTCTGAGGGAAGCAAACTATGCAAGCAGTTGCCATGTAGATATGAATTGCTTTCATCAAAATGGAAGAGAGAAGGTTGGATTCACAGGGATGTCCAAGCACTTTCCCAAGGCTTGGTGGGATTTCCTGGGTAGTAGCCAAACCCAGTTCTGGAAGGTTCCAATGTACATAGACTTCCATGAGCCTCTGTGAAGATGTGATTGTTGTGCCTTGAAGACTTAGAGTTTGAATTCAAACCTCTACTGGGAAGAGGCAGGGGTAGTTTGGGGCAATAGACTCCTACCCTCTTCCCATCATGGCACTGCCTAGACAGATCCCCTTCATGAATTTATCGAATCTGGATTGCTCTGTATAAGGTCTTCTCTACAGAAAGGGCACGACTGGGATCTGATCCCTGATCTCAAAACTGTACCTTCTGCCATACGTGTGTGGCTGACAGGAGGCGCGATTGCTAGGATCGGGGATCACATCCTGTGATGCTTTTAAACAAAGGCATACCAGTGGCCTAATTGCACTGATGAAATCTTGCACCCCCTCTCAATTGATGCTAAATTGGGGCCATTTGGTCAGGGATACAGATTTCTATTCATTTTCTCTTTGTATCCTGAACATCTGCAAATCCTGCTACTTTTAAAACTTTAAACTATAAGCAGTTGAAAGTCTAATACAAAGTCTACTTCGATTCTAGCATATACACAATCTCTGCCCAGAAGTACATTTTGACTGTGAGCTTAGAGGAAAATGTTTTCTTTGGTTATATTTAGGTTTAACCCCCACATGACATTTTTATAAGAAATGAATTCAAAGTAAATCCAGGGTAGTTTTGGTCCCAAATAGGCATAGCAGACTGTATTTGCTCCCTTGGCAGCAATGACAGTTAGAACTACAGAAGCCACCAGTCTTGTGCCCCCTCTAAATTGGGTTAAATAAGAGATGCTATATCTATTAACAAAGTTATTGGAAATCTTTATTTAGGGGTAATAATTAGCAGTAGGAGCCAACCCTACAACCTACATCTGAGGCAAGAATTGCCTGCACCCTACTGCATACAGCCTAGCTCCTGCCAATACTTCTAAAGATACTACCACCCAGGATACAGACCATGGTTAGGTTTTGTTCTGGGATATTCCTATATTCACTTTATCATAATCCATGTTACCTTCCCAAACAGGGAAACAAAGGGGCTCATAAAGCAATAATACTCTCTCCCCACCCCCCACCAGGTCAATACAGCATGGAGGCCAATAACCTTCTGCGCCAGTGGAGTAGAATGATCCAGCCACAGTGGAGTTGGTCAATAGCAGGAAGCAACCTGCACCAAGAATAGAGCTGGCACAGTGTACTGCTCTGCACAGAAACTAGGGGAAAGCAGAGACCAAGTAGTGACTCTGGATCACAATTCAATCCCTGGTCTGCTTCTGGTGCACCACAGCCTCCTGCTGTCTCCAATTTGTGGCTCATGGCATCTCTACAGTCCTGTCCTATGGGAAGTGCTTTCAGTAGCACAATAACTATGGTAAAAGTAATTAGTTGCCTAAAGTGTTAAAACAACTGGCAAGTTTTTATAGGTGGACTCCACTGCATACTGCGACTTTTCAGATAGATAAGTCCTTTTTAAACAACCTGTTTTAAAAAATTTAAAAGTCTCATCTAAATTGGAAGTGTGTCTTCCTTCGAAGACTAACAACTACTTTTCACCAAAAATTGAATAAGTCTATCATGTAAATTAAGGACTCCCTGAGCACACGTTAATACAAAAGACCATAGTAATCCATCATTTCGATGATCCCTGAAAAATAGCCTCTGCACTTAAGTTTTGATACAATAGACTGTGACAGCTTTATAGGAGTTGTTACAAGTTGCATCGGCAAAGAACTGCACAGTAATGACATTCAAAATAAGCAAGGGTCAATTCTTTCAAGTAATTTTTATTCAAGAGTGAGATCAAACTGCCCCTAATACAAGTGGAAATTCACCTTTCTGGGCTGGCTTTTGATTTATATACTTGTGTACTTGAAAAAAGAGATACTAATGGTACAAAAGTCCAATGATATCTAAAGTGTAACATCCTGCAGAATCCTAAAAAGGCCTCCCTTTTAATGAAAGGGTGGGGAAAGAAAATCAACTTTTCCAAAATCCAGGATTTTGTTGCTGAAGAACAAACATTTTCCATTCTTTCAAGAAATATTTGAGTACAAGTATTACATTCATGTTCTTAAGGTTTGGTCCTTAGAGCCTTGGCAATAAGCAAGGGTCAATTCTTGCACCAGGTGTGCAATTTGCCAATGTAGCACTTAGTACAAAAGAGTTTGGACTCTTCAATAATAGAGATTTATGGGTAAGGACTGTTACTGTTAGGTTTAAATAGGTGTCATAGTTGAAGTGAAAAGGCAGAATACTGGTATTATACGCCATTGTGATGCTTTATTTCATAGTCTTCTTGAATGTGCACCTGTATGTCCTTAGTTAATGCCATACCTAGTTGGTCAAGTTCACAAAAGGTTTGCTAGATATGACAATGTTACAAAATGTTTAAAATTGCCTGGATAACTGTACTAATTCCACTTTAGGGGCACAGCTGTGATGACAAGCAAATATTTTACTATTTGTACATATTCTGATCTCCCTTCAAATAAGATTTTTCCAGTATTATTACTTCAATGGTAGAGAGAGCAGATCATATAATACAGTCCTCTTCTCCCATCTCTAATTAATAGAATTGAAAATTTGCCATCTGCAAGAGTTTACTGGCTTTGGTATTTTTCTTTCAACCAATCTCCCTTGAATTTGTGAGAAAAGAAATAATTAGAATATCTCAAAAAGTGCTCACCACAGCAGCTTATTCTTTCATGTCAATATTTGCTGTATTCCTTGACAAGTTGCATCCAAAATTTTATGATTTTGTGTAGCTGCAAAAAGCAGCAAAAAAAGTTATGCATGCCAGGAAAAAAAAATGGTGTTTTAACATCCTATTGACAGGACCAATTGTTTTTTAGCTGCAACAGGTAGCAAGCCAAGAAAATCTAAATCCTGGCATCAAGAGTTTGAAGAAATATTTGAGTTATATTCATGCTCAGTGCAGAGACATCACCCGTGTACAAGTAACAATAGCAGTATTCTAATATAATCAAAGCCTTGGTCTGTCTGTCTGTTTGTCCATAACGCTTTATGAGCACTCTGGTTGTCTCAGCAGCCAACCTCAATGGTGACCGAAACAACCAGAGTGCTCTGCACAGACAGACACACAGTGGAGCAGCACCATGACAGTGGAGACTGAGGGACTGGAGCATGGGGGCGAGGCCAGCAGTGCTGGCCTCACCCCTTCCCCCTCTGTGCTGTTCCTTAGAGGCAAAGGGGGACAGCAGGGACAGACTGGCAGGGCGGAGCACCACCATGATGGCAGAGACAGAGGGGACAGGGGGAGGGCAGGGCAAGCCCAGCACCCTACACCGCTGCCGGCTCCAAGGAGCAGGGCTGGGGGAAAAGGGGTCCAGGCCACCCCTTAGATGAGGTGGCAGCATGGGGTGCTGGCAGGACGGATAGAAGGGCAAGCTTCTC
>NW_017729031.1:56493780-56495107 GCF_001723915.1 Gavialis gangeticus
CCCCCCCCCCCCGCCCCCACTCCTGGCAGGCAGTGGCGGCACAGGATGGTGGGTATCAGCGCTCTGTCCCCGACAGGGAGGGAGAGGCGGCAGGGAAGAGGGGAGGAAGGGAAGGAGAGAGGGGAGTGGGATGGGGAATGGGGGGTTTCCAGTGGCAGCGCCCCACCACTGCTGCACCCCACCATTGCCACTGCTGCCGCCCAGCCCCCACAACAGCTGGCAGAGAGGGTGAGGTGGTGAGGAGGGAGAGAGGAGACAGAGAAGGGAGACGGGGGGCGGGGATGTTGTATGAAGCTGGACATGGACCAGTGGCAGCACAGGGCACTGGGTGTCGGCAGCCACTACTGCATGCAAACTCCCCTCCCCCGTCTTCCTGGGAGCTGGCAGCAGAGCAGGGTAGAGTGGCAGGGTGTGGGGAGGTACACAGGGCCACACCAGGAGTGGCGGAGGGCAGGGGGCCCATGGGGCCAGATGAAGGGGGTGGAGATGGTAACTGGGGCGGGAGGTGAAGCAACGGCACTATGGGGCGCTGGGTGGTGGCACTCTGTCCCCAGCAACCCCCTCCTCCAGTCATTCATGATGGGCTATTTCCTAGTACTCTTATATAGGGCTTTCATCAGAGAATCCCATAATACTTGACAAAAGCTAGTGAATTAGCTCTTATCATAACTCCCATTAATTCAATGCGAGTTTTGCGACCAAGTTCACTGGGAGTTTGAAGGGGTCTCTTAAGTCTCAATACTGCTTTGAGGCAAAATGGGGAAGTTAACTATAAGCATTATTATTAACAAAAGAATGTGGTTATGTGCTAGTGTTCTGGGAACAGACTAAAAGCCAGGAACTCCCAAGTTTTAATTCCACCTACAACAATAAATGACTTGTTTTGTTGGTCTCAAGTAAGACATAACATCTGTTTCAGACCTTCTGAAATATTAATTATCCTAGGCTTTCTTAAGAATCATAATTATGTAACTCAACACATCTTCGTAAATCTTTATAAAATAAATAGAAAATGAAGACAGATACCTCAAGACATTACTGTATTTAATTGAATCCAAGACAAGGATATTTTCCCCCAGTCAACATGGGGGGAAGAGGGGGAGCTTCATCTAGATTAGAGTACCAGTGGCGGGGCAAGTGGCAGGGGGGCAGACAGCAGTAGTGGCAAGTGGTCAGGGGACAGGTGACCAAGCGGCAGGCACAAGCATGCGGGGGACAAGGAGGCATGATTAATATGACAACCCTGCCTTTCTCTGTTCACAGGTGTTCCCTTTCCAAAGAACTTCCTTCAGATCTGCAAGAAGATCCTGTGCAGGCTTTTCCGGGT
>NW_017729031.1:56500107-56506510 GCF_001723915.1 Gavialis gangeticus
TAGAGTACCAGTGGCGGGGCAAGTGGCAGGGGGGCAGACAGCAGTAGTGGCAAGTGGTCAGGGGACAGGTGACCAAGCGGCAGGCACAAGCATGCGGGGGACAAGGAGGCATGAAGTGGTGGGGGCAAGAAGCAGGGGTCTAGCCCCCCCTCCACACACACACACCCACACACACACTGTTTTCCATTTAACAAATTTAAGGGGGGATTAATTTAAGACAACCTTCAATAGATTCCATACATGAAAAATTATAACAAATATAATTCCAACAATGCCATTACATAAAACGTTTCTGAGTGCATTAAAAAGTTGCATTTATTATGTTGTTATAATCCAGGGTGTTATATTTACTTTCTTGCAGGATTCTCCAGCTCTCCTTAAATTTTTCATGCATGCAATGCATTTCTGCACTGAGAATCTTTCCTTGCAGCCCCCCAATCTCTATTTTCTCTAACTTGAGAAAGTCAGTGGCTGATATCAACAGCTCCTTTAAATAAGAAGAGTCTGAATCAATACTTCTTTATTTCTGCCATACTGACTGATTTTTCTTAACCTCACCAAAACAAGATTAATAACTTTTAAGGCCAGAAGAGGCCACTACATCATCTAGTGCAGTGATTCTCAACCAGGGTTCCATAGCTCAATATTAGTATTGTTAGGTGTGCAATCACCTGCACATGATTCACAAAATAAACCCAGGGATTTCAAACAGGAATCTGTAAAGTCAAAAACATTTCTAGACTGCTATGGTCTTTCTGGGTTCTTTGCAATTGCTCTATTCTTTTTCCATAGTCAAAAAAATGAATGAAAACTCAAAGCTGGTATTTTCTGAGGGGTGCTCTGAGTCTAATGACAGGCTTCCTAAGTCTAACAAGGTTGATAACCAATAATATAACGTGTTCTCATAAATAAACATAGGCCAAAGAATTTCACCCAATTGCCTTGCAAATTTCACCTAGTTCTGCCATTCTAGTTAACATGGTGTTACAGTTTGGTACACAAATAGTTATAATTTACTATAAACAGTGTCAGGGACAAACCAGCATTTTCAGGGTTGTTATCTAGAAATAATTTGCTCTATTTGGGCACGGGGTGGAGTGGGGGGGCTTGTCCTGGTTGGAATTAATCCTGGAATCCAAGGTAAAAGCACAACCCAATGCAGATTAATAAGAGCTCTTATTCATGTTGATGGATGATTTTAACCCAAGGGTTCCAGAACTCTTTCCTCATCTTTCATCTTGCATATTCACGTCTTCGGGATTTAACTGAATTTATCCAAATACAATTATATAACAATGCATGTAATTTCTTAGCTATATATGCAGTAGATTGTGGTGTCCAGACTAAAGCCTCTTAGCAACTCCTGTGTGCAGATTTCTTACTCTGGAGCATGTTTCAAAAGTTTTTTGTCTGCAGCTCTCTGTTACGTCAAGTTTTTGGTTTAGGGCTAGAAGAATTAGGAAGTTTGGCCACTTCAAAAGTAAGTGCTAAACTTTTATATATCAGTAATAGCTCTTATACCATATAGCATAGTTATAGCTGATCAAGACAGTTTTCCACTTTAACCCCACCTAACAAAAGGGGAGAACCAGAAATTTAAATGTACTTGCTTTCATCAGTGCGCTTCTTCAAAAGCATTGAAAAATGGCCATGGAAAAAGGTTGGTTTTCAGCAAGCCAAAAAATTTACCAAACCATTTAACATTTTCCAGGTTTTGATTGCTTAGAAAAAAAAATCAATTTTGGGCAAAAATATAAAACATTTTAGCAAAAACAGGAAAGCTGCTCATTTCTACAAAATGAAGATTCTTCCCTAAAAAAAAACTTTTTAAAAACTAGCTCTAGTCAAAGAATAAAAAAAAATCCTTCTACTGTTTTCTGTGTTTAAAAAATTAAATATTTTTATGTCTTGTATGTTATGGATTGTACAGTGTCAAGTGTCTAGGTGATCAAATATCAGTGCAAGACAATCAGTTATAGAAATATTGGACATGAAAGTATACTAATAATCTTTCATTGGCTGATTGGCAGAAAACAAATGTTCAGCTTGATTACATTTCTTTGCTGGTCTCTATCTGCATGTAATAAGATAACTTTTGTGTCCTGTATGTGATCAATTTCAAAACTTCCAGAAATATTTTAGATATCGGCAGACATAACCTTATTGATGTTGGTAATAACTAAAAAAAAATGGAGGGAGAGTTGGGAGAAAGACACAGTTCCTTGCATCTGGTTAGCAGACCCAGCAGTTTCAACCACCTCCGTAACTCACTACAGATCAAAGAACCAGTTGATGGCAATCACCTTGCAGCATAAAAATACCCTCATGGCTGTGCCTCTTATTCCAGAACTGTTAAAATAGTGACACCCTGAACAACTTATCTCGAATGGCAAGGAGTGAAAGGAACATAAAGGGTAATGAAATACTAAAAGCCTATGGAATACGGGAGGAGAAAAGGACTAGGGGGAGAGAGATGTGAGAGATGTGCAGAATGGGGAGGCACACAGAGTCCCTGCCATAGGAGAAAAGAGGGCACACAGAGGCTCCGGTGTGGAGTTCTTTGCAACAGAATCCAGCTGGTGGTCCTGGTATGGAGAACACTGTGGCAGGAATAGTGGCAGGCACAAATATCCCCTGGAATAGAGTGGAGAGAGAAACTGTAAAACTGGGAAGGGAAAACCAAAGGACTTGGTTTTGGAGAAGAGTCTCGGGGAATAAGGGAAAGAGAATGGGACATAATGAACATCAGAGTCCTTGTCAAGAGGAAAAGGGAGATGCTTGGGGATGGCCCAAAACCACAACTTAATTTCCCTGATTAAATCCAGGGAAGCCAATAATCCATGCTTAATAACATGTGGATTAATGGTTTCCTCGGGCTTAATCAGGGTGACTAAACCACGGTTTTGGTCCATGTGGTAATCTGTGGGGAGGGGTGGGACTGCCGGAGCACCTCAGCTAATCAAAGGAGTGGGGGATAGGAGGGCACCATGCTCAACCCACAAAAATGGCAGCTGGCCCCAGGATCTACCTGCAAAACTGGCTGACCAGCTCCTCAATAGACCCCTATTAATAAATTAGTGTGTTTATACAATTCTCTTACATTTACGAAAAATATTGTTGCTTACAAGTCTGAACCATTTTGCTGCTTGCTCTTTTCCAGAACATAAGCACAGTGCTTGAATTGGTGTTTATGCAGGTAGGTAATCCCACTGAAATCAACAGTTTTACAGTTTATCTTGAAGTCAATGGACCTGCTCATATGCTTACAATTAAGCACAGGCACAAATAGTTTGCTTTGTTGAAACTGAGCTTTTGTCCTCAGACTCTTGAATCAACGAGATCTGAACTGAAACTACACTTAAACAGATTGCTAGCAGCCAATCTGATTACAGCAAAAGTTTGCTTAATCAATTTTGAAGTATTCTAAACAGGCCTTTCATACAAACAAGAGTGATGGCCTCCCAATATCAGCTAATTAGCATAAAATTCCATCTATTTCCAAATTCTCAGTTATCTGAAATGCTGCCCACCACAATGTAACTGTCTGAAGCTACACCAAACTTCCCATGCATTGCAATTCTATTTTTTCAAAAATAAGAAATAAAATGTTGTGTCACATTTACATCTAAATTAGTCATCCCAATTAAGACACATTACCTCAATACGTAGCAGCCTTTCAAAGATTTTGTCAAACCGAGAAAATACCAGTTGAGAGGGAAAGTCCCACGGTTTTACATCCTCCCCATTGTTTTGATCCTGAGCAATTTTCTCCTTATAAACAAAGAAAACCTTCTTAAAGCTTCTAAATATAGGGGGGGAGGGTTTTAGAAACATGAAAGCCTGTTTTATTAAAACAAAACCTGAATTGTTTCTGAAGCCATATTCAGAAATGGTACATTTAGCATAATTTATATATATATATATATTTTAAGGGGTGACTTCATTACTTAGTTGCACAATGTGAAATTTGCAGTTGTGACTGTTTTAATATAAAGACTTGGCAATAAAAGAAAAAGATAATAGCTGATGGTGCAGCTGAGGTTATGGAAAGACAGATTACGCTCAGTCAGGTGCTCTGAAATGGACCTAGAACCCTAGGAGGACCTTCCAAGAGGGGCTGATCTAGACTGGCCAACGTGACTATGCCTGAATCACCAATGCACACAAACTAGAAGATCATAACCAAACATGATCAAATGAGGCTACTCTAATGACACAAATATATACGAATGAGGTGAAGTGCAGACTATATAGCACCTGCTCATCCGCTGACTCCTTGGTGAGACCTGTATGAAGGAGAACCCTGCTGCAGCAATGGAAAGAGCCATCGCTTTTGCACAATTCTGGAAAAACATCTAGGTTTATGACAAGGACATGAGAAGCAGCAACAGCAAAAATATTGCTCTGCCCCTCAGAGCTTGGTTTACAATAACTTACAGCAACACACATTTTGTCCCAAAAATACATGAGAAAAAATTCAATAAAAATGATTGGAAATGTGAGTAAATGTTAAAGGTTCTGAGGAAGTGTGTTTTGAGGCCTGAACAAAATTACAAGAACTTGCACATAGAACTGGGCAAACAACGGATTTTTTGGTTCAGTGACCAAAATTTTTATTTAAAAAGAAAAGAAAAGAAATGTAATTCAGATCAAAGCAAAACAGAAATTTTTGTGGGGATGGAGGTCTGTAAAATGATGAAAAAAATGTTTTGCCTCAAACAGACTATTTCATTGAATCCAAAAATATTGTTTAAGTCCACTAGCTATCTAACTCTTCCTTTCATTCTTCCATAAATTCATTCTTCCATGAGTTTATTGAGATTTAACTCATTCATATGTCTCAGGATCATTGAAAAAGTGATTTACCAAAGGAATTTTATTATAAATCCTTTAAGTGAAGGGCTTTATATAATGAAAATTTTACTTTTATGTTTGCAGAAAATGCTAGTCAAACATCACTGTAATTCAAATTTTGGACATAAAATGGCCTTCCTCAAGTCTGAGCAAGCAGAGCATTCCTCACATACCCCTTACATACTCTCTGGACCATCATAGATACATCATCACTACTACATTACTGTAATATTTATTAAGTAAAATGTATTATTTTTATTAAAATAATAGCAAGTGGTAGATATCCTGAATGTCTCCTAATTGTGAAATATAAGTCAGCTTTAATGGCTCACTTTAAAAGGATCTATACCAGGTAACTAAGGGTTAAAATCTGAATCTCTGTCCTTGTACTCCTCCATCATGCCAAAGTGCAGGGATCTCTAGCACCAGGTGAGCACATATGCCATATGTGCTGCATTTCCTGCACACACCATGAATTAAGAATTGAGTTTTCAGACTTACAGCTAGTCTGATTTTCCTGCTTTTTGTCAGTTTAAGCCTGCCCCCTCCTGTTGTTTATAAATTCTATTTAGCTTATATACTATTTCACCAAAGACAATTAAAGGCAGATAGAAAAAGCAAGGGAGGAAAAGGAAAGTGTGGTTTGTAAGAGTAACATGGCCAGATTCTGCCCTTTTGAAGATCTGTTCACATAAGCGTGACATTTTCACAGATGTGAGCATCACAAGAGTAACATGACTGACTTATGTTGTCCTTGCTTCTCAAGAGATTGATGATGGTGGCTCTAGCTGTGGGAAGTGTCTCTCACAGAACTTGTTTAAACCCAAACCAAATATAAGCATGGATGTTATTACAAGGTAAAGCCATGACCCTGCAAATATTTGCTCACATGGATAGTTAACTGCAGAAACAAATTACTGAGGGATCCTGTGAGATCACCATCCAGCCTTGGGGTAATGGAGGAACTAAATGACCTCTCAACATCTCTCTCCTATTTTCTATGAGCTTAGTTCATTGAACCATGAGGAACCCTGTTTGCTTCAAAGGGATGACTTGCATGCTTAAAATATGTCTAAGTATTTGCTGGATTGAGACCTGAGTGCCGACACAGCCAGGCATGCCTGGCTATGTCTGAACCCTTAAGGAAAACCCCTGCCCCAGGTACATACAGCTGCAAGCAGTCTAATATTCTGCTACAGAGGAGGAACTCAGAAAGCAGGAGGAGGGGTGTTGTTTCCTGGGCATGCTGTGGAGTCAAACCAAATAGGTTTGCCAAAAAGGCGGCGTACGCCCGGTGGAAGGGGGGTGAAATCTCCAAAGAGGAGTATACCTCCTCTGCTCGGGCCTGTAGGTGAGCTGTTAGGAAGGCCAAGGCGGACATAGAGCTCGGATTAGCGTCCAAGATTAAGGATAACAAAAAGTCCTTTTTCAAATATATTGGGAGGATGAAGAAGGCGCCGGGTAATGTGGGACCCCTGCAGGATACGCTGGGCAATCTGGTGGTTGCGTCAGAGGAGAAAGCGGACCTCTTTAACCAATTCTTCACCTC
>NW_017729031.1:56506986-56511015 GCF_001723915.1 Gavialis gangeticus
AACTACTTCACAGTTAGGGCGGCTAGGAGCTGGAACCAACTTCCAAGGGAAGTGGTGCTGGCCCCTACCCTGGGGGTCTTTAAGAAGAGGCTGGATGCCTACCTGGCTGGACTCATTTGAGTCCCGTTTCTTGTTTTGGGGTTTTGTTGCTCTCCCGCCCTGGCGGGGGGTCGGGCTAGAAGATCTACTAGGTCCCTTCCAACCCTAAATCTATGAAACTATGAGTCATGCTTCAGAGGCTTCAATTATTGCAGTGGAGGGGTGTTATTTGGGTTAGGGAGAAATCAACAGTGGAACCATGCATATACAGGCTAAATTCCCTAGCGTTTTCCTTCAGGGTACAAGAGTACATCTTTAGGGCTGTAATAATAGCTGCCAAGTAGCATGTTGACTGCAGGTTCAGTACAGGAGCTGTAGCTACCTTCCAGGAGCAGATTAACTTTATTCATAAAGAAACTAAAAGATGCAACCGGGAGACAACTTTATATATAATTGCCCACAGCCAGTTCTCTCCAGCCAATATGGTTACTCTCATACAAGACTCTTAAGGGGCCAGTATCCTTACAAGTAGTGGGTCCACCACCTCCACACAATCTGTGACTGAGGAATTAAGTCCTCACATAGTATCCTCCTCCCTTCCCCCCTCCAAACACACAAGCACATTTTCTCAGGCTGTGCATAGAGCTGAAGACCTAAAAATTCAACAATAAAAGTGTTATAAAAATCTCTGTGGCATGTCTATATCTCATCAACTTGGAATTTATTTATTTATTTTACAAAGCAAGACCATAATCTCCCTGAAACATGGGACTGGAGACCCAATGATGATAAAAAATGGAGAGTGCAAGCATGACCATATACCAAGCAGATCATGCTATGGATTAATTACTGGTCAAATTTCATTTGAGGTTTGAAGCATAAAAAAATCACTGGCAAATATCCCCACTTGTTAGAAAGAGATAATTCACTAGAGTAACGTTTCCCCCAACATTTCTTTGCCACCTACCCAAAAATAAAAATAAAATAATTATATACTTGAAACACCTTTTCAGCTAGATAAGTTGTAAGCCTATGAAAATACGGTTCAGAACTTTAGTTGTAAATGCCAGCTGCTATAAGAACACCACTTAGTCTAGGGACAGTCATTACACATAAACCTGTTTAAGTGATCAGAAACAGGTTTAAACCTGTAAGAGAACAGACATTCAGTGCACATAAACCAGTGTGAAAATGGCCAAAACCCGTTTGAGATAAAACTGGTTGAATGTAGTATCAGACTTCACTGATGTGGCTTAAACTGGTTTATGCAATGTTTGTCCTAGACCCCTTGCTGGTTTAAATTAAATCAGAGACTCCCAGCATCCTGGCATGCTCGCTGGGCTGGGCTCTGCTCCAAAGAGGTGGGCTGGCCCCTCCCCTCTGCTCTCTAGCCAGAGCAGAAGTGGGGCATGGCCAGATGCTGGCCTGCTATGACCCCTGAGACAAATTGCTCCCTCCATCCCCTCTCCCCTCTGCTGGTAAACCCTGCGGACCACAGCTGGGATTTGTCAGCCCCAGCCACACCTCCACGGCTTTCCTGCAGGCAGGCAGAGATGGAGTTAATTTCTCCCTCTGTCCAGCTTGCCTGCATCCAGGGAGGGGATTAATTCCACAGTGGTCCCGGAGCAGGGGAAAGAGGCAAGCTAGTCCCCTGTGTGCAGATCCAAAACCTGCACCTGTGAGCCCAGAGCTAAGACCTGCAGGACCAGACTGAGAGCTGGGAAGTGTTGGCAAAGACTTAACTCCATCTCCAGCACATACGTGTGATGATAGTCAAGGGAAGTTGTAGACCAAATAATGCAGAAAGCTACATTTACATTATAAAGCAAAACTTGTAAAACCTAAACAAAGCCTTTCTGAATGCCTGGGTACAAGGAGGAACTCTGCCTTCAGGATCAGTAAGACTTATGCAAGGTTTTCTCTCATCTTCCTGCTTTACTTTTTAAGTTAGACTAAGTTGTGTAAGCTGTGTTTTACTTGGCAGTATCTTAGCTTAGGCTAAGATTGTTGGCAGTTCCCTGTTGTATGCTTTGCAAATTGCGGTGTTCAATACATGCTTGCTTCAGAGAAAGGACTTTTTTCCTATCCCCACTCCTCAGTCTAGCAGCAGCAGCCACTCCCCACCCCCCACCCCCCTGACACTGGTGGTTGGCATCTTGTGTGTCCTGCTAGCCCTGGCTATGCCCCCCTCCGCTCCAGCAAGAAGGGGTGAGAACCTTGGAGGAAGTCTCTCTTCTCTCCCCTTTGGCAGTGGCTAGCAAGCATGCTCTGGCACGCCCCCATTTTCTGGCTTGAGCCACTGCAGGCACGTGCCTCCATTTCCTGATTTAACAGAGAATGTCTGTCCAGTTATTAATTATTTAAGCTGTGCAGCTTAGACTAACCTGCAAAGAGTGAATCAATTCAGGCTCTGACTTTTTGAATGTCTGTCCCAAGCCTTACTGACTACTCTATAAAGCAGTACAGTTAAAATCACTGCATCATTCCATCTTGACCATTGCTTGGTATACAATGTAAAGTATTTGTGCTTTTTGGTCACAGTCATGTCAACAAGTTAAATAGTTTCTCATAGAAATACAAGGCTTGATTCTGCTCTCATACAAACCAAATGGCTGAATCCCTATGGTGTTTATCTGGGGAAACCTGATCCCATTCACTTTATACATAATATATACTACATTAGGCTTTTTGTCAGAGAACCAGATCAAGCAATATATAGCTGTTTCAGAGTGAAAACAAAATATTATCCCTCAACTCATGTGTTTCCCAGATTGAGGACAAACTTTGGTAAAGTGAACATAAAGAGCAAAGGCAGGCTTTCCTTATTTTCATGCTTGTTAATTCTGCAAATTTTCTTTGGTGGAATTTGCATGAGAATGTATTCATTTTCATACAAGCAAGTATCTGTTTTTTTCTAAATGGCTTTTCAGAATAATAAATATCATCTGGCTGTAACCCAATATCCTGTACCGTGAGTTAGGTGTTGAATGTCTGTTTAGTAAAGAAAAGACAGTAAACCAATATCATAATTGTACCAAATGGATTCCATCAGTTTATACCAAGTGCCAATCATTTAAAAATGTCTTGCAGATACTGTATTATTAACACATAGTGACATATGGAAAAAGAATAAACTTGAGACAACTGTAAATTGTTTTTTAAATTAATATATTAATCTAACAACAGAACTAGCTCTTTCTTTAACCTACACTAATGCTGGAAATATGCCCTACTGTAACTCCATCTGGAGATCAGAAAATTAACATTATTTCCCATGGCACGATAATGTTTTTTAAGTCACCACAGCAGAGAAGCACAGTAGTGAGGTATTTAAGTGTATGACTTGTATTGACCATAACAGCATTTTGAGTAAAATTAGTCTCCCTTTGACTTCCGTGACTCCAGAAATGGCCGGTCTTTCTGTTACTTCCCGATTATTTCAGTGCACCGACCTCATGCAAAAGGATAGCGCAAATATATATGTGCTTTTTATGTGACACATGTGACGGGTTGGTTGGCAGTGACCTAGCCCAGGGGTTTTGAAAGGGCAAAAGATGATTGGAGGACTTGGGATTCCCTTTCCTTACCAATCTGGTAATGATTTGGCCCAGGGGTTTTGAAGGGTTAAAAGTTATTGGAGAACTTGGGATTCCCTTTCCACAGCAATCACGCACCAGAGACTTACCCTCCCCCCCCGTATCCCCTGATTGGCCCCTTGGGCCACCTGGAGGGGGATAAAAGGGGCAGCATGGGCTGACTCAGGAGACACCAGTGAGGGACAACAAGGAAGGAGCTTCACAGAGCTGGCAAGAGCTGAGCCAGCGGGGCGGGAGCAGTTGCCCCAGAAGAGCCTGAAAGAGCAGGACCTGCAGGCAGCAGTGGGGCCCTCAGAAGCGCGGCATGTGGCCAGCAGGAGAGGCTCGCCGCTGGGCTCCAGGATCCCCTATGAGAGGCTGCAGACAGCAGGAGAGGCTCCCCCCTCCACTCCAA
>NW_017729031.1:56516015-56516491 GCF_001723915.1 Gavialis gangeticus
AGCAGGGGAAGCTCCCTGCTGGGCTCCAGAATCCCCTGCAAGAGGCCGCAGCCAGCTGGAGAGGCTCCCCCACTCCAACAAGGATCTGAGCAGTGACCTGAGAGGTTCCCAGCTCTGCTTCCAGCTCCTCCAATCAGAGGCCAGGCAGCTCGACATGAGGCCAGGGCTCCAGGAAGGTCAAGACCCCCTAGCAGGCTGGAGAAGTGCCACCAGTGGTGGCTGTGTGGCAGTGTTCCTACCTAACATGTGGGAGATCTGGGTCCCAGCTGAGGTGGCTTGGGGCGAGTGAGATAACAAGAAGCAAATCTTCTTGCAGTGGAAAGGGGCCATTGTGTTTCCCCCTTTCCTCTGTCTCCAGGTACCAAGGCCCTATATTTCCTTGTCACTTTGCATTTTGTGCCTTTTTATATTTCACCAACCCGTATTGTTTGTGCTGCTGTTTGTGTTTTATATTTTGTTAACCCTGTTTTGTCAGT
>NW_017729031.1:56521491-56534562 GCF_001723915.1 Gavialis gangeticus
TAACAAGAAGCAAATCTTCTTGCAGTGGAAAGGGGCCATTGTATTTCCCCCCCTTTCTCTCCCTCCAGGTACCAAGGCCCTATATTTCCTTGTCATTTGACAGTTTGCATTTTGTGCCTTTTTTATATTTCACCAACCCGTATTGTTTGTTCTGCTGTTTGTGTTTTATATTTTGTTAACCCTGTTTTTTTGTCAATGATTGTAAGTGTCTAACCTTTGTTGAATCCTGCCCCCTTGGGGCATTGTAGTGTCCACTATACCCTCTGATTTATGCTTGTTATGTTCCCAGTATTAAAAGGTATATGGTTAAGTCCCCATTGGTGGTCTGGCTCTGCTCTAAAGGGGAGGAGAGTCCCTACACCCCCCTACAGTGCTTGTGCACCTGCTTTGCTCCCTTCAATTGGAGAGGGGGTACCTCTTGGAGTACCACCCGGGTTACACACACAAGAGCCTGATTCTCATTTATATTAAAGCCACTTTCCTCCATTCCAGGAAAGCCTGAAAATGTACACAAAGAGGATTTTCATTCACTCTGTGGAACTTCTATACTAGCAGATCAGAGGCAAGTAGCTCTTATGTATATGAAAACCAGGTCCTCAAAACAAAACTTAAGTGATCCTTAAATGATGCATAAAGCCCCACAAAGGGATGAATTTCACCCTGCATATATACTTACACAGCACTGGCTAAACTCCCAAATGCAGTGGACTTGGTACAAAACCTTGGATTCATTTTCTGAGAATAATCTTATCTTCTCTTTAGTTATTTCAAAGCATCATTTTGAATTGTTTCTAATAAAGCATGAACTAATAGATAGAACCCAACAGAGGCCTGTGCTGTTGTCAGCACTGACTCACCATGTATCAACACTGCTAATTAGGGTCAAACTCAAGGCCACATTCAAGTCCTCTGACCATCTTCACTAAAAATCTCTAAGATCAAACCCTGGCAGCAGTCCTTCCAGTCTGACCCTAGGAGCTTGGCTGAACCTTAAACCCAGTAGTGTAGCGACAGGGGGCGGAAGGGGGCCATGACCCCTGGGCCCCAGCCTGGGAGGGTGCTACTGGCCAGAGAGGCCAGGGTGCCTCCTGCATTTTGTGTAGCCACCCTCCTGCCTGGCAGATTGTGGCTGTCTTTTGCCATTCCAGCTGGAAATTCTGGCCACCGCCCCTCCCCCCATGGCCAGTGTGCCACGCTGCTAATTCCCCCACAGAAGTGCCAGGGGGTGAGAGGTGGGGCCCCACACAGGCTGATTTGCCTCAGGCCCCACACCCTGCTCAGATCATCCCGGGGGGGGAACCAAGTGTAAGCATTGACCCCCAGGTGCCAGAGACCCACCGTATGCCACTGCTCAGACCTTTCAAAAGTTCAAGCACCTTTTAGCCCACTCCTTCCTGCACTGCATTTGGAACATACCCTGGGTGCTGCAGACTGCCAGCAGCAATCACAAAACGCCATGATCCCAACTCCCACTCCTCAGCACCCCACTTCCTGTCTCTACTGCCCATAATGAGGAACTACTCAAATTGCGATTTCACAGATTTTGTGGAAAATCTGCAGAAAAGAAAAACCAAAAAAAAAAACTTATCAAAAATAAAATGCTGACTCCCCAGTGGGAGCCAGTAGTCCCCCCAGCCATGCAGCCCAGCATGAAGGAGGCTGCCGGCACAAAGGTGAGCATCCACACCCCTCAAACTGATCAGCTGAGAGGGCTGCCTGTTTTGTGGCACTGCCCCTTTCCACAAATCATAGGTGAGTGACAGGGCCATATGACAGACAGCCCTCTCCACCAATCAGTGGGCAGGGGGTGGAGAGGGGCACTGGGGCCCCTCAACCACTCAAAGGCATGGGGGGGCACTACTATAAGCCCATGAAAATGACACCCTACCCCATGATCTGCCCTCAAAATTGACTGGCCACGGCCTCCAATTGGGTAGACCCCTACCCATAACTAGAACCAAACATAAAAGGGGAGAGAAGACCAATTCCTACAAGGTCCCTACCTGAACAACAGGAAGTGCAATGTGTAAGATAAAATAGAGATGGGGAGGACAGCTTGCATGTCTTGCACTGATTGAGGGAAATTTTGAGAGCTGATGTGAGATATCAGTATAGAGGGGACAGATTCAGAGGGGGTGAAGTGGTGCAGCTGTACCCTGCTTTTGGATTGGACCACACCATGGGAGCCTACTGGTAATTCTTAAAATCCCCAAAGCAGGTGAAAATCCTGTCTCCCTTCCCCTTCCTGCTCAAAGGCATGTCCCATTCCTTCCCATTTCTCCTACCTGCCTTTTCCCCTCTGTCTCTGGGGGCAGGGAAGTACCAAAGCTTTTCCTGCCTGCTGCATGGGGGCTGGGCTCAGCTGGAGATGCAGACACAGCAGGGGGTTCCCCTTCCCTGCGTCTGCTCCAGGACCAGGCAGGGTAGGGGAAACAACTCTCTAGCCACCCGGTTGTTACCACCCCCACCCCAGCTGAGCCCAGCCTCCAGTCAGCCTGGCTGGCTCCAGAGCTTCCTCACCCATCCCCCTCCCCCCACCGCCCACTCCCAAACAATGGAGAAAGCAGCTGCACCAGGCAAGGGACAGGAGGGGGGATTTTCAAAAGTCCCCTATGGATTTTTAAAAGTCCCCAGAGCCTCCTGCAGCAAGGTCTGCCTGCACTGGTGGAGGCAGAAGAGGTTGGGAGCAGGGAGCACAGTTGTCCCTGCAGTGCAGGTTGCTGCTTTCATACCCCACTTTGGGAAATCCTGGATCCGATCCTGAGTATAGACACCCCTATTCTATGCTAGTATTTGCCCACTGGTATAATAATAATAATAAATAATATTGCCCACTTCATACCACTCATCTTTGCAAAACACTTTTTGAAACACTCTACTGGAAATTAGTAGAGCAAGCAACCTACAATACTTATGTTCTTTTGTGGATTGCAGCCAGAAAAAAAAAAAGATGCATTTCCTTTCAAACTTGATGGAAGATAAGAGGAGGAACAAAACCAGAAAAGAGTTTCTTCTCCAGGGTATGACTGGGCTACATAGAGTTTATTGTTTGCCATGTGATCCTAACATAATCCAGAGGCAATCTATGTAGTTCTCAACAGTAACATAATATGCTTGTATTAAAATTTAAATTACAAATATTTCATCATTATACATTTCAGTAGCCCATTACCATTGCATTATTTAATTATTCATATTAATAGTTTTAGTAGCATGGAAGCAATCCTAGTCTAAAGGACATGAATGAGATATCAGTATAGACAGAGGTTGTAAGTATGACATTGCCATGTTTTGAACAATTGATGTGGTTACCCATATAAACATATAATGGGTTGCTTCAGATATGAGTACCTTTTACATGGGTTTGAAGTGGTGCACTCCAGTGTCTTAGAGTTTTGTTTTCCTTTTTCCCTGTTCATGCAAGTTCCTTGGAAGGACTGCACATAAATTGAGAGTATATGGTCTAAGTTATAAGTAGTATGAAGTTAATAAGATTAAAATTGTTGAGATATTGACCAAAATTTTCAAAAGTGACTATCTTGAGACACCTTTAAAGGGCTGCAAGATGCAGAAGGTACTTCGTAGTCATTAATGACAAATATCAAACTCCACTTTAAAACATCCCAAGTTGGGCTCACAGAATCACCAGTTTACTTTAAAAATCTTGGCCATGAGCTTTTGTTTTTAATTAACACTTTTGCAATATTGTATATAATCTGAAACTTGAAATTTCTTTAATCAATCAAACAGATTTCAAAACATCTGTTCTATAAAAATAAACAGATACCATAAAGTCATTGTAATAATAAACAAGCTAAGTAATAAGTAACACACTGAAAGGAAAAAGCAGCAAACATATATTTTAACAATGAATATCAACTTTTCAATGAGGCAAGAACAATTTGGACTTCCTGATGAACAGCAAGAGATTAAATATTTTTTGTGTGAACAACTTGGAAGCCATAAACTGCAAAATTTGTATGGCACATGTCTTTATTTAAATCCACTATCAAAGAAACATATGACCTGTTAGCTGAAACAAAGTGCATTTTCCTTACCCTGTCAATTAAAAGACTGCAAAATTCTTGTAGCAGGGCAACCGTTCTGTTAGGAAAGCTGTAGTGTTTGGAATGGGTCCAGATCAGACAGATGGTACCGAAAAGGGGTTCAGTGATATGTTCAATGCCTGGGAAGTCTGATTCTTCCAAGTAAGCAAAGTAATACTTTAAACAATGAAGATACTAGTGAATTTCCTTAGCTTTAAAGACAGCTAAAATATGCAGAAAGGAATATTCTGAATAAAAACATTTTTCTAAACTTATTTTAAAGTCTCTCAAGGAATATTGACTGAGACTAAATATCAAACATATAAACTACTGGAATATGTAATTCCAAAGCCCCCTTCTGTATACTTTGCAAATATAAAGCATATATAATCAAAATCTCATACCTTCTACATTCAAGATAAGTTCTTGAAACTGGAATAATAGCTGCTTCTTGCTATTTTTTAGGATTTCTATTACTTTAAAAACTTCCAGAGGGAGCCAACACTGGGGGGAGAAGGGGAGAGAGCAGGAAGTGGGAAACATAGGAGAACGGTAGAAACTAGAAACTAGGCTTAGTTTCAGCCTTCAAGGCTATTATGTCCCGTCCCCTGCATTCATAGGCAACCTGTTCCAAAGGGTATGCAAGAATGTCTACTCTGACACCTCTTGCACATCACTGCCACACACAGACACACGCCTACAGCATGCCATGGGTAAACAGCAGGAGAAATAACTGATATCAGTCAAATCAATTATCTCATGCAGAGCTTCTGGAATGTATACCTAACTCTGTCAGGGCCTTCATCTGCAAAACATATAAACATGTGAGCAAGGTCATGCATATGCATAAATGTTTGAAGGATTTTCCCTCACTTCAGCTTGGACACACTGATGACTTAGATCCCAGTATGAAATTCCAGGACTTTATATAAGTAATAAAAATTACTTATATTATATATCTGTTTCCATTTGTGCCCCCAAAATAAAACTAAAAAGATCACCTAATACAGTCTTTGTTGTCCAAATTACTCACTTGCCATTTATACATGGTTAAAACAATTAAAAAGCAACAGTACTAACTTTATAATCCTGGAAAATAAAGATACTGCTGCTAGAAGTTAGTAGTCTATTTATTTTAGTTATGACCAAATGAACTACCCTCATCAAATTGGCAATTTGACAGGTTTCCTATTTGAATCAAGCCAATTCATTCATGTCTCTCTTTATTACGTTACTAGCATGACAGTTCCAAAAAATACTTTAAGTTTACTACCCATGTATGGCCTTAAAAGGCTATTTTACCTGATCATAAATACCAAGTAAATTTCCCTTTTGCATTTGCCAAACTGTATTTATACAGGTCTAGCATTTTCTCCCTGCAAAATCATTTTGTGCAGAATCTTGTTTTAAAACATCTGACACATGATAAGTCTCCTGGATTGTGGGCTTCTTGTTTCTATAGATGATAGTGTCACAGTTTTGGTGGAATGTGTCCTGGAACACAGGTGGAAGACTTTGATTATTTGTAATGGAAACAAGTAAAAATTTGACCATATTTTATATTAAATATTTTCATAAACCAGAGGTATAACTGTACATTTTGGTCCCCTGGGCAAAACTGGGGGAGGAAAGGCCAGGGGCATGGGCATGGGGTGAGCACTCTTTCTGTTACATCTTTGTCACATCAAGTACCTCCCCAGCCACAAGAGCCCAGGTGAAGCGGCCTCACAGGAGGAGTTGGGTACCAGGACACAGCAGGAACATCAGGAGGATTGTGCCCATATGGTGCAGCAGTAGGGAGGAGGGCCAGGGTCCACCACCATGGATGTGTGGTACAGCATGGCCCAGGGGGGGTGGGGGGACAAGCAGCAATGGGGGGAGTGCCTATGTGGGCACATGGAGCAGCCAGGGGTGGGGCAGCATCTCTGCAGCACATAGCCCAGTAGCCCATGCCTCACCTGGTCCAGCCTATTCAACGTACGGTCCCCAGTAGTGCAACCCTGGGGCATGGGGCCCTCAGGGGCTTAGAAGATGGACAGCCCTGTCCTAGCCATTGCATCAAACTTCTCTCTACACATCCCTAAACTCCCTCCCCTTCTCTATTGCATTAACCACTGACACCTTTTCTTCACATTCAAAGACCTTTCCAACCAAGTTGCACTTCAGCTACCATCTTTGATTCAGCATCAAAAGGTTGACTCCTGCTTGCACTCAGCTCAACATTTAAGCATCCACCTGGCATTGGTAGATATTTAACAAGTATCTTCATGCTTCATGTTATATTGGCTCTCACTGCAAAGCTACCTCCTGATTTCCCTTCAAAGCTCTCCTTAAAACTGTTTTTGCTGCAATAACCATTAAGAAACTTGAAAATAATTATGCTGTCTATGTACTATGGTTACCATTGTTCATACTGACTAATATTATTTCATTATTCCTCTGCATTTCCCCATCTGTCTAAGCCTCTATTGTGTCTTTGTCTTAGGCTTAGACTATAAGCTTTTTGGTACAGGAACTGCCTATAATTCCATATTTGTACAGCACAACGGGGTCCTATCTATGACAAGCACTCCAGATACTGCAGTAATAATAATTAATAAATAATAGCTTGCCCCAGGGTAGTCACCCAGCAGGACTTCAGTTTTAAAGAGAAAGGTATCCCAGCAGACCCATGCTCTTCACACTGGCCTGCCTGCCTGCCTGAGACAACATCCTCAGCAAAACAAAACATCTGCTTTACTCACTCTTTGAAACCCAAAGCCTTCAAATGAGCCTAAAACATGCAAATTCCCCGTCTTTTCCAGAACAAGGAGAAAGTAACACTTTTTAAACAGTCTAGCAAACAAACAGTCTTAAAACAAACACAGGACCTGGTCTAGAATCCCTTAGAGTCAATGGAAAGACTCCAACCGACTTCTATAGACTTTGAATTAGGTCCCATTTTAAAACAAAAAAGGCTTATATAATAAAACTGATAGAGTTATCACAATGAGGAGCAGAGCTTTTCCAGGACCACAACTGGCTTATGCAGCAGCTCCCAGCACTCTTGCTCCAGGTTACCTTTCTGTAAGGCTAACATATTCCATCTGTTTCATGGCCCCATGAGTTAACCCTGGCTTTCCCAAAGGGAATCCATACCTGGAACTTTTATGGGCATGTACTCTCCTGCCCACATCCTTTGGGATTCAGGGAGTTAATATACAAATGACACAGCCACAATTTAAAAATAAAATGAAGAAAACCCCAACTGGGTCTAAACTGGGGCTCTGGCTCCTTTAGCTTACCTACGGGAATTCTGGAGAGGGGACTAAGAGAAAAGTATAATGAGTGCTGCTTTTGGTTTAAATATTTAATAACCAGCTGGTATTTTAATTCCAGTTGTAACATAAAACCTAACCATAAACAATTCTTTAATGTTGACTTTATATGTACCTTTTGGGGAAGAGATTTGCATTCATTACCCAAAATACAAAATCACCATCTCATTATGATTCTTTATAGTAAAATTACTCTCCAGAATAATTATAATACCTCTTTATACCAAAATATAATCATCCTCATTATCATTGCCAGGGATGAGGGTTCATCATGAGAATAAACCCAGAAAAAAGAAGAATTATGGGGGGAAAAAGAGTTATAGTTTCTTTATAAAAATATATCCCACTTTGGTTTCTTTAAGAAAGTTTAGTAACATAAGCCTTTCATAAGTATATTCTTGTCATATGCTTGTGAAATTGCAGTTTGTACCGATTACTTGCTATACACAGTAGATACTCACATACCACTTTTATCAAGGGTGTCCATGTATGAAAGGAGAGCTAGGTACATTCTTCTTGCAATGAGTCATTCTAGAACTAAAACAGTATTTTTCAGCTTCTCAACATGCTTTCTTACATGACCGTTGGCAACACTAATTGCTCGCATTGGAAAAAATGGTAACTAGAACCTGTTGGCCAGTTGAATAAATATTAATGGAGAGGTTCTGCAACTAAAATCTGAGGGAGGCAGAGAGAAACCGTAATATTTTTCAACAAGAAAAAGCCCATTCAATAAGATTGGATATAAACAAAATAAAATAATATTTTTTAAAGCCCTCTGATCTAGCTATTCACTTAGAATACATGTATTCTCACTTCTGATGGAGTGGTAGAGTGCAATAAATGATAAGCACATGGCTTACTGCCTTATGAGAGAGATTGGGTATTTATTTAAATATTTGAAATAAAGAAGCCATAGAATAAGATTTATTTTACAAATGTATGTGATAGTTTGTGAAGTTTCTTCAAATTTGTGCTTTCCATTACTTCCATAACAAAACCGTAGCCTTAATTCCAACATTAGTCTGAATTCTAAAGTTTGTCTTATTCAATGGATCCCGCTTCCATTTCTTAAGCTAAAAATAATTTTTCAAGATCACCAGGCATATGATTAAAAATGAAAAATCTGGCATAGTTTGAACTGGATCTACAGAAAGACTGGTTTGTCTCAGACTGAAAACAGATGTTGCCTTTATGCTGCCATAAAACTTGTTATGATAACACAAAGCCCAAGCACACAGATGTCTACACCTCTTGTTGAGCTATAAATGCCCAAAACTGTGGCCATGACAATAGGTAGCAAAAATTTGTGCTACTTTTTTGGCGGATAGCTGCTTGCTTTATGACCCAGAGCTCCCTGTGCTCTCCAGCTGTCCCAAGCAAGCGCTCCTAGAGCTTCAGAGGCATGCAGGATCAGGCCCCCCAAACCCCAGGTTAGTTGTCCAGGTTATAACTTGAAGAGGTGCACCCTGAGAATCCATCAGCAAGGGATTTCCCTGGTGAATGTATGGCACTGCCACATCCCAACTCAGGGCACACCTCTGCAAAATGGGGAAATGTTGGGGAACAGCAGGTAACATCCAATGAAGCAGATCAGCTGTGCCAGGATTTACATCCATGTATAGTCCCAGTAAGTCAAGGTTTATGGTCCTAAATGCAAGTCACATTTGAAAATGGGTTTTAGGCTTACTTAGATTTCCAAATCACTCATATACTTCAAAAATGTTATCCACCTTTACGTTCAGGTCACCCTGCCTATGTATCTGTACCACTTTCTCTTCATCAAGTTTATGAATAATTGAGGCACTGATTTCCTAAGGAGACAACTGCTTACTTTTTAATAAACTAGAGAATTACATTGCAAGTTTTCAAGTATGGTATATGCGGGTAAACAAAGCAAATGACATCTCAGCTAAGTGTTTTACTCAGTAGAATTTTTTAGATGGCTTCTCTGATTTCTTCTGCCTCAGATGGCTTAAAATTGTGATTTGGGCAGCTGGAACCTTTGGGCATATTTGCTTCATTACATATATTATTTTGTCAGCTGGAGCTGATTTTCTTTGTTGATATACAGATGAACATAGATGCTTTCAAAGACCTTACAAATATATATTGTTTTAAATGTAAATATCACCCATGATATCCCTAAGAGCCAAGATAGAATGCTAAGAGAAACAAGCAAGTTTATATGCCAATAATCTGGGGGCTTTATCTGGCCTCATATAAATTTTCATTAAGCCTGTGGAGGACTCTTTCTGTCTTTCCTGTGTGACTCATGTTTAATTGGCCTCTAAGGGTAGTAAGCAGCTTGAGGGTTCTCTTAGAATCTGTGTTGCTCTGCTGCTTTGCCAATTTTTTTCTCTCATCTAGTGATTTGTTTCTATCAGCTTCTCTTTCCCTTTCTCTGCTAGGGACAAAACAGCTAAGTTTCTCTCTCATTATATTTTTATAAGCCTCTCCCCAACAGTGTTATCCATAGAATCACCATTTTTCAACCAGCTCAGCCTCATTTTTCGGTGTCCAGTATGATATGGTCTGAACAGTTATTTTGTCACAAGATGTTCGGCACTTTGCTACTAGTCTAGTCTAACAGAAGTCCATGAGCTGAGCCCACTCTGACCTATTTCCATCCAAACCAATCCATAACTAAGAAATTCAGAACACAGTTGAATCTGGCACAGAAATGGTATGAAAAAGTGGTCACCAAAGACAAAGGATTCAAGTTCTCTATAGGAGAGAACTAGTTTAGCTTTCCCTTTTAGCGTGGCTGTAACAGAGCAGGTATTTGGCAGTCCAGCTCACTACCAAAGTCTGCAACCAGAAAGTAAGCTGAAGGCCAATATCAACTGTCATGGACTGGTGTGTGAGCAGTCCCCAAGTCCATACCTGAAGAAAAAAAGCCTTGGGGCAAGCTGACACTCAGAAGCCAAAAGCAGAAACCCAGAGATCAGTTAAACATCAGGAAAAGGAAAGACTGAGGATTGATACTGAGTCCTGCTGCAAGTGTTGCCCTAAATGCCTGCTTGGTTGTTTCTAGTACCCAGTACCCTAACGCAATCAATCCCAGGGTAACCCCAGGCAGAGCTGCAAAAGATAGTTCATCCAGCTCATGCTTCATGGGCCTCAGCTGAGGCAGAATCTGGTCCAAGCTGGTAGTAAAATAGCCCTGAAATCCTGACAGTGCCAGGACCCAGCAGACCTCTGTTATGTGGGTTCAGTAGAGGATTTACAATGTCTCTCCAGAACTGTATTATTCTTGGTAAAAGGTTCAAAGAATTGACTTTGGTCTGAATTGGCAACACTTTTTTTTCCTTCAGCATCTCTCTATAACCAATAGTGTAAGCTGTCCAACCTTTATACTATTTTCTAGAAAAGAATGCACTTTTTCTTCCTTCAGTCTTTCAGGGAAGACTAGAATTATTATTTTTTAAAATCTTTTAAAGATGGCTACCAATACTGACATTTGGCCCATTTTCTTTATTTCACTCTTTGGGATGCTCTCTGTAGTTACTGTACCTGCCATTTCAGAGATTTAGTTCTCCATTGCTCTACTCAGTGATACTTGTACACTATTTGTCTGCAACACCTGCAGACATGCTTTTCAGATATTAGCAATATCCATCATTATATGGGGTTAATTAGCAGACAGCCAGGCTCATAGTTCAGTACAAACATACTTCACTGGATTCCCTCTGCAGACAGTGAGACTGGGATTCCTGTCCAATATTTCTTTTTGTCACATTTTCAACATTAAATTTTATGACAGCTGAAGTCAGCTTTCTCTGCTTGTGGATCACAACATTCAAAGAAATCAGTATTTTGCATAGCTGAATAATGTGTGAGATGAGCTTCCCATGGGCTAGATTCTGATCTTACATTGACCTTACTCCAGATTTATAGTGATGCAAGTCAGATCAGTATTCTGAACTACTATATCATGTCATAAATCAAATGGACAACTATTACAGTTTACAGTGAATGTTTGTATCAAGGTAACAGAGACTGCCTGTAGATGAGTCTTCAGTACATTACATAAGACCTCTATAAGCATTCCAAATTAAACCTTGCATAGAAACATTTAATACAATACAATTTGCATTGTAAAGTGCCTGGAAGAAACCAGAGAGGCAAAAGAAAGAATAAGACAGAAGGAAAGTAAAAACAGAAAAGGAAAAATAAAGAGCAGAAGAAACGTGGAATAAAATGCTAAGGGTTTGAAACAAAAACCCATGAGAGTGGTCGTGTCAGAACTGCCTGAGGGCCAGGTGAAGCTGGCCCTTCTTCATCAGAATGCCTTCCTCAAAGCTTAAAACTGGAGTAAATTCATTGAATAACATCTTATCCCCATTAAAACCAAACACAAAGCTCACATTGATTTTATTCAGAGACAAGATTTCACCTCTATTTTAAAAAGAAAAATGAAGTTATAGTGAAGGCATCTCAGAACACCTAAAACATGCTTTCTGCAGCCTCCCTGATAGTAGAGGTAATAATATTAGGGGAAAAAAGAAGCAGATTAAAAGAATGAAGACCCACTCTCATGCAAAAGTTCATCATTACCTGGCTGATGAGAACTGGGACTTGCTCAAGAAGCTGATGGGAACTCTCTCCTAATTCAGTCTCCTGCTTGTACCCAGTCCAGGACACTTCTGTTATCTTCTCTTTCTTCAATTTGCACAAAGCTTTAGTGTTCCATGAAATGGGAGTCTAATGACAAATAACAATAGCAATCCTTTATGCATAAATGGCTACTTCTTTTTCAGGAGCTGAAAGTGCTTTCACCAGAATTTAAAAAAAGATTCAAAGTGCCTTGTGAGAGAATAGTTAATCTCTTTTAGGATTTCAAGGCTAGTTTACAGCCAGCTTGTCACAATCAACCCCAGCTGGGACCAATGAAGCAGTATCTGGATGAGGTACCTTTTGCAGCATTTGCCCCTGAGCTCTCTTGTTAAGTTCTGCAGCTTTAAAGTCACATTTTAAACTCCTCTGGGGCTGTGTGGAAAATTCACATAAACAAAAAGGGAAGCTGTTATTAGACTGTGCACACGATGCTGGTAACTGCACAGTGTAAACCAATCATAAGTAGAAAGCTGTTTCCCCCTAATCTGTTCCAATTCTAGCTATCCCAGGTGTTCCTTCTGTGAATGGAAGATTAAAGGAAACCAGAGAAATGTGATTTTCAGCTGAAGGTGTCTCTATTATACAGTGAAACATGCAGTTTTAAAGAAACATGTATGTGCACAGGCAAGTCCTATGTCCTGCCATGCTAAGGAAAATCATGTCCCTTTGCCCCCTACTGGTAAAATGCTGAAAAGTGGAATATGATTGCCTTTTCACTAGACATACATGGATAAACATGCTTGACAGAGCTGTTGGGCATGCTTCCCAACAGTTTCTACATTACATTTTTTTATATTAGTGCACTCAGAGAAGGACCAAGTGAGCAGGACATGTTTTCACAGCAGCATTCACTAGCCCAGCAGGCTTCAGTAGAGAGATTTCCTTGACTTTGCATTGCCCATGTCAATATGATATGATGCCTTCATGGTTTTGTTTATTATACAACTTCTTTCTCTTAATCATAATTCTCAAGAAGGATTATTTCCATGCTAGTGCTCTGGTCCTACACTTTGCTGTCTACCCACACACACACAATGTATGTTCATGTTTTCTATATTGCAACACACACGGAAGATGCACATGAGTTT
>NW_017729031.1:56539562-56584441 GCF_001723915.1 Gavialis gangeticus
CATGTGCCTTTCCTGAATAATGCTTTATTCTAGAATAGTGGTCCTACACTTTGCTGTCTACCCACACACACACAATGTATGTTCATGTTTTCTATATTGCAACACACACGGAAGATGCACATGAGTTTCTTGAAGGTTTTCTGCACAGGTTCAGAAGAATAAGCAAGCTTTTCCTGCTACTAGCCTTTGCAGGACAAAAACTTTACATTTGGCCTTTCAACATGCTTTCTCGTCTCCTCCAATATTAGCTTTGGCCAACCATCATAATGACTGGAAATAATGGTAAGCCAAGCCTACAGACAAGCTGGACACATGTGCATGAACAATCCTAACAGAAAAGCAAGACTTCTTCCAGAAAGTCAGTCACATTTTGGGGGCAAAATGATGATAAAGATTCATCCCAAAGGATTCTTCTTTTTTTCAGGAAGACAAGTGAATGAAAACAGGTGTTATAAAATAAGATCCCATTTTCTGACCCAAACTGTAGTATTCTCTTCTTGTTCTGCTGTATGAAGCCTCATTCAAGCTGGTGGACACAACAGCTCTGGTAAGAAACCATTAACTACCTTTTGAAGTAAGAACACTAAAATAGTTAGATCCTCTGCCCACAACACTGCCCATACAGCAGCCAAAACACAAACTGAGCTGGAGGATTTCACTGAAAGTTGCATACAATCAGATGAGGTTAAATATTGTTGAGAGGGGAAAAACAGAAGTAGCTGCAAACACCACATAAACAGAAAGGCAGCAGAAAGCCCAGGACAGTTGGTGACACCTGAGAAAGAGATGTTTAGTAGAGTTATAGCCGAAACAAAAAAGAAGCTTGGATTACTGAGCAAGAAAACACTGCCCTATTGCTTGATTGCTACTAGACTTTGTACATTGTTTATAAATGAGCAGGATTGAATCAGGTAGCTGATTCCATCATCAATTTCTCTACTTAAAAGAAATAAAATAACCTGAATATTAGCTACTCAGAGTCGTTAATTATTCCTACTGAACACTAAAATTCACACATCACTTTCCCTCACCTGACCTGTAAAGCACACACAATAAAATCCTGGCCCACTTCAAGTCAACAAGTGTTTTGTTATTGCCTCTAGTCGGTTCCCACAGACATCTGCTTCGCAACATTGGCACCTGCCCATCACCTGCATAGAGGTTGCCTCCAGGACAAGTGAAAAGGATCAGCCACTGGTGTTGACCTTTATCCAGAAAATCCTGTAAGAGAGCATTTGGTTTTCGAAGCAACTTCATTTCTCAGCCTTCCGTTGGAGGGACTTGAAAGCTTGCTCCTTTAAATTGTTCATGTGCTCATCCTTAGCCATGGTGGAGTCTGCACTGATTTTGGGAGCACTGGGTGTATTCAGGAAGGGGTCAGAGGTGCTGTGCCTTGTTGGTCCCAACATGCTGCATAATTCTAGTCAGAGAGCTAAGAACATTCAAAAAACAGTGAGAAACCATTCTCCTTCCTCAACAGGGTCAACTAAAGCTGCAGGCACACTAACTTCCCTGCCCTGCAGCAGTTATGGGGGAAGTGCCTCGAAGCCTCAGGCTATAAGCTAAGGGTGGCAGAGACAGGACTGCTCTTTGGCAGTACTTCACTGCAGTGACTACAGCTCTACTACTGTTTATTCCATTCAAACTGCTTGTGAAAGAACTCTCCTATAAGTGTCACCCTCTCCCAGGAACTGACAGCAGTAAACTGAGCTACCAGCCTGAGCTACACAATAGCACCTGAGCAGCATGACACCTGTCTCTACCTGCAACTTGAGAAAAAGCAGCTGCCTTCAGTTGCACTACATTTGCTTTTCTTATTACTGCAGGCTACCTCTAAATGCATGCAAGTCACAGGAGAGACTTTCTAAATTTCAGGCATAGCCTCAAATTTTGCAGTATGTTAATGCCAGTTAGGCTTTTTTATTCCACTAAAAAGCCTTAGGGCAGGTACAATTATCCTGGCAAAATTCCTTTCATTCCATTGGACAAATTGGTACAAGTCAGACCACACAAACCTATGTCTCCCATAGAAGGACTTTTGTATAGCTGGACCAGCAAACCCTTTCTGATTAGACAAGATCATTCCCAATGTCCACAGCCAAGACATGGGATGAAATGGTTGCGTCTTACCAGAGGGCAATTACACCACCTAGAGAGCACTATTAAGTACTAAAAGCCACATTAAATTAATGCTAGGGAACCTTCTCTCACAAATTTTACTGAATGCTAGTTCCAGACACTAAGGAGAAAACCTAGGCAGGGTGTGAAACATTTATCACAGGGTTTGTACAACAAGGAATGTCAGGCTAATTAGATCAGTGCTGTAGTCTTAAAATGAGCAAAACCCCCTGAAAATGCAAACTCAAGACAGACATTGTGTCCCACACTCCTGCTGTTAAGGAACAAGAAAGGAAAGCTTACAGATTAGGTAAAGGTACACTGTTAGCCAGAAAGGTGATCTGGTACCACAGTGTTAAATGCAGAATATAATAGAGAACAGTAACAAAAATAATATCTCTAGGAATTATTTATCCTTAGCTCTTATATTAGCACTTTGTATTCATGAATCTCAGAGTCTTTTAAAAGGAAGAGCATTATCCTTCCTACTTTACAAATGGGGAAGCTGAGGCACAGAGAATCAGCCAGCACAACTCAAGTAGCAGTCCAGAACAGAGCACGGCTCCATTGCAAAGACAGCTTAACATTTCTAACCAGAAGTCCCTTCTTACAATTACTAAATAAGATGAAGGAAAGAATGGCTTATTATTATTACCTAGAGATACTGGAGATAGAAATGGTCAAGGGACTTCTAAGGATTTGGGAGAGAACAATACTGAAGAAAAGACAAAAGTATATATACAACTTTGGAGAGGTAAGGACATTATGAAGGGTCAAATATCATACCTGGGACCCCCTCCCCCCCAAGAGGACCACAACCCCAGGGATATGTTCTGTAGAGGGTTTCACTATGGATTGGAGTCTTCTGCTATTTTCTAGCCTCCAAGGCCATTGCCCCTCTTGTCCTAGATGTCAGAGGAAAGGAGACAATTTAAAGGAAAGGAGATGGAAATTACAGTTCAGCTTTATACTTCAGCTTTAAAGCCAAGACTCATAAAATGTTTATTTTTATTCATGTAGTTACCATTTATTCTGGTTTTAGACCATTGGCACTTACAGCTGTATATAACCCCTAAATAAAATTAAAATGGGAAAAAATGAAAATGTAGGCACTTATTTTCCAACTGAATTTTGAACACTTTTCATAGCCATCCCTTCCTCTGAGGGTTCTAGCACATCAGTGAAGTCTACAGAACATGTTGTCATGTTCTGAATCTCAGATGAGTAAATAAATAAGTTGGGCGTCTTTAAAAATAAAATTAGCATTGATTACAAAACTGAAAAGCAAGCAATTTGAATTCTACTGGCAAATATTTAAGTACTTTATGAAAAGAAAATGTAACAGAAAGACCAAAATGACTCACTCTGCTAATATGTATTCATACCATTTTATAAAGGTGTATTATAAGACTTAATAACTTATTTGGAGCAATTTCAAGCTGTTAAATAATTATTAATTTAGGACACTTTACCTACACTAAAAATTATATGAAAATACATGAAAAATAACTGCAGCTAATTATTAGACCACTATATCTTTAGCATTTAATTTTTATTTTAAAGTATCAACAGTAAGTGGCCTTCCTCCTTTATAACCTCACCACCAACAGCCATTATTACTAGCAGAACAACTTGTCAAAAGGCATTGGTGAGATCTCCCCACAACCTACTGGGAAGGGTTATTGTACTGATGCAGATTCCTCAAAATGCTGGGATCAAAATCTGGCTGTTTGTTCAGACAAGTCTCTTCCTCGGGGAAGGTAAGAACTAAACCTTCAAAACAGAGATCTTTCTGTATGCAGAAGTTATAGTGATTGCCTGTTCTTGTGATCTTGTTCCGTCTCTGCTTGGTCAGCAACAAAAATGGTTGAAACTTTTTCAATGGTTTTTCTCCGAGTCAGAAGTAGCCTATAATTTGTCTAGCTCCAAAGGTCATTAATGCATTCAGGAATACCTAGATAGTAACACAGGGCCTTGTACTTTGTGAAAATAAGCCCCTTGGGTACTGAAGTTTAGTCATATGGGTCTCGCATCTCACAAATATTCTCCAACACAGCCAGTTTTAAGGGGAGTATCAGTTTCTAATTAATTATTTTTTCTTTAATGTAGCCAGACTAGAGCCTGAACTGCAGAGTCATCAGAAGAATTTCTGTGGTCACCACCCTCTCTACTGGGACCTCACACCAACAAGAAAGACTGTGAAAAAAGTTGCAATAAATTCCAGTAGGTAGCAACAAGAGGTAGGCTGAACCAAACAATATCCATTCCACTCTTCAGTAACCACTTCAACAACCTGGCATTTGTAGACAGACAAATCTTAAGCAGACTTTCACATAAAACTCAAACTAGTTGCCTGCCACAGGCAGCAGTGACAACCGATTGAAACAACTTGAGCAAAATATCCATGTGTTGTTAATCTAAAACATTTAGAAAATCTTATACATTCTAGGATTGGACTACTTGTTTACATAGGTACCACTTACCACCATCACACATTCCAAGAAGCCTGAAGTTATTCAGACATACTGGGTAATTTTACACGTGCTCCAGGGGTTGGCGGGGAGGGCGGGGGCTTTAATTAGAATGGCTCCAAAAGACTCTCTAAATTAAAGCACCACAGCGTCTCGTGCGTCAGCATCCCCACGCTTCAAAATGGTGGCAGGGGCACTTGAACTAAAGGAAAGAGCTTTAGTTCAAGCACCCCCACTTTGAAGCACGGGGATGCTGATACATGAGACATGGAGGTTGGCTGGAGCACAGTATTTACAGCGAGTCACAGCAGCCTCTGCGTTCATATACAGGCACCACTGTGCTGAGGCAGACAGGGCTGAGTCACCTGATGGGCTAAGCCTCAAAATGCCAACACATCCAACCATCTAAATGCTTAAGCTGAGCTATGACATGGCAAGCTTCAAAGTGCCAAAACCCTCATTAATTCATAAATTCATACAGGCTGAAAATTCATGAATCCTTTGATGCAAGGTACCTTCTCAGAGCACCTTCTGGTGGAAGCCCAAAAGAGCATCCAAGTCTGGAGATGAGTCTTTGCTTGAGTGCTGTCTCTTACCAACACTTCTTTTCCAGATTAGATCTTGGAAAGTGAGGAACAATTGACTGGCCCCAAATCAAAATACTTAGACTCATACTGGTAGCACAATGCTCCATGGGAGTTTTATTTCTGGTACCTTATGTTAGTGACTACTCTCTCTCTTCCACAGTATGCTACTTTATGTCCTCTTGGTGAGGACTGAAGGTGCATCATAATCCTTGGATTATGGTCTGTCAGTCACTAAAGGAGAACCAAAAATATTTTGGGTCAAAATATTTAATTTTAATTAAATAACTTTCCCTTAGAAAGCAGACACATTTTGCTCATTTATTTCAGTATAACCTCATTTTACATCAAAAACTCAGTAAACATTTTTTTGAAGAATGCTGCTGCATTAATAGAGTCTCCCACTGACTTTCTGTGGACAGCATCAACTTGCAACAAAACAGCATCCAGCTGTGTGAAGCCTCAGGTACACCCAGAGAGGAGACAATGTAAAACCAATACAAGCTGAAAGCCAGGCTACCAAGGGCAAAGAACACTTAATATTGGACTAGATATTGGAAAGTAATAAAACTCAGATCTTCCTAATGAATGAATTAGCTGAAGGATCTGAGTAATAAAACTAAGATCCTTTAGTTTATGGAGCTAAAGCCAGAGGTATAGAAGTTTGAACACTTAGGTCTCCTCTAGGCATTACATTTATTGCAGGATATATGCAAATTTCCTGCAGTAAATTGTAACACGTCTGATGTTAAAAGAATTTGGTCCGAGGAAGAAAAATGTTGGATCCATGACAAAGAAGTTGTGGATTCAAACAGCATCTTCTGTTGTACCAGGACAAATTTAATGTCTGGCCAGGCCTCTACCATCCACAATCCCACAGTGCTCTGCTCTCCTTTGCTCCCTCTCCAAAGGGGTGAGAGGGAAAGCAAGCAGCTAGCTCCCTGACAATTAGCTGAGTATGAGCTTTCTGGAAAGCATGCAGATTGCCCTGGACCTGTTGTATCCAGTGGTTTCCCTGACTGGACAGCCCCCCCACTGGGTCACAAGAGAAGTCCAGCACTATGGACTTGCTCCCAGGTGCTGTGCTGCCCATGTTCCTTTTAAAATTCTGCACACATGAACAGCCTCAGTCCCTGTAGGGAAGGGGCAGCAAGTAGAGCTGTGCCCTACCAAGCAAGGCACCTGCGAAAAGCCCCAGGTAGGTGGCAGAAGTGAGGTCCCTTGCAAACAGTAGCAGAGACTGATGAAGGGATTCTGTGCTTCCTTCACTGTGCAAATAGAAGCAGAGGTGGATCAGGACAGAGACCTCCAATCAGCGCTTCTCACCCCCAGAGGCTCACAGGGAGCCCCATCATTCCTTGCCACCTTACAGTGACAAGGCTGCCTTCAATCCAAGAACTTTGAAGCATTACTGGGCAGCCTGATGCTGGCTTCAGCTGGTTGGTGGGCTATCAAGGATATGGGAATTTTAAAGGACACGCAAGCTTTTCTTTGAGCCTCTCTGCCATGCAAGCCCTTTAAAGTTCCCCAAGGGCAGGGGGAGCTATGGAAGAACCACCTGTTGCACCATGGCTGGAGAATGCGTCTTTGTGGCAACTCTGTCACTCTCCAGCCAGGGGGGGTTTGACTATGTGGCTGCCCATAGTACTTTATATTTTGTGATACCACAAATTTTGTAGCACTACAAAAACAACTTCTGGAGGGGCACTTGGTCACATCTGTGGGAAGTATTATTGACTGCAGTCCAAGAAAAACTAAAATGTTTGAGGGATTTTTGGATTGCACATGGAAAATGCCATTTGCAGAAACTGAGTAGTATGCAGTAAGATAGGAAAAAAGCAGGGGGCATGAAGACAGATTTGGGGTTCTGGTCCTAAAGATTAGCATAGTTGGAAAAACCTGGATTCTATGCTGGTTCAAGGCATCAACAAATACTAATTATGCTCTAATTACAGAATCTTTACTACAGTGCAAATCTTATCCTATACAATCTGATACTACAGTGTAAGAAAATCTAGCATAATTTACATATTGTGCTGCCAGATCTGTAAAATCAGCTTGGACTATAAAAAACAAAGTCAACATAATTTTCAATGTGGAACCACAATTCATGGGTCTGAGAAAACCAAGGCTTCTGAAGTAATGGTGGAATAATTAAATCTTGGTTTAATTAATCAGCTTTTGCCCATTCTTGCTCTAAAGCTTAAGTTGTCACAAATTACTTATTCCTGCCCTTAACTAACAGTCCTTCATTCTCAACCTCATGGACTTCTATATGACATTTGAAACCACCATGGTTTCTTTACTGAACCTCATCCTGTTGGTTTCCTTCATTTTGCTCTCCTGCTACATCATCCATCTTCAGCATTGCTACCTGCTCACATCTGTTCTCAGTATTCTTTCCTGTTTCTTCATCACCATCTTCACTCTTCATCCTCTCACACGTCTCATGAATCAGAATCCAGCTTACTTCCATTCCAAACCTCTTCCTTATCCAGGCTTAACAGCCAATTGCCTATTTTCCTGTATGTCTTGCCACCAACACACTTTTTTTAGTGATGCTTAAGGCACAGTAGCCTAATTTTACTGCTCATTAGCATATTAGCATGATTTTTGATGTTATGCTCTAATGAGCAATAAACTAGGCTACTGTGGATTAAAGCACATGTGCAGACACTCCCAATATGGCTAAAACTGCTCCTTTCTCTAAAATCATTTCCCCTCCTCATCAGCCATGTTGAATAAACACCTGTTCACATGACTTTGGGCTAACAGTATTGATTCCTCTTTTTTTACACGCTACTGTCACATTCTGGTTCTCTGTACAGGAAGTACTAACCTTTCAGTCGGAGGCACAAAACACCTTGATCACCTGCCTTGAATTTCTTTAGTTTGCTCCATCCAATATATTCAAAGTTACGTTATGGTCTGGCATTGATCATTTCTCTCTTTCGGTGCTTTCAAGACTTCTTCCCCTTTTACTCCACAAATTCAGCTTTCTTATACTGTACTCATTTAGGAGCCATGGACAACTTGGTTATTATCTGTAACCACTGTCATTACTTACTTTTCTTCACTCCAACAAAAGCTTCTCAGTGCTCCTCAATCTCTTTTTCCCAGGTGTCAGCTCCCCAGTCAGCCAAAAGGCTAAGATATTTTTGTTCAAATCCCTTGAAACACTTCCCTATCAAGTATATTGATACACATAACTAATATGGCTCTTAAAATATGTTACCTTCTCTTTCATTTGGATGGAGACCACGTTTTTGTGTCCTGCCGAGCACCGGGATAGGAAGCTACCATATACATTACCCCCTGAAAAATACAAAATATCTATGTGGAAAATAGCCAAACCACTGAGTTAAGGATTGCAAAAAAAAAATTAAAATGAGGTCTGCTCTTCTAGCATAGCTCCAATTTGTTACATTAAGCCTTTCGGGAGGCCACTTGTTAGGAAAGGACTAGATTGCCATTGCTGATCCTGCCTTATTCAGCAGGCATTTCTGGAATCAAGTATAGCAAAACAGTCAAAAAAAATAAACAAGTAATTTCATTACGAACTTTGTTGAAGGAAAGTTAAGGCTATTTCAAGGCTAGCAAACTATACCCTGTTAATTAATGCAAAGGAATACAGTAAACTTCAAGTCAAAAGAAAAAAAATAGTGTTTTATTAACTACCACACTGTTATAATACACTTTAAACGTACAATAAGGTAGCCTTTAAATCTGAGGTGGTTTTAAGAATAACAAATGAACAGATTTCCAAATGTTTGCAAATAGGTGAACTGCTATAATTATTGTTGTACATTTTTGGAAAATGGTATAGCACTTACAGACTGGCTATGTAACTTCATTTTGTACATTTTTCTATAATTGAAAATATAAACAGTAATTAAAAAATAAAAAGAAAAAATTCAGCATAATAAAAAACATATGTTTATCAGTTAAATGTACTGGATACATACAATTTTTAAGGGAAGAAGCAAAGGAAAGATGGCTGATATTTAAATGCAGGTTGACTAACCAAAAGCTAAACAACAAACAAAAAACCTTGTAAAACCCCTAGTACACTATGACTATATCCATATGGTTGGGAGTATTGTCACTATGGAAGTGATTTTCTGTTATATTTGCATATGTTATATTTTTACTGGTAATTTACATGATGGCTTTTAAGGCCCTGGCAGACAGATGTTTTGGAAACAACATTTGATTTAAAAAAAAAAAAAAAACAAAAAAAAAAATTCACTGCTGAGACGCAATACACCTTATTTTTGGTCCTCCAATGTTCAAGAAAAAGGGATATATTCCACTAGAACATTTGCCTTACCACCCAAATGCCTCAACCTATACATTTTTAAACAATTTAATTTTTTTAAACATTGGTTATATTGCCCAACTTGGTTATTGAAAGAATATTAACAAGACATCATTTTGGCAAATTAAATCTTAAACATGGCTTTTCAACAGGATTTAAAAGGTGACTATCCCTAGAGTTCCATGTTAAAATGTAGTTTTCAAAATCTTACAAGAGTAATGCTTAAAATATTGTACATAGTTAACCTAATTAAAATAATTAGCTTCAAAATGACAAGTTGATGAGCTAAGTAAAGCCTACACTATGTAACATTTGCTTGGAAACTTGATTTGTCAGTTATGCATAATAAAAATTCCAGTCATCAAGAAAATTACAAAATTTCTTTTATCATAACATGATTTCTTTTCACTCATCAACTTCTTTTATCTTACAATAGATAAATACCAACATGTTCTCATTTTTACACTAAACCACACAGGATTGATGCATTTGGTTAGACTACCATTCCCATCGTTAAATTCATTTTTTAATATAACTTGGTAAAATTTCATCTCTTCTAGATTCCAAAAGTACCTACAAAACCCATGCAATTTTACCATTTTAATATACTATGGAATATCATACAAAGTAAGGCATTTCAGTGTCATGTATAACCAAGTTACTGTCAATCCAAAAATTTTTGCACATCAATAAAAAGATATCTAAGAACTTAGGAACAATATTTTTCTCACTACTGTATAAAAATAACCACAATTAATAGGTATTTTGTGTAATATTTACTCCATCGTCTCGTTTCCCGAAACTGTGACAAGCTGTAAAGGTATTTCAGTGTTGGTAAGAATATCTTGATTGCTGGTGCCAGATGTATTTACAGTTCCTATTCCTGAAACAGAACCTTGTTGAATATTTGCAAGGATAAGTGTTGTTCCTCCAGCAGTAATCAAAGTATCATCAGGTGTTGCTTCTACTGATGCCAGCACTGTACTGCTAGAGTGAATACCTTTTTTATTCTGATGTGTTTTAATGTGTTTGGCAAGGTGGTCACTTCTCATAAAGCGTTTTGAACATTCTGGACAGACAAACTTCTTCTCACCTGTTACAAGGATGACAAAGAGAGATTGTTCTTAACATTAGTAAATATGTGCATAGATCACAAAAAAGTAGACTTAAAAGTTCGAATTTCCACAACCCTCAATGTTTAATAGAAAAGAAATTTGAATATCTTGAAACCGACCTTTTATTTTTTTTTTTTCAATTTTAACTAACTTATATTACACAAAAGGCTTTTTAAAAATAACTAAAAAAAATTAGTTTCCCTAATGAGTTTTAAGGTATCTGATTGGCAACTGATAAAGCACCATCAATAACCTGCTTCAGACCTGATGTGCTGCCTCTATAGTCTCATTTGCCTCTACTGGTAAACCCTCTTGCAGAGTCTGTACAACAAAGTACAGGTGAACTGTGAAACAGAAGTGTTTGAGACCGATGCAGATACTAGGCAGGAAAGATTACTGTGTGGGAAGCACAGTCCATTGCACCAAAACTAGAGTCACTTTTTATTTCCAAATTTTCTTTGCTTATATTAAAAAACAAGTCGCCTAAAATTGAAACAAAAGTTTAATTCTGGGTCAACCACACCACTTTGAAACCAGGATGATTCACCAAAAATTCCCAAAGCTTTCAATATCAGGATGACAGAAAAGTTGGGGTTTGTTTGGGTTTTTTTTTGGAAATGCCAGCGAACCAAAAAAAAATGAACTACCCACACAGATCTAAATATTCCTATGGAAGTAAAAGACTATAGGCTAAATTTTGTTCTGTGACACAAGACCAGGGTTTACTATGAGGCCAATGGAATATTCTTTTATGCAAAAAAGAAAATGTCTGTAAGATTCCAAGCCTTATATTCCTGCAATAAAATTTATTAAAATCACAAATAGATAACCTGTGTGTGTCCTTCTGTGTCGCTGTAATTCATCACTGCGGGTGAACCTTTTACCACAGAACATCCAAGTACAAACAAAGGGACGCTCTCCAGAATGCCAACGGAGATGAGCTCTCAAATGTGAAGTTTTCCCATACACTTTTCCACATCCAGGTATGTGACAGATGTGTTGCTTCTTCTTCCCCAAATTGGCACCTCTGTAAGTAAAATAAAATAATTTAGCATGTCTATTTTGAGTTTCATCAATAGTGTAAGTTCTATTTACAGGATTTAGAAAAAAGTGCATCCAAAGCGATCTGTATGCTAATCTGAAAGGTTCTCAGTTTGGTCCAAGTCCACATATGCCATAGGAAGCTGGACCTCAATTGTTAAACAAGATTGCTGAATTCTACAGCACAAAGAGACTGGGAAATTTAGCAGCAAGTTGATTTACAGGATGAAAGGTTGCATTCAAAGAAATAGGAAGTTGAAAAATACAAATCAGTACAGTAGCTTGCACTACTTGGATGCTGACGTCCATTTATTTTAAAATGCCCACCTTTTGGGGTTTTTAATATTCCAAAGCCTGACATACCGGCCAAGGATAACCACATGGCAGAAGCTGGAGGTTTTGGCAGCTGGGAAGGGGACAGATGGGCCTTCTGGCACCGTGGGGAGGCTTAGGAAGCAGTTTAGGATTTAGGATAAGCATGACAGCTGAACAGTTCTGCTAAAATGAACAGTGGTGAAATAGTTAATGATACTACCATTTAAACTGTCATATTTGGTTTGAGACTTAAAGCCCATTGAAATGAGTAAGTCAGTTCATATCTAATTATAATTTAAGGCTGTCATCACACACAGAAAAACAAATTTGCATTGTTTTATATTTTGCTCATGTTTTCAAGTTTTCTTCACAACAATCAAGTCTAGACATCTTTATATGAAAGCATCAGTTCAGTACAATTCTATGGAAATGATTTGGACTCTACAACAAATCCAATGGCCGCAAAACTCCAGAATAAAACATAGTTCTAAATAGAGCTCACTGCAGCAACTCATTTTAAGAGATGGGGAAGACAACTCCATCAATCAAACATATAAACATATGGTCCTATCTGGTTCCCAGTCAAGTTTCTCCTCATCTTTTCTGCTACTATCTCCAAATTTACACCATCACACAAAATTGTTTTTTCTTTTCTCTTGTCCTTCCTAAATCAGTTTACCTATTCGTTTCATCGTGATGATACTCAGTTGTGTGCATTTTCCATCACAACTAATATCAACCAAGAAAATATTTTACTTCATCTTCACCTTTTTCAAAAGTGCCAAGAAAAAAAGTGACCCCTGCGGGTCAAAAGGAACATTCAAACATGCTTATCTCCTTCACCTTCCATCTCAACTGAAACATTCCATTCATTGGCAGCCTTGGTTTTATCTTTGACTCAAACTCACCTTTTCTACCTATAGCCAATCAAGATGAGGCCACTGGCACACATGCATTTAATGGTGCAATGGGATCTGATCCCTGATCCCAAAAAAATCACATCTCCTGCTACACCCATGTGCGTGGCAGGATATGTGATTTTGAGATCAGGGTTCAGGTCCAGATTGTGCTTTTTCTATTTGTCAATACAGGGCAAGCCCAAAGAACAGAATTCTGGGCTCCCCATGCACTGGCAAGTTGAAAGCTGGGTGCCTGCAGTGCAGCATGAACTGATACGGTCTTGGGACAGGGACCAATACTTTGGCTGATTATCAAACCCAAACTCCAGACCATGCTGGAGTTGATTCAAAACTCCAGTGCAGTCCTGGAGGCAAGATCCTCAATCAGCTGATAGTCAAGTCTCAACTCAGAACCACACTCAAATCAAGTTAAGACTAGAGCTGGCTCAGCTGATTGTCTGTCTTGGCACCAAAGCCAGCTTGGGACTCAGGTGCAGCCCCAGGAACCAGAGCCTAGTGCTCTGTGGATGTCAGAAAACTGTGAGAGCAGCCCAGCTGTATTCATGGTTTTAAAGGTGCCAATGCACAGGGACCCTGCGATCAGGAAACATCTCCCTGATTCCAGGAGAGAGTCGGGATGTGTCAAATGCCTTGTTCCCCAACTGTGTAGGAGCTGTGGGGTAAGACGGTCAACCTGCAGAGTTATGGGGAGCTGCAGGGCTCTCCACAACCTGGCACAAGAACCTGCATTGCTCCTCAACCCCTGTAGGAGGTGTGGGCAAAGCGATTTAGCCTGAATCACCAGGTCACAGTGAGCCCCACAGCTCCCCACAACCCAGTATCCAGCCCAGCTAAAGAGCTCCCCTACAGTTGGTACCTTGAAAAGAGCAGAGTGCAGCTCCACCACCTAGCCATCAGCCTGCCAGCATGGGGGAGCTGTCAACCCAGCCCCACCATGCAGTCAGTGTTAGGCTATATGGCTACCCTACCACATATTTAACGTAAATTTGTGGAAAATTTTAGTAGCTGGTTTCCCCATTTTGCCATGCCATTAATTCTCTGAATGTATCACACAATTAGCAGGTTAATTGCATCCTAACAGTAACATCTGCCAAAGGCCTGAGTCACATCCGAAGTGAGGCTTCTAAATCTCCTTTAAGCTATCCACCCAAAACAGGATGAATAATGCTCAACACTCAGGCAATCCCCATGAAGCTAATTTTAGACACAGTTTTTAAATGTCTATATTCCGACAACTGCCTGCACCAGGGATAAGAAATGAGTGCCCTCACCTGACTCTGCATGCAGCCCAACAGATGCTGCTTTAAAAGGCACCACCAACCGTTGTGCAAGGCCCAACCAGCAGGAATGCTCTAAGAAAGTCTGATGGACTGAACCTGCTGACAAGCTAGATGGACAAACTCCTAGTTCATGAAGCACAACAGGGTTCTGACTGGCAAGCCCAAAAACAGATATTTATATACCTATAAATCTGTTGGAAACTTGAATGCTAAAGGATGCTGAACATCTCTCGGATTAGGCAGTAGTCCAGCAGGGGGGTTTGAGTATATAAATTTTGGACATAGATACAGAAGTCCTGTTTTGGACCTAGCCTTTAGTCTTCCTGTGTTTAAAGCAGGGCCCTACTTGTAAAATTGAGCTGATTATGCTGCCCCACCTCCTGGGATATCGTGGGGTTAAAATATGCTGAAGATTGAAAAGCTCTCAAATACTATGCTGATGGGGGGCAAATTAGAACTCAAATGGAAAGAGAGAAGAAATGTCAAATTTAAGCCTGTAGAAGTTGCATCAGTATAGTCTCTAAACATGTAGTCAGATGCTACCTTTTCTTTCTCTAGTACTGAGGGAGGGATGGTATTTACTGAAGGAGAAACTATTCATTTCTCCCACACTTATTCACTGTGGGGCCCCTTTTTATTCACTGCATAACATTTAAGCTTTACTTTAGACACAAAATTAAATTTTCCCATTGGCTTTTCTCATAAAAAATGCATGTCTCCATAAAATGAGAGCCATTCACAAACATTAATGAGTTTATCTTACAACACTCTTGTGTGGTGAACTGGCACTTTAACCCTCATTTTATAAATCCAGAAGTGAGGCAACAAGAGATTAAGAGAAAACTTGTCAAACATCCATTAATTCGGAGTGCCCAGTTTAATAGGTCTAAGACCTCATTTTTCAAAACATTTTATATGTTGAAAGTACAGCACAGCTTGCTTCAACTGAAGTGATGAAAGCTCAGCACTTCTGAACAAAATCAAGTGCCAGTTTGCTCAAGGTGAGTTCCCAGAAAAGGAGGGCCATGTAATTCATGGAGACCTGTGAAAAATCTGGCTTTAAGGCAAAGTACAGGCATTCAAAAATCCCATGCCTGAATTGATTCAACCTTTGCAGGCTAGTCTAACCTGTACAGACTGAACCAACAAACAAGTGAACAGACATTCACTTTTGATTCCAGCCTGCAGTAGGCCAGGCTAGAAGCCACGGGATGCCAGAGCGAGCCCTCCCTGCCCTTTAGGCTGGAGGGAAGCTAAGCTGAGGGGGAGTGTAGCCAGACTCTGGCAGGCTGAGTATGACTGGGGTGGGATTTAAACACCAACCCTGGCCTGCAGGGACCCCAGCTGAGGTCTGCTCAGCTTTTCCCCTGCTCATGGCTCATCACAGCCCGGGACCCATCACCGTTGCATTCCCTCTGTGCATGTCCCCACCTGGGCATAGGGGCCGTTTTGTTTCTCCATGTTGGGCCTTTCCCCCAATCTGGCCTTTGTGCCTGGGCTGCCCCAAGTGAAACTCTGGCCCCTGCATTGAGAAGGTGCAGCAGGATTGCCCCCTGGCTGGGAGGGGGGTTCTGAGGATGCTGAGCCACGAGCAAGGGGAAAAGCCTGGCAGACCCCAACTGGGGTCCCTGCTGGTGTGAAAGAAGCAGCAGAGGGTTTAATGCCCCTCTGCCTGAGCCTGCTGTCCCACCCCCGCACTCCAGTGGGGAAAAGTCTGGCAGGGGCTGCTCTGCCCCCACCAGGCAGATTGGGCTGCACCCCCCGCACAGCCAGCCGTCACTGCTCCAGCTAGAGAGCAAGAGGGCAGAGCCAACCCTGCTCTGCTCCAGCCGACAGGACAGCACAGCACAGCACAGCACAGCACAGCACAGCACAGCCCAGGCCAGCAGAGCATGCTGGGATGCTTGGGGACTGTGATTTAACTTGAACTAGGAAAGGGTTTGTCACAGAAGTTCCATAAACTGGTTTGAGCCAAATCAGTTAAGTCTGATACTACATTCAACCAGGTTTATCTTTAAGTAGTTTCAGCCATTTTGAAACTGGTTTATGTGCAGTGAATTTATGCTCTATTCAGGTTTTAATCAGTTTCTGATCACTTAAACTGGTTTATGTGCAACTTCTGCACCTAGTTTAAGTGACTTTTCTTCCTGAAGTGCTTCATCTAACTTATGCAACAAATGATGCATATGTCCTTGACTGTATAACTCTGAACCATTCCCTGAGCAATAAGTATCCTCTTCCTCATTCAGGGCATAGGTCTTGGGGGGAAAAAATAACACAGCTTACTACATGATTAAAATTAATTTGCACAAGGAGCTGAATCAACCTTAATTCTGGCATTTCTCAATGCAGAAACCGTAACATTGTGTTTACAAGGGTTTTTTTACTCAAATATTACTGCCAGGTTGTGGAAGAGGGGGTGTTGCTTTTTATGAAAGCAAACAAGTTCCATGTGTGAAACTATATTACACTCACACAAGTCATGAACAGGGCTAAGACCTTTATACCATCAGCACAGAATTCTATCACTAGAGTTAAATGAGAAGCTCCCAGCAGGTCTAGGCTGTTGTAGTCTGTCTTAATCATTAAGCTATAAAGAGAGACATGTCACCAGTTGTTTATGAAACAAGATACATACTAAAAGCTCAGGGTCTGGAGGGGAGTTTTCTTTAGTGGTTATAGTTAAGTCCATTCCTTCCTCTGTATTCCTCAGTCTGACTTTTCATGACAGTCACTTCCACCAGTAACCTGTCCCTGTACTCATCTTCTGCTTCTAGTTTCCCTCCTGTGCACTCTTTCTTCCTACTGTTCCTATTTCAGTTTTCTTGTCATGAACTTCCTACTTGCCTTCCACAGAACAATTCCAGACAAACTACTCTTACTTCTCCTCCAGCTACCGTCTCAATTCTTCCTATACCTCAGCTCTGCAATCCAGGTTAAGTCCCTATTTTTACCTCCACTACCAGTGCCTCAGAAGATAAGACACTGAAAGCTCTTCCCCCTTCTTCACTTTCAGTTACTTAGTGCTACAACCAGCCCCAATGGATGCATGGATTTCTGCATGGAAATCTCTTCTCAGACACTGCTACACTCATATCAAGCATGCTCTATCACCCTAAAGGGGATGATGCATACAAAATGCTGCTGGTGCAATGGACTATGATCAGCACGTGATCAAGGAACTCATCTGTCACACCCTAGCAAATACCTACTGCATACACTTTATTTTTCACAAGCTTATTTTGTAGGACAACTTTAATTATAGACATTGCTGCTAGCTCCATTCATAATTAAAGTTGTACCATATCATTTTTGACTTTAAACATCATTGTCTTCAATAATTATGGCTGTCTTGTGTAACATATGTTCCTTGCAAACATAGAAGACAAATAAGCAAGACTTGATAGCAGAAGTAGCCACGTTAAGTTAGCTTACTCCAGTCCTTATGAGGAATCTCAGGATGTCAACATACTCTCCAAATGGAACCAAGTAACTTACATTAGACTTTCAAATAAGCAAGATGCCCATTTTCAATGATTATGTCCAAACAGTTGCCAAAATGGACAAATTCTAGAATTCTAAAAAAACAGCCTTCACACAAGTTTTAAATACAATGTTCTTCTAGGTATTTCTACACGAGAAAGATGCACATTAAGACCTTAATGTCACACATTAACACCTTAATTTCAAAATGTCAGAAGAGCTATGTACAAGAAAAAATAAAATGCAAAATTAATACCATCAATTTTTTATATCATGCCTGGCACTACAGGGGATCAGTAAGAAAAATGCAGGAAACACAGGACTTAGTCAAATCCTTGCAAATGACATACAGGCAATTTCTTCATACAGATATAGCAACAAACTTGCGTACATATACTCCTACCATCACCCTCACTCACACTGGGCACATCTGCACATGCAATTAACATGTATGAATAAACTCCAGAGTACATTGCTCCTGGATGCCGTGTCTTCACGTACACTTGGAACTGCACCAAGCTGAGTCGGGTCAGAGCAGCCCCAGCTGGCAGGGAGCCCCAGGGGCCAGCTCCAGTTCAGGGCTGTTCCCCCTGGCTCAACATGCTGCAGAGGGGATGGGGCATGAGGGTGCTTCAATACGGGGCTACCTGGCAAGCAGCCCCCGCACTGTAGCACGCTCCATTTTTACGGAGTAAAAAGCTCCACAGCAGGATAGTACTTGTATTTAAAAATTCTATCCTGCTGTGGAGTAAATTGGTTTACTCCAGCTGATAGGGGTGCATGTGTAGATGTGCAACATTTACTGTGCAGCTAATTAGTCTAATGTGCAGTAAGTGTCTTCTGTAGATGTGCCCACAGACGGGTACCTTACTCCAAGGGTAGTTCCATTTATTTCAGTGGGAAAGTGTGAAGTAGCATTTGCCTTTTTAGTATGACAAAATCTGTCCCTTAGGCACCCTCTACATGAGCAGTTAAAGGCACAACGGGATCAAATGTATGATCTGCATAAGTGCACCTCCTGACATGGCACACGTGACTGAGGAAGTGTGACTGTGTGATCACGCATTAAATCCCATCACATCTTATTGCTGGTGCAGGGAGAAGTCGATCCCAGGCTACCCCTGCACTGGCAAGAAACAAAGTCCTACAGTTGTTAGCCTCTTCAGTTGAGGGGCTCCCAGCAGAAGGGGTGCCCCATGCACTCCTGGGGTTAGGGGATCCTAACAGTTGAAATCTCCCAGCCTTGGGGGCATGTGAAACGCCTGGGCTGCAGATTGTGGCAGCCATGATCCCCTAAGCCTGGGGTTTCACTCACCTGAACCTTGGGGATCATGGCTACCACGATCCCCTAGACTCAGGGGTTCAACTCACCCCTAAGCCTGGTAGATCGCAACAGCCATGATCCCTCAGGCCCAAGAGATTCACTCACACTGGGCACAATGCAACCCTGTGGCTGAGAGCTCCCAGCTACAGGGGAGACCCTGTTACATGTGCAACTTAAAGCTCAATAACAACCAGTTATTACACATTTTCAAGGTCTAACTTTATAGCTGGTTGGAGCTTTTTATGGCATGATTTCACAGACATTAGGGCTGGAAGGGACCTCAGAAGATCATCGAGTCCAGCCCCCTGCCCAAGCAGCAGGAAGTCAGCTGGGGTCATAGGAGCCCAGCAAAATAAGCATCCAATTTTCTCTTGAAGGTGTTCAATGTAGGTGCTTGAACCACCTGACAGCAGGTTATTCCTGACCTTGGGGGCTCGGACAGTAAAGAAATTATTTCTTATATCCAGCCTGAAACGGTCTTGCAGTAGTTTATAACCATTCGACCTCGCCATCCCTTGGGGTGCTCTGGTGAACAAACGTTCCCCCAAATACTGGTGGTCACCCCGATAAACTTTTGGGGGCCATCAGATCACCCCTGAGCCTGTGCTCTTCCAAGCTAAAGAGCCCCATAGCTCTCAACCTGTCGTTGTAAAGTAAGCCATTCATCGTAAGGTAAGCCCGATAGCTAGTTTGCAGGTACACCTGGTCTTAAAAGATATTTGCACAATTAAAAAAGCATGCAATTAACTGGTTATGTGCAAACACAGAAGTCTTGGCAATGTTTTACTACACAAGCTTAATGCCTATAGATTTCCCCACGAAAGGCCTATAACCAAGTTTTCAATTTTTCCTCATTATTTGTGTCCATTCTAATATGTATTATGCTGAAAATAATATGTGCATACCTCCCACCGCCTTCTTTACAGTTGGGACAGGTGCAAGCTACACGTCGTAATCTTTTTCCTTCTTGATGCGGTTGGTCCCCTTCCTCATCTACCACCTGTACTCTCAGATGTGTTAGATCATTGGTATTCAGTGTAGAATCACCACCGAGCTGCCACTCTTCTGGATCAGGCTCCTCTTCTTTAATCCTAATATCTAAGGCAAAGAACAAACATAGATCTGTAAGTAGCCCATTAAACAGAGAGAAGGAAACCATAATGATCAAATCTCTTTCACTGCTGAGAGTGCTGTGTGTCAGTCAAAAGTCAACAGATTTTAGTGCATACCGACACTGCTGCTGTGCCCTTTGTAGCCTATTCTGTATTTTAAAAGCATATCCAACTAGAAATTTCAAAGAGGAAGACAAAACAAGAACAAATTTTAAAACTTAAGGTTGAACTGCTCTTGGTAGCAAAAATCACCACAAAGACTATCTTTTGCTTGCAGGTTTACGGTGGGGGAAGGAAAGTGAGAAGAAATAAAATAAGTTTCATGCATCTTCTACTCCGTACTCAATATTATTTTTAAAAGGACTGGTTTTCAGAGATACTGAATTAGTAAAGTTCAACATTAGTAGGTAACATTCCTGGGTGAACCTATGTAATATGCAAATGCAATAATATATACATATAACTAAGGACATTACGTGAAGGACACAGTGTTCATTTTGATTTTATAAAAGGAAAACAATGCATTAAAGCAAAAACTAGAATTTGACATAGCAAAGACCATGAAAAATCCAATCCCTCCTTGGTTTTTCTCTATACTTCTTCTGTTTTCAAACCAAGACTGAATGAAATTCCGAAAGATGCACTTGAGAGCAAATCAACTACAAATTAAATTTTTGTTTTCAATGCCACACCAAGGGCTACCCTAGATTTCCAAAGATTCCAGAAGATAGTGTACTAAACAACTCTCCTACACATTTCTCCAAAAAAGAAATGAAAAAAAAAGCTATTGCTGAAATTGCTCAAGTTTAAAAAGAGGACTTCCTGGTTAAGGAGAAGTGATGCATTTACCCTAGGTCATTAAAACATCATACTACTACTATATGGAAACAATGTTAAGCAACAGACCCAATGCCTACCTACCTTCACTAATCACAAGGGACAAGAATACAGTTCCCAAGTTTACATGCACCTCCTGAGCCTTAAACAGAGGCAATAGTTAGACCTCTTCTAGAAAATATACTGCATTCTTTCCTCTCCATTCTGGCATCTGCCCCTAAAAAGGCAGTTAGTCTACAAAGATACATTTCCTATTATGCACAAGATAACAATAGATTCAAGTACTTTTATACAGTCGGATACTTTTTTTTTTAAATTACATATAGTGAATTTACTTTCTAAAAGAACCAGTACTAGCCAGTTCAGCTACATATATGTACCACAAACATTCCACAGAATGCAGTAAGCACTACATGTATTACTAGTTATATCATAAAATCAATATACTATACTTAATATTTTACGACATGCACAATAAAACTGAAATACTATAAAATGAACTACAGCAACATTGATTTAATGAGAAATAGATTAATAGCGACTGTATTAGGATTTTTTTTTTTTGTCAAGGTATTTGTTATTTTGATCCTTCACATTTTATTTTTTTAAGATAACTGATACACTTACTTAATTTCCTGCACTCCAGGTTTACTTTACATACACTTTCACTTCAAAGAGTCACACTGACCATCTACAAAAACATTAAATTCAAAAATGCTTTTGAAACTTCAGTTTCTTCTAAAATACATATAAGAGCCACTATAGATTTGAAGTATATTCTATTTATAAAAAGCGACCCTAAAGTACTGTTTATCTATTTACATCACCAGAAATTCAATAGTATGTTTATAAATTTAGGAAGTTAGTTTTATTTTTGAGATTTTTAGGAAACTTATCCAATACAACTTCCACTACACAAGCATATAGTTAACTTGTTTCTTTTTTTTGTCTCTTCTTCCATTAGGTTCTACAATGTGCTATATGCCCTTTTTCTCCATCTATTGAGCCTTTCTACATGACTACAGACTAGCAGAGCCATAGCACGTTCTGTTATAGGCAAGTTGATCAATTTTTGTGTACACAAAACCCATACTTCAACCCGTGTCTATACAACCACCCCCCCTCCCCCTTCCTCACCAGCTTGCAACTTATTTGCTTTGTTTTGGCTAAGGGTTCTCTTTTCTTTAGTGCTCTTATTTCCTACCTAAAAAGGAAATAAGGAGTCTCTGGTTCCATGTGCTGCTGGGCAGCCACTCCATGTCTTCCACCAACACCTCCCCACTCCCTGAGCCCCCAGCCAGCTCCCTGCAGGGGTACTCGCCCGGCCAGTGGCACATGGAACCAGAACAGCACTATCAGTCCTTAAGGGGACCCGCACATGGAGGTGCCAAGCCCAGTTGGGCCAACAGCACTGCCCACAGTCTGCATGCTGCCGGCCAGGCAGGCACTCCATGTCCTTAACCAACACCTCCCTACACCCTCAGCCAGTTCCCGCAGCCACCCTCCCCTCCAGCCCTGCCCCACAACCCCCCAGCTCCCTGCAAGCCCAACTTACCTAACCTTACAGGCTCCCGAAGTAACGCGAGTAAGAGGCAAGCCCTGGGACTGACTAAAAGCCTCAGGCCCTGCCCTTCCCCCCTCTCCCTTCCCCTCCAGGCAGGGCTGGGGTTTTTCTGCCCTTTTTACAATCAGCTCTTGCAGGCTGAAACTCTACCAGCCTGCAGAGCTCTTTGCAAAAGCAGGAAATTCTCCGGTTTCTCTGCTAAAAAGGTAAAATCCACATTTTCTCTGATAAAAATGGGAAATCCATGGTTTTCTCTGCTTTTTCCACGGGAAATGGAAAATCTGGATCTCTGCTCATTACCATATAACAAGAGGTACTTTCTCCATAGTCGTCAGCTAGTGCAGTGGATGGTTTACATAATAAAAAAATACTACCACTGACCTCCTACAATTCTTTCATTGCCTTTCCCCTCATATTTTTCCTCCATTTCTCATCTATCTCCCTGGTCATCTTCACAGAATTTGTCTTGTCCCCTTCTGCACTACTGTTTCCCAATTTGCCTGACCATTCTGAACCCTTTTAAGGTCCTCCTTGCCATTTTCAGCATAATCAAAAAGAATGATAGAACAGCACAGACCCTCATGATAAGTTTCATATTTTTGATGGCAGAAACATTGTTGGTGAACTGATAACATCAAGCAGGAAGAAGCAGAGGTAGATGTGAAAAGGGAAAAATAAGATTCTTATGAATCTCTAATAAAATTACTGCATTATCTTGAGATTTAGATTTTACAAAAGATTAAAAAAAAAACCGTAAAAATTAAAGTCCAAACAGAATTATATCTTCACTGCATTTCTAAGTTATATAAGGCAGGTGAAAATTGCTACTATTATGCTAGGAATTGCAGGGAGCAGATCTGGCTGAGTGGGGAAGCCCCCGTAGCAGCTGCCCAAGGTGGCTGGAGAGTGCAAGCAATTCAGGCTGCTCACAGTATCCCACCACAGAACTAACAGACATCCACTGCAATAAGGTGGTAGCATATATTACCACCTTTTGTTGCACCACTGATTTTTCTTTGATGTGGCACAAAAAAAGAGTAGTGAACTTGAAGATAAGTACCAGAAGTCTGGGGTCTTTAGGGCTGTGAGCTAAGGGTGGGAGCTGCGCACTGGCGCCCACCCAATCCAGCATACCATGCGCCAGGGTAAATCCATCATGCCAGAATTGTGGCCAAGTTATTACATGGTTTGGTAGAGTTGGAAGACAATTCAGGACCCCACGCATGGTAGCTACATAAGGCACATAGTTAGTGTATACTGATACAATCCAAGATGTGTGGTTAATATCTTGCAGTCTGCGTTATGCTGGGATAATGCAGCTATAAATTTTCAATTCAATGCCATGGAAAGAAGAGAGATGGGACCCCATGATAACTGCACTGGTACAAAGATGCAAGATTGTAAGGAATACTTAGTCAACGGTTTTAGCATGAGGAGTACAATTGCTGGGATGGGAAATATTCAAAGACCTTAGCAGATGTCATGAGTCTGTGTGGGGAGGAGAAAAATCAAGCCATCCCTCAATCCCTACTTCTAGCACATGGTCTCAGCCAACTCTCTTCATACAGGTGAAGGTCAGTAATAGTTTCAATGTAGATGTCCCTTGACCATATGATGGTGTCAGATACCATGAGGTACTTCAGCAGATTTGAGGAACAATAAGGTGCTCTCAGGATGCTCTCGTTGCTGGGCTCTGAGGTTTTAACTGCCCCAAAAATCAGTGTCTACACAATCACATCATATCCCTTCTCCCTTGGGACAAACCAGTGACCTGTACTCGGAGAGCCTTCACTCCTGGGATTCAGCAAAAGCCTACCACTGGTACTCAAAGGGGACCATAACATTGATCAACAGGATCTTTTTATTGTCTTCATCTGTTACAACAAGGTCCAAATGCAGATAGCTGTCTCAGCCTGGGACGTGCTTCACAGCTACTATCCTAACTGATAGAGAAATGACCTTCACCAGTCAGTCCTCTATGGCGATATGGCAGAACTGCCATGAGGCTTGCAGACATGGAGCTATGAGAGTGAGCCAGGGTCTCACTCTTATAGCCACACCTCTGGCATCTCTAGTCTCAGTGGCTACGGCAGATAGTGCCATTGAGTGAGACACAGTTAAGACAGGCATAAAGGATAAAATGCCAGTCTGTGAAGGTTCTGCTGGCCCCACTTCGAAGTGACCTCAAAGACTGTACCTGGTCAGATTTCATCTTCAAATTTTAAATGTACTTGACCTGAAAAGCATCCTTCAGGAATGTTTCTAGGCAGGTCCTGACTCTAAGTGGAGGAGAGAGGGGGGAAACTGTATGGTGATCTGGTTGGCTGTTGTAGCTGGAAGCAGCAAGACCCCGGCTCCTGCCTCTCTTTACACCAGGACCAGCATTAGTCAATACACTTCCCAAGATATCAGGTGGCATTGTGGACTTGATTCCACAGCAAGGCAAAGTATTTGCTGTTCCACCCAAGCTCACCCTCTAGTGATCCACTCAGGAATGTGGCCCGGTCCTTATTGACTGGCGACCTCCTTCTTGTAGTCTCTTTTAGAGCACTACAATGATGCAGCTCACCAATTTGTTGGGAAGGTCAGGCAGCAGAAGGCAAGGATGACTACTGTAATGTTGCAGAGGTCTCCCATGTGAGGGATGGTGACACCTGTCAATAGGGAAGGTACAGGATCTTGTTGCTAGCCCACAGAGGCAGGTTCATCCACTTCTTTACACTTTCTTAAGAGATGTCTTGGGGACTACAGAGCCTCTCTGGATGAACAAGATGTGAGGGAGGGGGAAGGTATTCAAAGTATCAATCTAAGGGTCAGCAGGGAGAAGCTGAGTTTGTGGCATCCTGCCATACCCTGAGGATGTTCTCATCTGGCATCTGTCTCACCCAGTGGGCAACAGATGTGCCCAGATGGAAGCAGCTGTCACTCCTGCAGATGTCTCAGAGGCTTTTCCTAGGTTTTGATGGTGGTGGCCAGGACAGAGCTTTTTCTGCAATCACTATGCAGGGAGGCTTCCAAACCGGTGGAAGGAAATCTAGGGAACATAATCTTGCAGTACTGATGAACCTGACCCAGAGCTTATTGAACTCAGTGAAAATACTCTCATCGACTCAAGTTGGCTTTGAATCACGCCCTAAATTTCTGAAGCTTTCCAATTGCTAGTTGGGAAGCTATAATCAAAATGTCTTAACAGGACTTAGTAGGTAATGTTCACACTTATCTTAATAAATGACACAGTACTTAGTTAAGGTTCTAACAGGCTAAGATACAGCAAAAAACATTTTCTTTTAAAGTAACCAGCATTCCCTCTAAGCTGTGTGGCATGCTGTAATTCAAAGACTTAATTCAGCAAAGTCTTACAGCGAATATTATGTGGGAAATCAAGAGAGATAGTCATAAAAGCCTCTTCTGGACATTTTTTTTTTGCTTAGATTCAGCCTAAATTGGTTGTTCTTCATCCATGACCTGATCTCATTTAAGGACTGAGCCATCTTGAATGGCCTTGTCCTATCCAAATAAAATGACAGTGTTCTGAAAACATCCAAAAAGTAGTCACCTTTTGCAAGTGGTGGGGTCCAGTCTACAGAATTTGAAGATAAGTAAACTGATGCAGAAATCTGAAGTCATACTGGGCAGAAACTTCAGGCAAGGCAAGAAAGTTATTCCAGTAACTGGCTTCCAAAAGGGCTATATTCACCACCTTGTGATAAAGAGAAGATACATCTACTGGCTCAAAAACCGACCCACCAGTTTCTTTCACATTAAGGATCCAGGATGGGTGAAATTTTGAAGAGATGGGAAAACATGGCTGATTGCAGATGTAAAAGAAATAAATTTTAAAAATTGTGTTTTACTTTCCTACACTGAGTCCCGTGCAAGCCCAGAAGTTCCACACTGTGTATGTACTGGCTAGTCTTCAAGGAGACCGCTTCTTTTGAACCATCAGCTGATCGAGATGCATTCCTCACCCCAGAGGGAAGTGTCAATGTCTAGTCTTTGTCAGTAGAGGTACTGACAACCTGCTGCACACAAGGATGGGTTCTATCTGCTAGTCTAATGAATTAAGACGTTGGAAGTCTGATCTCTCAATCCCTGTTGTGCCTCTGGCCAATATACAGGTTTCAACAACCTTGCAAAGTTTCGACATAGTGTGCAACATACTTTTATGCTGATCTGAACACCAGAAGTCTTCACTAGTATGCTGGTAGGAGTCCAGAGATTGCTAAGGAGGTCAAACTTCATCTAAAACATCTGCTGAGGAAGGTATACTCTCACCAACTTGGAAATTATACCCAAAGCTGTGGTCAGTATAGGATTTTTCCCTACTGACCCTGAGTCCCAGTGCAAAAAGGCTTAGGATCTTCAGAAGCAGTTCAGCAATCTTTGGTTGGGATTTGTCCCTTTACATCCAGCCATTTAAGAGGCCTGAATGCCTTGTCTTCTCAAAGGAGCAGCCACCATAACTAGAACACTGGGGAACCCTCCTTAGTGCCATAGAATGACCAGTGATGTTCCCAACTAGAAATTTAGATACATTGTGGTCACAAAAGTATTAAAATATGAAAATAAGTATATTTGTGGTCAAGAACTTAGAACCTGCCCACAGGATCCAATAAAAGGATTACAGAAGCAAAAGTATCTAATAGAATCTGAAGCAATAAACTAAGGTGTTGAGAATGAAGACAGAGGATGCATCTCCAGCCTCCTTTGTTTTGTGAAATAAAGGAGTAGAAATAAAATCTCTTACCTCTGTACATGAGGAGCACTTTCTCTGCTCCTCACTGGATTTGAGGTTATCCAATCCTGAAGCTGGGACAGGTGGTAACCCAAAGTGAGAATTAAACGGAGAATGGACAGGCCAGACTTACAGCATTCATGTCAAAACTAACAAAAACAAAAAACAAAGCAAAACAAAAACCAACCCCATAAAAACTAAAGTAGAATTCAGTCAGCTATGACTTAAGAAATATAGTCACTAAGAGGTTCCTCTGACTGGCTATGGCCATCAGAAGGAATCAAATTCAACCTGTGGCTAACCCTGCCCTGATTTACTGGGGGAAAGAGAACACCTGGAACATGAGTGCAGTCCCAATAGGCACTAGCAATCAAAAGAATCTGATTTCATACACATAGGTCTTACCTGTACCAAAAGCAGAATCTGTGTGGACAACTGCTCAAAGGAAACAATCCAATCCTATTCCATAGTAGCTAGCTACAGAAAAATTAGTTAAGCAAGCTTTTTATTAAATCTTAAATGAAAGGATTCATCACCTGCAGTTGGATGGCCAATGAAACCCAGTAAGTATATGCCCTCAAATTCTGCATTTTATCATCAGTTTTCAAAATAAATACAGAGTAGAGAATGTCCTTCAAATAAGCTGAAAACAGTTTATCCTATACTACAATCCTTATAGTATCTTAAACAATTATTTCCCCTCAGTTTAAAAGGGAAAAAAAGCAAGCTCAGACTGCTACAGTTTTATAACAAACTCACTCAGTGGGAAGTCTGTTTAAAGAGGGATACCATCATATGACTTGCCATAAACAGTTTAAGAGAATTATATTTTATCTTTCACTTAATTCATTGATTCTTACTCTATATACAATCAGACACTCCTCACCAATACTGAATTAAGAGCATGTGCTTACCTCCAGAACCTCCAGGAAAACGTCTTAGGAAAATTACTTAAACTGAAATTTGAGGCAACAAATATCCACGATTAAAAGAGGGAGAACAGAGAAGGGTTGAGATGAACCATCTTTGGTGTTAACTGGTGTAAGGTCCAACTAAGGACTCCTGTGAATATCGTGAGAGCAGAAAACTGCTTTCTAAGCAACATTTCTTGTAAACGGTTCTTAAGTTTTGAGAGCATTAGCTTCATAAATGCATATGTATGTATCCCATTATTCAATCTTATTACCAAAACATTTAATTTTGTTTTGTAAAGCTACATCGTATGTAAATAATACTAGCTCTCTTGTTTTTGTCAACATACACAAACAAGATGCCAAAAGGTTTCATATTCACAATGTGTAACCTGGTTGGCAAGGGAAAAAGGGCACTTGGTACATTTTTCATTTGATCAAGTATTCACCCAGAGAACTACTGCCCTTTTGGGATCAGTTTTCTTTAAGAAACATCAGACTATCCTACATTTATGTCCATGTGATAAGATCCTAGGCTCTAGCAGGGATGGGATTAAATCTCCTCCATGCACGGACAATCACTCTTGCACTCTACTAACCAGCAGGAGTTGATCAGCAGGTAGGAATGATGAGGTGTATTAATGTCAGCAGGTAGCTGAATCTCTGAACAGTGGTTTATATAAATCTACAACAAGTACTGGGAGGAGCAGTGGGAGGCGCTAGAATTTAATAGCAAAGCAGTATTTTGCTTCTTCCTTGAAGATTTATTTACTTTGAGATTTAAGTTGATTGCGAAAAACCTTTTGTCTTTATATCAAGACCTAGGTAGCAAATATTATAGCTCCATTTTTAAAATAAGATGAACCTCACAGTTGTTCACTACCAGCCTAAGCATATATAAAACTTTTGTTAAGATAATACTGTTTCTTTCCAACTGGCTTCTTCAGAGGTTTCTGGCTTCTTGAGACACCAGAGTGTCATTAGACAATAAAGGAAGAGCTAATAAGGAGCAAAAAACCTCAAAATCAGAACTGGTCAAATTGTATTCACTTCAGTTTAGGAATGTTTATTCCATGGTGTTCAGGACACAGTAACTGATAGGAAAGACTTGATTTTGTATAATTCACTAGCCAGTTAAAGAGAAGTCTTAACAGAAGTCAATAAAGATTTTCTGACTCCATGGTACTGGAGTTCTTCTAAAATTCTCCAAACCTTACAAAAATAGCTTAACACACAAATTCCAAGTTTGCACTATGTCTAAGTACCCTGTGCTTTTTTGTAAACACAAAGTTATTTTATATATAAAACTCCCTCCAACAGTACTTTATATAAAAACAAGATGAGCAAAAATGAATGTTTTAAGGGCGACTGAACTGTGAAGCAGAAAGATAGCCTTCAAATAGATCTCTCTCCTTATTTCACAGGGCATACGATATTACGTTGTTAAATTTTAGTACAAGGAATAGTTTTCCTCAAGCTTAATTTCTAATTAAGGTTAACAGAAACAGAATCCCGAATGTAAGTAAACTACATATATATCTTTCTGTCTTTTACTGAAAATTTGCTGTAGGCTTTTCCTCACTTGTTCTGCAAGCTAACTTGAGTAACAAATCTACTACTTCAGGCCTCTTTCAGGCCAAAAAAGCATTCCCTCTCCCTCCAATTCTCATTCCCCTTATGAACCATTTCTACTTGTGTAATCTCCAGGACAGAATAAAGGTGCCATGCTGCAATAGAGAATTGAGTAAAAAGCAAGCAAGAAAGAACACTGAAACATGGCCATAGAAAACAGAAGTGAACAGAGATTTTATTTTTATATACACAATTCTAATTTTATTTTCTATTTTAATACTAAATAGAATAGCATGTATGTCTGAAAAACTTTAAGTACCAAAGAGAAAAATATTAGTTATAATTCTACTTTTTGAAAGTTACTGTAGAGACACAGGCAACAAATAGTAAGGATTTAATTTTTATCATAATCATTATTATTTGTGAATTGGTGGGGAAGAATTGTATGAAATGTGAGGAAGGGACAGCTTTTTTGGTTTTCCTAAACAAATTAGATGAAGGATTAGTAAAATAAAGACTACTAATCTACTATCAGATAAGGAACAAAGGTGGCAAAAAGGATAATGAAGGAGATAATCATCCTAGGTGCAGGGAAAGAATAGGTTAGAGGTTACTTGGAGAAACCAGATGTTTTCAAGTGTGCGGAGATAGACAAGATTCATCCTAGAGTATTCACATCTACGGCTGAGGTAATTTCAGAGCTACTGGCTATATTATATCTTTGAGAATTCACGATGGTCAGGGAGGTCCCAGACAAGCAGAAAAAGGAAAAAAACGTGCCCATCTTTAAGGGAAGGAGGAGGACCTGAGATTTTACAGACCAGTCATTCTGATCTTGATACCAGGAAGATACTGGAGTATGCCATCAAGGAATCTACCTCAAAGTACCTAGAGGATAATGAGTGCATCTACATGTGCTATTAAAGTGACCCGATAAACTCCAGCACAGCTCAGACCAGAGTCAGCTGCTCCTGGGCATAGCCTCTGCACATGCGCCTGGGACCGCAGCAGTTTGAACTAGGGCGGAGAAGCCCCAGGCTAGCAGAAGGACCAGAGGATCAGCCCCAGGCTCTGGGTGGCATTATCAGGCAGCAGAAGGGCTGGCTGAGGCACAAGGATGCTAAAGTGCGGAACTAGGTGGCAGGCAGCTCTTGTACTTTATCACCCTTCTGCCTCAGACAACCCATCATCATCTACATGTACATTTCAGTGCATGTAATTATTCTGCTGTAGAACAGCGCTGTCCCTAACAGTACTATCCTACAGTGAAGTTAATTTACTGTGCCTTAATACCAGCACACATGTAGACAGTGATGCTTTGCTGCGGAGCGCATTAGTCAACTCCACAGTAAAGTGTACTAAGCCTGGGTGACCAGGGAGAACTTGAATTTTTCAAAAGCAAGTCACGCATGACCAACCTGATTAACTGCTATGACAAGAAGGTTGACACCCTTTGTGGACTGCGATAATGCAGTGAATTTGAGATGCACTGATTTTAGCAAGGCTTCAACACAGTCTTCCACAAAATTCTCATTCATAAGTTAGGGAAATACAGTCCAGATCAGAGGCTCCCAAAATTTTGCTCCTGAAGGGCCAGGGTGGCGGGCCACATCAACAAGCTTACAGGCCACACTTCAGGAATTCTTCATTTAAGTGAAAGTATTGTAAGATGGATACAAACTGACTGTATCATTGTGCTCAAAGGCTCACTCTATATGTTCCACGTATTATGCAATTACCTGGTTAAGCACATAATAAATTTAGACTGGCTATATGTGTAAATTAACTAAGTCACCTTAAAGAAGGCCCAACCAGCTATAAAGGTATTGCTGAAAAATATGCAATAACTTTATAGCTGGTTTCTATGCAGATTTAATTTACATATGTAACCTGTGCCCCCATGGCTTGGAGCCTCATCAACTGACAGGTGCCAGCTGCACGAGCACATGCTCCTACAGCTGAGAACCCCATCAGCTGACAGGGCTCCTGGTTGCGGAGGCACCCCATGCACCCCCACAGCTGGTGCGGTGCACTCCTGTGGCTGGGAGATTGTAGCAGCTGCAATCTCCCAGCCATGGAGGGGAACCCACCTATGTCTGGGAGCCCCATCAGCTGAGGGGCCTCCCAGCTGCAGGAACTTGCTTCTTGAGGGTCAGTGGGAGACCAGGATCGAGTTCCCTCTGAACTGGCAATAAGGCATGATGGGATATGATTTGGAATCCCACCTCCCGCTATGCACATGTAGCACAACAGGAGGCACAATTTTGTGGATTATGGATTAGATCCCACCACACATTTACCTGCATGTATAGAGGCGCCCATACAGTAGTTTTCAATTATTCAGTATCTACTTGGGAAACAAGTACTGAGTAGGCTCCCCAGGAATCTGTCCTGTATCTGGTATTGTTTAATATACATAATTATTTGGAGGGTGGGACTGAATACATAATTAGCACATTTACAAATTACACCAAATTAGGTGGAGTTACAGATGCTTGGTGGATATGGCTAAAAGTCAGAATAACCTAGATAAACTAAAAAACTTGTATAAAATTAAATTAAATTCATTAAGGGAAAGCACAAAGTCCAGCAGCTAGAATGGAACAAGTTGGGAAATTACTAGCTATCCTATGGTAATGCAGTAAAGAACCTGAAGGGCAAGCTGAATGAGTCAAAAGTGCATTGCTCTGGCAAAAAAAGGAAATAGAATACTCAGTGGCATTGACAGAACTCTCATTTGCAAGTCAAGGGATGTGATTCTTCCACTCTGTTCAACACTGGTGAGGATCCACCTGTAGTACTGTGTCCAGTTTTGGGCACCACACTTCAAGGAAGATGTGGACAAGTTAAAAGTCCAGCAGAGCAACAGAAATGACTAAAGGTCTACGAAACACAATTTTCAAGGAAAGGTTAGAACTAATATTATTTAATCTGAAGACTGAATTGGGATTTGGTAAAAGTTTTCAATTACAAACAGCGCGGTTATAAAAGACAGTAGCAAAAAGACTATTCTCTGTGGCTGCCGGGGGCAGGACAAGTAGCAGTGTTAAAATTATAAACAAGGGAAATTCAGCTTGGATACAAGAACTTTCACTCTGAGGGTGGCTAAGCATTGGAACACATTACCAAGAGAAGCTGTGAAATCTCCATCCTTGGAAGTTTAAGAGCAGGTCAGACAAACACTTGCATGCAATGGCTGAAAGGGATGATCCTGCCCTTCAGCAGCGTGTTGCACTGGAGTTCCTGAGGTCCTTCCAGCACTAATTTTCTGTGATTTACTATCATTAGACACATAGGCTCAACTATAAATCTATACCCAGTTTCAAATATAATCTATTTTTACTAATCCCTCACCTGATCCACCAGCTTATGTGGGTTTGTCCTTCTACTTCTGTACCTTATTATTTCCATTATCTTTGTCCACATTTCCTTCTTTACTTACCTCCCTTCCCTAAACAGGTCCTCTAAGACAGAAACATTATCTGACAAAAGCCTGGTGGATCTGAATTCATGAGTTGACACTGATGGAATACATTCCCCTTTTACAGTAGCCCAGAGCAAGAAACCAAACTAACAGATAATGCCTTTGTTCCATGGCAGTCTTTACTCCCTCTACATATACCTTCTTGTTTGTTTTCTCTGTATCTTTTTGTCATTTTCCTCCTATCCAGGGATCGTGGTTCTAGTACTACCCCAGAGACAGCAACCTAATCTATGTATGTATCCTGTACTAAAGTTGCCACCTCACAGAAATAAAGCTGTTCTGATCCCCATTATATTTCAACTTATAAAGCAACATCTTTTTTTACAAATGGTACAAAAATGCTTTCGAAATGAACCCATAGGTGAGACATATACTTTGCTTTATGTATTGCTAGTCTAGAAAATCTTCCATAACGATAATTTCAGTGTCACAGTGCATAGATGCATGAAGAAGGTCATCTCCACAAAGAAAAGAATTAGGAAAACATTGGTTGTATGTCAGAATCAACTGCTGGATTCTGGAAGGAAAGAAAAATTGCTAGATACACAATATACTACCCATCACCAAAATGAATATAAAAGCATTATCAGCAGGCATTTGATACCAACGCACGCAATTCAGCAAGGAACAGAAATACACATCTAACTTTAAGCGCACTAAGTCCCACTGATTTTAATGAACCTGCACTCATGCAATAAAAGTACCCAAGCACATGTGCCTAAGTATCTTGCAGATTCAAAGTCTTAGTTAACATAAGCTGAGTAAAGAAGCATGTTTAGTTTTCTCTCTCTTCATTACCAGAAAGACTACTTTTAAAAAAACTTGATTTCTTACCTGGACTATAGAGACAGGTACAGAAAATGTCACAATATATTATAAAAAGCATTAATGACAAATACTATGTAAATAAATTATACAGTCACACATGTTCTACAGCATTGCCATCAGATAGATGCTGAGTACTTGTTTTGCCACTACTCATATAAATTCTATACAACTTAAATGTTGATTTTAAAATCAGTGGGAAACAAGTTTTATAAATGGCAGATCAATAATGGCACCTCAGGTATCCATGCATGCTTTCAGGTAAGAAAAGGTGGTATACACAAAAGTACGTGGTTTTTCTCCATAGAACATACAGATTGGCTATAGAAAATGGCCCTTTTACGAAGGAAAGAAGCCAATGATGCTGCTGCCCTATAAATCTGATGGTCAAGTTTTTCCCCCTCAATTTAAAATTGGAGCTCTCTGCTTCAGAAGGCTCTGAAGCACACGTAGATGCCATATTAGAAGGTGCTGATGTTCCCTATTTTCATGTGAATAGCTGGAAGTCAGAGTAGCTTACATTTTAAAGAGTTAATCTGACTATATAGTCATTACAAGTCTTCCATAAATCAGCAGTCCCAAGTTCTAATATCATACTTTGTTTTAACCACCGGTATTTTGTATACTTCCTCAGGAAAATAAGAATTATGATTATCAATGTTCAAACCAACTACATAATGTAAAAAATACATATCACAAAGAGTTAAAGATAAATACCTGCAGGACTGTCAGCATTTTCTCCTGGATGCAGCTGAATACCAGCAGAATCTATAGAGTTTACTGTAACTGTCTGCAGATTTGGCAACTGAGCAGTGCTTAGACTAACTGGAGTTGAAGTCAAGGCCCCACCTGCTGCAACTTGACCAAGAGTGAGAGTCTGCACAGGTGTTAGAGTTATTTGTTGACCAGGTGCATTTTGAATCTGCAAGTTCTGCAAGTTCTGGACTCCTTGCACTTGAAATGTCTGCCAAGTTATCTGCCCAGAAGGGGTCACTGTTTGTGCCTGAATTAAAAAAGTTCCAGGATTCAGCTGCAGCTGAAGATTCTGTAGAGCCTGCTGTGAAATACCTTGACTTGTTTGCACACCATGGATTGTCTGCTGCGCGATACCTTGTACAATTTGGGCTTGACTGGTTGGTTGCTGAGACTCTTGAAGCTGTATGTGTTGTACTATAGGCTGTGCTGCGGAGACCTGAATATTCTGAGCTTGCGTCTCATCTGAGACCGATGTCTGGATGTAATTTCCCTGAAGATCAGAACTGTGAACTTGTCCACTAGTTGTGGTCAAGCTGTTTGCATTTTGTTCCAATATGCTTGTACTGTCTATGGTAACGGGCAACTGCGATGAAGATGACGTTGGCACAAATAAGTCATTATCAGTGGTGGTTTCCGTAATTTCCGGAGAAACTTGTTCACCAGTCCTTTCAGAAGTATCTGAACTATCCATTGCCTGTCCAGTATTTATCAAGTGTCCATCTGCATTAATGCCTGCAGTCATGGTTTGAGAACCACTGCCGAGTCCCAGAGAATCTAGATCAACGCTATTGATAGGTACAAAAGTAATATTTCCTGGCAGACCAAGAGGGACATTAGCAACTACTTGTGCTTGGCCAGGAAAAGATGAACCACCAATTGCAACTCCCTGGACCTGAACTTGACCAGTCTGTGATAAGAGATTCTGAATATTAGGTGAAGGGGTTCCAGAAGCAATTATGGTTTGATTAGAGCCAGGAATGATCTGAATTTGACCAGTTTCTTGATTTATACCACTATTATCAGATGAGGTTGCAAAGCCAAGCTGAACCTGCTGACCATCTGCCGTCTGGATCTGGGGTATTACTTGATATTGTACATTAGACACTGTACCATTTGATGAATCTGAGCCTGGTGCAACAGAAAATATCTGCTGATTCTGCAAACTCTGAATGGGAAGGACATACTGTCCACTTGAAGTTACTGTGGCAGCACCTGGAATCTGTACTATATTACCAGCTTCATCCTTTATAGTGGTAGGAGCTGCAGACAAAACCTCCCATCTATTTGGAGTGCCCGCTAATTGCACAGAAGCCAAATCCCCTGTCTGAACAAAAACAAGGAGAAAAGGATTAAAAGAAAAATCACAGATAATACACTAGAATATCAAACATTAAATTCAAATTCTGTACTGTACTAGAACAATGATTCTCAATCTTTTTCCATGGGCAACCCATCTTACAGGCTTGTAACCTTGCAACCCAGGTTCAGTTGCTACAACTAATTTTCCATAAGGCTTCCAACCCTTTTTCTACGCGCCATGACCCCTAAGCTCAGTAACTGCTGTATTGTAAGTCTGCATATTACGCTTACCTTTGACATAGCCCGTATGTTTAAAAACTATAAAAATACACTATTTTTGTAAGAGAGCTAGTTCTTATATTATACACAATATCAAGTACAACATATTTAAAAACTATATGACTTATACCGACTAGCAAAAATAAATAAATGAAAAGACTGGAATGCATTCCCTAGCCAGAGGACTTTTTCACTGGAAATCAAACGCACTGGGATTTTTACAAATGCAGAAAGTACGCATACACCTTGATGTTCCCTTAATTGCATCAATGGCATACATTTGAAATGTCTGTCTTTAACCACAGACATTTTCATCAACAACTGTTAACATAATCAGAAAACGTGAAAATGAAAAATGGTGCATCTCAGATAAATAAATAAATCTTTAGACTATTACAGATTAAGGAATTTAGAGAAGAAATAAGGAATAGATACATATTGTTCTAACCCTATCCAGGAAAGGAAAAAACACGTGAACTTTTTCCTCACCAAAATGAGCTTTTCAACATGAAATATTAAAAATTCAGAAAACATCCTATAATAGCACAGGTATCTGTGCATCCATTTGAATGCTATATCACCTTTAAAACCATTTACTTGAACATTCTTCTTTACCTGTCCTATTATCACTACAACGGATGAAGGAAATCAGTTTACTTTTCACTATTTATGCTGTTGATGTGTTCCAGCTCATTTACCTTGCATAATGAAAAGTGGATTCTTTGTCCTAAGTGTCACTTTCTGATTCTCATGTAAGCAGTAATGTTGGGACTGTCTGGATACATTCACTACAGGCAAATATTATTTTTGTTTAAAAATTTTGAAGTAGTTTTATTTTGTTTGGTAAGCTTCCTTCTCAACATGACACCTCTCTTGGGCTTAAACTGACTCAGTTTCACTTAAGGGAAGAATTGTGTTATACATACACTAAATTCATATATTCTAATATTATAAAAGCCTAAGTCTGTCAGTCAGTCTGCCTGTCTGTCCATAATGCTTAATTCACGCTCTGATTGGCTGTCTCAGCAATCAGAGGCCAGAGGGGAGGGGGCGAGCCCCAACCCAAGGCAGCAGGGGGGGTGGGAACGGCTCAAGCCCTGGAAGTGGCGGTGGGAGAGGCGGGGAACAGCTCAAGCCCCAGCGCCAGCCTGAAGTGGCTGGGGAGAAGTGGGGAGCAGGCCTGGTCCCGACCCAAAGCAATGGGGGGAGGTGGGGAACAGCCCAGGCCCCAGCCTTGCCACAAAGCAGTGGGGGGTGGGGGGTGAAGAAGGACGCAGACCTCTGTCATGTGTCCCCCCCCACCCCACTGTCATTCTTGACAGGCAATTGGCTAGCGTTTGTATAAAACTCAATTAAATTTCCCCCTCTCATAAATACTAGCAAACTACTTGGCACTTGGCCTATGTGTATCATCAAATACAAGCTCATTTTACAGTGTTAATGTTTTAGGAACCTGAGAGAAAAGAGGAGTGTGACGATTCCATTCCACCATTCTTCTTTAACTGTGTACTGGTTATTTCTGTATTAAACACAATTTCCTCAGGCAACAGGAAGAAAGATTAAAGAGTTATATCATCATATACTTAACACGTGAGAAAGTCTCTGTCAAATACCAAAACACATCACCCTCTTTTGAAACAGGCCAAATACCCTCTATTCTCAACTACCAAGCTAGTTCTCTAAGTTTTGTAAGGAACTCGTTCCTATTGAATTGGTTGCTGAAATACATTGGAAATACAGAGATTACCATAAAAAACAGATAAATCACCAAGTAGATAAAGAATCTATTCTACACTGAAGAGGTGGTCATCAGTATAAAAAAGGTCTTAAAAAACATTTACTAAATGTCAAGAAATACCAAAATAAAAGCAGAGTAATCCTGTATTAAATTTTAAAAAATAAGTATACAACAGATTTTAGCAATATCTATTTAAAAAAGAGACAGTGATCAGAAAAGAAAAAGAACTGTGTTAGAAAGCTACCTAAAATCTGTAGGAAATTATATACTACTGTGTACAATGAAATATTGGATGCCAAAACTATAACTGAGAAGAGTATAGTTAGCAGTGGTGTACCCTTACACGAAAGCCACCCCTCCAATCCTTATTCAAACTGGACCCCCTTCCTACACTACTTCAATCCTCAGTACCACTTCCCCATAGCACTTCCAATGGCTTCTGCCCTTTTCAGCATGGGAACTCACATCTTCCTTCCAGAAAAGAATCACCTCCTCCTTACCTGGGTACAGTTCCCAATAATCCTCTCCTCACTCTATAGTTTTGATTCAACACTTACTAGGTCCACTGGTCACTCCATAGAGATAATGGGGATATCCAGGAACAAGAAATGCCCACTAGTCACATGCGCTGCTTTTACAGCCGGCTGTTAGGGACTATCACATGAATCCCAGACAGTGAGTGGCAAAAAGAGGGTAAAGCTTTCACAAACCTCTTGGTGGTATCAGAACAGCAGATACTATTTCCCTGGTATTCGATACCAGTGTCTACCCCAAGCTAGTATCCTGCTCTTCCAATAAAATCGCTTTTACTGTTTTGCCCTTTTCTCAGAGGCTGAAGAATTGGTTAGAAAATTGGCATGGTAGGTCTTGCTAGCAATCCCTATGGTAAGAGTTCCTACCATGGAGGCTCTAGTCATGCAAAAGACCTACAAGGAATGATGTCTAAGACTACTACTGATCTCAAAAAATTCAATTTTAAAGCAAGCTCTCATCCATATCTGAGCTCTATTTAACACCGTATGCAGAGTGGTCTCTCCCCATTAACTGCTACTTGGAGCCACAAAAAATGCTTTGGATACTGTCCCTTTAAGACCTGGGGCCCAGAGCTGTTCAGTTCCAAGCAATCTGGGCCAGTCAGGGGTGGTGGAGAGCCTGAAGGCAGCACAGGGCTGGCCCTGCCAAGGAGGGAGGAACAGGAAGGGAGGGAGAGTTAATAGGAAGCAGGTGACAGTCTCTGCCTTTATGCGCTGGAATTGCAACAAGCTGCAGAAAGAGACATTGACCCTCTGGATGTGGTTCTTGTCACTGTACTCACTCTGTTTTCATGAAAATGAAAGTCCTAATGAGTAAACCATTTTGACAGTCATGGAGTTTTGCTCAGTTTGTTTAGAAGAGGCAGCAGCAATCTAAGTCAAACTGAAGGGTGGGGAAAGAGAAAGATCCACACTTTTAAGGAGTGACCAGAAGTGGCGTGGGGTGAGCTTGAAGAAATATTAATGAAAGCAGGAGCCCTGGGAAGAGGGGGAAGAGAAAAAAACTATCCTTAAAAATAGGTGCATGTCCTGTTTGCACACACTGCAGAAAGCCAGGGGGACCACTTCAGGGCACAACACCCTGAGCATTCAGTTCCCTGCTGCTAACAGAGCCACCAGCAATCCCTCTACATTCTCCTACTTAGGAGTCCTTTGTAGAAGAAAAGCATTCAGCACAGCAGGGCTGTCAACAGCTCTCTGTCACGTAGAAACAAGAAGGACGACTCTTGGCCAGACTCTGTAACTAACATTGTTTTCCTACCTAATTTCAAGGTTGCCCCCACTCCTAGAAGGGAAGAGTCACGAATGTTGCTTCCAGATTCTTCAATACCCTGGATATTCTGAAACACAGTGGACTGATGTTTCCCCCTTAATTGCTTTGAGCAACTTAATCTTCCCTCCTCCACATTAACTTCCCTCCCCCACATGAACTTCCCTCCTCCACATTAACTTCTAGCATGTGAGGCATGTCCATCCCTAATAATATAGAACATCATATGACATGGGGATTCCTTCCTTTGCTCAGACTTCCTTCCGCCATTACCTCATCATCTACAACCTCTTCATATTTTTGCCTCCTCTAATGATATGTTTGCCTAGTTGAGAAGAAAAGAGAACACAAATTTTAATTGAAAAATATCACCTTGAATTTTTTAAAATGTGATTTAAAAGCTATCCCAATTTAACTGAAAGTAGCCAATATGTACCGTATTTACTCAAATATAAGATAAGCCTGGATGTAATATGATGTCCCACTAATTAGATGCTGTATGTGGAAAACGTAAAATTTTTAATAATTTTCCAGGTCTAGAATCTAATTATTGGAAGTTGACCTTGAATTTGTCCCCCTTCCACTGCTACAGCAGGGAAGAAACGGGGGTGGGGCGTGTCAGGTAGCCCTCTTGGCTCCCACCAACCTCTTCCCCCTTATAGCCCCTTACCCCCACCCCCTCCTTACTGTCAGACCTTGTCTCCCTGAGCACGTGAAAATGAAGGGCAAGTCTGAAAACACTGACCTTGAAATAAGTATGCCTGTAGTAAAATACTATGACTACCCATAGACTTAGTTCATCCAGAATTCATGCATTTTACCATTTCTGAAATGGCTGCAAGTTTTAGCACAAGTACTCCATAAACACACTTTTAAGCAGAACTTTTGTATCTACTTCTATATAGTACAAACTATGCATAATATTAATCCAAAGTCAACAGGCTCATGATTTACCATATAGTTCACTGGGCTGGGCCCCAGCAGAGTCAACAGTATGTCAAGCCAGGGTGACCCCACAGTTCAGCACAGTTCAGTATATGCATGTACTCCAGATACCCTTCAAAAAGGGTCCATGTGCTAATTAACCTCCTCCCCAGCTTGCAACTAGAACCAGGTGTTCATGTCACAGGCCCTGGGATCTTCCAAAAATGTATATGCATATGAAGCACAGAGCAACCTGGTCTGGTTCCACCTCAACAGGGATTCTTGGTAAACTGTTTGGGGCCCTGTTTTGGGGATGTCTGTCAGACATTTAAGGCTGGTGAAGAAACAAGAATCGTTGGAAATAAAAAAGAAAGGCACAGCTCAGCTGTGGGAGTGAAGAGAAAGTCTAAATGTATTTAATTTAGTGGCTCACTGTGACTTAAAAAGGAGTTGGCACTACAGCAAACTGCATGCAATGTGCATTACCATATATCTTATTCAAACAAGCTACACTAACCTATCCTTGTGGTAGGTTCTCATACTTACCTGGCAAGGGAAACACCATTATGATGGTGTTGCCCCAGGTGGTTTTACTGTACCTGGCAGGAGAGAGCTCCTTCCCAGGCTTGAACAACCTGCTGTAGTTGAGGGTGGGAACCTGTTCACTGTACTGCAGGCAGGAACCCTTACGAGAGTCTACTATAACCTCCCAACAGGAGGATCTCAACTATACATTCCATGGTGATTGGAGACTGTTCTCAGGCTCTCCCTCTAGCTTGCTCCTATTTCCTATTGGCTCGGAACAAGCAAGGCCAGGGGGCACCTGAACTCCATGGCATCCAGGATTGGGGTTTGCACCTAGGATGCCGGCCATGGATTTGGGAGTATCTGAAGCCCCAGCCTGAAAAGTCTGGGAGCAAGGATACTTGCTGGTGTTAGTGTCACACAGACTTGAATGACTAAGCTCCACTGAGCTGACAGAAATCAGAATCGATCTAGCTAATTTGGCCTGACACACAAAATTAAAAAAAAATTGAAAATCAGCATGTTTGCCCAATATAGCCCATGTGTTTTATAGCCATGCTCAGTGTTGGCTGCATTTAAATCAACTTAATAGTTGGTTTCTATTACTGGGCATGTGCTGTTTTGGCGGGAGTTTAAGAATAAACAATATATTTAATGAAGTGCCTTGTATGCGAATGCAAGACAAGAAGCTTTTTTAACCATGCTGAGGGAAAAAAAACAACAAAACTTTGTCTTGTATTTGATTAACTCTGGTAATTCAAGTTAACAGTCTCTTAGCAGCTACCTTTAAAACAGCAAAAAGCATATCCAAGTCCTTTTCTGTGTCTTTGAGCAGGCTGGTATCTTCTAAGGTATATTTACTTTATTATTACTAAAAATTCACATTCTGTCTAAACGAAGAACATCTGATGCTTGTGCCATCAGAAACAAGAAAAGGAAGTTAGGCTGTTAAGAAAGGAAGTAGGAAAAGTAGGGAAGAATGTTTAGTTAGATGATTTAAAACCGTTATTGTTGGTTTTGTTAATCCCAGTTAATTTAAAGATTTCTATTTTTTTTTTTTTAAGATTCAACATTCATAACCCCTTAATTTAGGCATTAAGGACTGGTAAATGCACCAGATTCCTTCCACTGGTACTTGAATGCTCAAGATATGGCTTTATGCTCTTGAGAATTGTACTTCAAAAACAGCTTTTTTTTAAAAAAAATCAATTTCTGGACCATCTGTAATATATGAAAAAACAGGAAAAGACAAGACTATCTTTTACAAGTCATCTTTAAAGAATGTAAATGGAAGTTTTAGTAGCCAAAGGGCTTCTATACTTAGTTCCATGAGGGAACCTAGGAAGAACTACTAAAACAAGGAGCCAATGAAAATGTTAAGCTCTGATCTTTCAGGCACTAAGATAAGTGAATTCTTTATAGCAGTGTAAAGGTGGAACCCCTGACTCTCCAATGGTGTGATGCAATCATTTTCATTTTTGTCAGTTTGCACAAGATGGAACCTTAAAAATTTTATCATTCCAATCACTACCCTGCTTTCCTAGTCTACCAGCTCTCTTCCCCATTCAACTCCAATAGGTATTTAGGCATGTCTTTTCTCAAACAGTTAAAAGTAATATTTCAAGACATTCAGAAGCAGAATTCCACGTTTTCAGACAGCAAAAAGAGATAGTAGCGGTGTACGAAACGGGCCATATTTGATTCAGATTCGGCCCGAATCGGGGGACAGTGATTCGATTTGTTGATTCAGATCACTGTCCCAATTCAATTTGGCAGAATCTGAATCTGACAATTCAATACCAATTCAGAGAATTGGAGATTCAGCCATAGACACAGCTTTAAATGTTTTTTCTACATACCTCAAATACTTCCAGTCCACTGCCGAGCGCATGGGAGACACTCCCCAGCTTGGCGATTGACCGCAGGGGGGCCCCAGGTGTCCCCCCAGACCCAGGAGGCACCAGTCACCAAGCGGGGGGTGGGGGAGGGAGGGTCTCCTTCACACTCCACAGCAGCCCCGGAACTAGACCAGAAGTGCTTCTGGTCCATTCTGGGTCCACCACCAAGCGTACTGGGGACCCTCCCCGCGCTCCTGTGGGATGTTCCATCTGCCCCACCATCTCAGCGTCTGAGTCGCCTGGTACCTCGAGGTATACAGAAAAAGCATTTAAAGCTGCATCTATGTCCAAATCATCAAATCTCTCCACATTGATCTGGAGGGTTCCAATTCAGAGAGATCCATGGGTCTCCTGATTCGATTCCGATTCGGAGATTCGGCCACTGAATTAGGCCTAATCAAATCAGCGACCGAAGCTTTGCACAGCCCTAATGACTAGTTCTATAGATTAAGAGATGCCACACCATTCTTTTATATTAAGAAACTCTCTTGCTCCAGTTTGTCAAAGGCATGAAAAACAAGGGTTTAGTTTACGACAGAAGAGTTGCACCAATTCTCCACCATTCAACATACTGAAAATACACTGTTGAGATTACATATCAGCATAATTTACCTCAGTGTTTTGGGGATGCAAAAAAAAAAACCAGTGCAGCCTGTAGAGCAGTAGGTATAACTCCCTAACAGAATTGATGCAGTGAAGTCTAATAGCTACCATTCTTAGACCACTCTCAAAATCTCCAGCTGCCCCAAACACAGCTTCCGTATTTCACTAACTGAATAATTTTCCTGGCCACCCTCAATCAGTTTTCCACTTTATCCATTGGCTCTCTCAGATATGCCCTGCACAATACCATCCATAAAGATGACCAAGGGGCTATTTTTCTGGGAGGGGAGCAGGGGAAGAAGAATGGTGATGCACTTCACGTGGCAAAGGTGGTAGTTCAGTCTGCAGCTTAAAGTGAACAGGGAAAGGCAGTTAGCTATATATATGGTTGCTCACTGATCTAGACACCGGGGCAGACATTAAGCAATCCAAGACTGGTAATATGGATACCCTCATGATAGACGCAAGTATTACATCACTCACTGATATCCATATTGCAAACAAAGACAAAGTTAAAAAACCTCTCTGCACTTCGTATTCTCCCCCTGTAATATGGAAACAAAAATGTTCCCCCACCACACAAAAGGGAGAATAGTTCATTTAATACTCCTTTAAAATGTGTCAAAATTAAAATTTGTAAATTTAGCCCACAGCAACTAGCAAAACATTTAATTCTATTATTAGTTATATTAAGCCCCAACAGCCATTATCTTCATGCAATTTAACAGAATGGTTTTAGGATAATACAGATTGACAATGGTAACATAGCTGACATGCAAACATCAATTAATATTGATAAATGGAGATTGTTTAATAATATACTGATTTGGGTATAAAACTGACCATATGCTGCAGAAAATGTAAAATCTTACTACTGACAAAGTTCATTCATCCAATATTACTTGAATGATAATGAATGCCAAGCCCTACGAAGAGACACTAAGGCACCTGGACCTCTTCAGCCTCCTCAAGAGAAGGTTGAGAGGCGACCTTGTAGCTGCCTATAAATTCATCATGGGGGCGCAGAAGGGAATTGGTGAGGCTC
>NW_017729031.1:56584492-56588375 GCF_001723915.1 Gavialis gangeticus
AGACTAGGGCACCTGGACCTCTTCAGCCTCCTCAAGAGAAGGTTGAGAGGCGACCTTGTGGCTGCCTATAAATTCATCATGGGGGTGCAGAAAGGAATTGGTGAGGCTCTATTCACCAAGGCACCCCTGGGGGGTCACAAGAAATAATGGCCATAAGCTAGCAGAGACCAGATTTAGACTGGACATTAGGAGGAACTTCTTCACAGTTAAAGTGGCCAAGGTCTGGAACAGGCTCCCAAGGGAGGTAGTGCTCTCCCCTGCTTTGGGGGTCTTTAAGAGAAGGCTGGATAGACATCTAGCTGGGGTCATCTGAACGCAGCACTCTTCCCTGTCTATGGAGGGGGTCGGACTCAATGATCCATTGAGGTCCCTTCCGACCCTAACATCTATGAATAAGACCAGCCCTTTTCTAGCTTCCCTTTCCTCCAAAATACAGTATCATCCCTTGTCCATGTTAGAAGTCTTGCATTAGTGTTATTAGTTAAAGCAGGACAAACCCTAATCAAGATATGCTTAGCCTCATTTACAGGCATCTATGTTTGGGTTTACATTGGTTTAAATTGGTAGTTTTAAAATTACTTAGTTACACTGGTCCAGCTCTTCTCCTGCAAGAGGCTCTGGTGCATTCAAACGTTTACTTTCCGTTTCTTCTTTCCCCCCATTTCTCATTATCTTTCTTCTGTTTTTCCTCTCTTTCCACCTCTTCCCAAACTCTCTACAGATATTTATTTAAATGAACACCTAAAACAAAAAACTGAAAACACACACTTGCCATTAATTTAAAACAATCAAAACCAGTAAAGATCATTAGAGCCACTGCTCAACAATAAATATTTAAAGCCAAGTCCTCCATCATGCAAATACTTGTACACCCACCCAAATTTAAGGACCTGGGTAGTTCCACTGACTTTTTTGGTACAACTCAAATGCTTAAATGTTTGCAGGGTCAGAGACTAAAATAAAAAGGGGACAGCCAAGAGAGTCAAAATAGCAGAGCTACTCTTTCAGATGAGTAAGAGTACATTTCTCTTCAAAGAGGCTTTGGTGCCTGCAGGACAGTATCTGTCAATCTCCCATGGAGGATTTCAAGTCAAATGTATCATCCAATCACAGCTGTAGCACCATCTTAGGCAGAGATAAACTTTTCAAACAAGACACAAGCCAGTAAGGACTTCCTATGTTAAAACCAAATGCCATCAGGTAAATGACAAATTACTGATGGCATGCATTAATTGCCAAGCACCTAACATACTAACGTAGCTTCAGCTTCTGAATGAATCTGGGGTGTCATTTAGAACCCACTGCAAAAACAATTTTTTTTTTTTAATCTAGAGATTGGGGGGGGGGGGGGGGGAAATCAGCATGCGCCACAGTGGCTAAGCCAAAATTAAAAAAGAAAACATGATGTTCTGGAGTTACCCACGCCCCCTCCCCCCAGCCAATCACTACAGCTAGTCTCTCTTTTAAAAATTAACTAGACTTCCTCTTTTCCCTCAAGTTAAAAGTTTTGTAAAAAATGATGGGGATGTTCCCTCAAGGGATAGACAGGAAAAAAAGAAGGGGGGCATGACCCATATTATCTAAGTTGCTTCCCTTAGCCATATTCCAAGTTTTTAAATCAGCCAACTTTTCTTCATTAATTTTTCACTGTTGTTATACCTGTGGTTATAACCTGAATAAAAGTAACAGTAAACCCACACAGAAAAGCCCAAAGGCAGGGAAATAATCACTTGAACTACCTTCTATCGCCTATTAATAAGGTTTGAAAATTCTATCCAATACAAGTATGGCCACCACCATAATCCAGTATGGAAAATGGGGGCGGAGTGGCTTCCTTTCCTATGATGGGAACCAGATAAGAAGCCAAGCAAGGGCACACCTCACAACACACTACACTGCTGGAAAAGGGAACATACTGGCATTCCTAATAGGGTATTATGCCTGGATCAGGTGCTAGAGCTTCTTTTCACATCAACTAATAGGTGTCTAAAATTTGAAAACCCAATCCTTTCAGTAACAGGAACATACATATACCTGTAAAAGAAATCTGCTGCATTAGACTCCTCTCAGTATTTAAATGCTAGAAAAGGGAACGTTTCTAGTTCTTCATCCTTCCTCAGCTTTATGAAGACATTTCAATTAACTCCAACAGCTGCTTTTGGAGCAGAATGAACTTGCCCTGGTTCTTGTCAGTTTCACTGCTACCCACAATATTCTGAAGCACTGAAAAGAAGTCTGATAAGATTCGGAAAGTTTTCACTCTGCTACAGTTTGATCAAGAACAAGTATGCAGGAACAGTGTCTGAAGAGGTGAAAAAATGTTGTATGTATTTACAGTCCAATCTTCTGAGACCAAGTTCTAGGTTTCTAGATGAATCTTGATCAAGAAAGTTCTCTACTTGACCGAAATGAGAAATCATGTAACAAGGAGATAGATTTAAAAACAGCATTTCTAATTGGGTTACTATTTGTATTTTAATATAAATTCACAAGACCATTTACACTAAAAAAAACCTTTCCCTCCCTCCATCTGTCCCCCCAAAAGTCTAAGCCCTGGGGTAGTGAGAGACTTAAGATGCACAAGTGGAAGTATGCTTTATAGTTACCATCACGTTTCAAATATGCATCTTTATGCAAAATAAATATGGCATTCTTTCTGTTGTAGTAGAGCCCTGTGTACACTTGATACAGTGGATCAAGTTTTTAAAAGGGCATTTATGTGCTTTAAGATGCTTTAATAAACATATATGCTTTAACAAATCCCTCATAAATGTTTAAAAACCAATCTTATTAAGTAGAGGAGACAAGGATGGTCCACTGACAAGAAAACAGGAAGAATGCTTTGGGTTTGGTTTTTTGTTGGTTTTGGGGGGTTTTTTAATGCATCTGTTCCTAGCTCTGATCTATGGTATGACCTTGAGCAGCTGCTAAGAGTACTGAAATCTAGGGCAGGGAGAACCAAGCAATAAGTACTAAAAGTTTCACTCATGTTTTGGGTTTTTTGGTTTTTGTACCATTCTGCTAGTACTAGCAGTACCATTCTGCTAGACTAATACACTGGCACCCAGATTTAGTAAAATTCTGCACAAGTCATTGTTCAGCTACAGTAGGTTCTTCTATAAAAATTAAGAGGACAGAAGTACTTCTATGTTATACAGATCTATATCAGTTGTAGCAACCAGGAGTCAAGCAACTTCAGTGACAATTAAAGGGCCTTAATCCATCAGTTCAATTTGGCCAATTAAAAAACACATCCAAGTTATAAAACCTCCACAAACACAAATACATCCTTTGTTATTTAAATGGTTAAAGAGAAAAAGCCTCTGTGAGAAATGTGCATCCATCCTCCAAGATCCATCCCCTCACCAGGGGTTCCAAGTTCACCCAGGCTCGTTTGAGAAGAGACAGCAGGAAAGACAGAGAGGGAAAGAGAGAGAGAGGTGGAAAGTTGGTTTCTAATCTAAGGAGTGCAGGAAAACAGCCTTCACGGAGGTACTGAGTTCCCAGTGCTGCGATCATCCTTTCTAAACAGCCATTTTACCCTTAAACTACATCCTTCCTCTCAGCCAGCCTTCATTTTGTGCTATTGTTCGGGTGACGGCAAGGGGTGACAGCTGAGGAGCGGGCCCGGCTCCGAGGTCCCTCCCCGTTTGGCGGGGTGCAGGGCGGGATCGTGCTGGTCTCGGGGGCGGAGGAGGCCGGTTTCCCGCCTCTCCCCCCGTTTCAAAAGGCAACGGAGGCGCCGCGGCGGGGGAGGGGGAGCGCGAGGGCGGCTCTCCCCCGGGACCCCGCCCGGCTCCTCCTGGAGAGGCAGGGGAGCCTGGGGACCCCTCTCCTAGCAGGTCGGCCTCGCGATCGTCCCTCCCCCCGGGCGGGCGGGCGG
>NW_017729031.1:56589978-56591737 GCF_001723915.1 Gavialis gangeticus
CTCATTGGCCACCGCGCCCGCCACTCACCCGCCGGGGCCCCCCCCCGCCGAGGTGGCTTCCTGTTTGCCAGCGCTGGCGCGAGGAACAATGAGCAGGCTCCGCCGACGGGCTCCGGCCGCCGGGACCGGGCCCGGGCTGCGCCCCGGGCCCTGGGGACCGCTTGTCCCCGGCCACGGGGGTGGGGGGAGGAGGGCAGTGCTGTCCTGGGGCCTGGAGCGGCCCTGTCTCCATCGCCCCTCCCCCCCGCCTCCGCCTGGGCCTCCCGGGGCCGCGGCGGCGGTTTGAAATCTCCCTCGGCCGGAGCGTCACTCACGGCTCCTAACAGGCGCCTACTTGGGCGCTCCTCTCAGAGTCGGGGGCTTCGCTGGCAGGCGGGGCCGGGGCCCACGCGGAAGAAGCGCGCAGCGGAGAACGGCGGCCTCGGCTGCCCGCGCAAAGTCTACTCGGCGCGGCCCCGGCTGGTGCTTGGGGGCGAAGGGGTCGTTGGCCCCGCTGCCCCCAGGGCAGACGTGTAGAAGTGTGGCCTGTTCCTAATAAAAGCCTTAAAAACCAACGCGAGGCTGTTCTGTGGTGTAACAAAGTGAGAAACCAGAGTAGCTGGGACCAGTAGCTACCAGCAAGCAGGACACGCCACTGAACTTTTCTGTCCAAACTCCGTAGGTTGGAGGGGCACCCGCAGCACAGCCTCAACTTGTTTTAATGCATTCTTGGAAACTGCAGCAGAAAGCACCTTTACCTACAGCCCCAGCCTGAAGTCTGTTGACATCTGTGCGGGATGATTAACAACTTTCCTTGCTTCCACCCCAGCCACTGTAAGCATCTGAGGTGGAAGTTGGGTACTGCAGCACACTCTTGCCACCTACAAACACCAACCTAGAAGGTTGACATAACAATGACATCTACCTAAGTGGTTAAAAGTGCTCTCTTGAAAGCTTTAGAGCAGGAAGCAGCATTCTACCGCTCAGGCTGGATCCAGCCTGCAGAGTCATTTGATCCAGCCAGTGGATGTGGGCCTGGCAGGTGCTCTCCCCATACTGCAAGAGAAGTGCTGGTGCTGAGCACATTCCCCATGCTCCTAGTGGTCACTTGTCTCTGACCTAAACAGGTCAGTCCAGCCCACAGCCTTAAAAGGTTACCTTAGAAAATTACCCTGAAAATATAGTGTACATAATTCCATGACCCAGAATTTTCAATTAGTTTGTTAGGCACACAAAACCTGAAAATTGGAGGCAAATAGTCCAGAAACATGGTCAGAATCTTGAAATGTGGTTTCTGATACTCGGAAGGAACCTTTTTAATGAGCCAAATATTATTTCCCTAACAGCTGAACTATCTTTCTTAGAGTCCTTTTAAAAATACTACCACAGGCCACAGAATTAACTGCAGTTTAATTATAGTCTGACTTTTCCTCATCTCTCCATTCTAGCTTTAGTGTTCCATGTTGCACATTCCAGATGTACAAGACAGTACAATGTGCACAATATTATTTTAAAAACACAGGAGACATCATGAAATTACCATTTTTCATGTCTTTTTTTTTAAATAATAAGCCCACAAACTAAATCTTAGGTGAAGGTGTTCTTGGGACTAGGCTATTTGTTGCCATCTTGCTGTGGGGCAGCTGATTCCAGAAAAGTTATTATTCCTATTGATTATAACTATGCTGTTTTCCCATTTACATGACTACTTGATCTGGTACTAATCAAACTTGTTAGCAATCTTTTTTTTACTTAATTTACCTTGTTGACTTTTTTTTTT
>NW_017729031.1:56591891-56599922 GCF_001723915.1 Gavialis gangeticus
TTTTCCTTTTTTTCTTTTTTTTTTTTTTTTTTTTTTAGCAATACCATCAGTCTTGTTCAGTCCCAACACAGAACTACCTCAGGTTTTGTTCTAGGCTTAGGAGAGAAGCAAGCATTTTTTTAGCACAGCAACTAAAATCAGTGGGTCACTGAAGTGTATAATAACATTGTGTAAAAATGAGAACTCTAATTGCCCAACAAACATAAGTGTAAAGAAAGTAAGATGAGGCATAAAAAGAAAGTTGCAAGGAAATGTCAGTTGAGGGCAGGTGGAGAAAAAACATGAAAAGAATTGATAAGAAATCACAAGGTACAAGAATTTTTCTCAGTTGGTTCCACAAAGGAGAAGACAACAAATTACAGTGTAATGGGGGGGAAAATACAAGTGATGAATTCTCTCTATTCCATTTGAATAGCAAAGCAAAGTCCAACTCATTCAGAAACTGACAGATAATATAATCCTTTATATTTACAGAGTAAAACTCTAAAAGGGTCCAGTATTTTTTCAGACTATGAACCTGACCCACTGCAGACACAAGAAATGTAAACTGCACCCCCTGAACTAGGAGTAGCTGCTCCGGTCTAAGGACAGAATTGTTACCACTTCCCTTCTCTTATAAGTTGCCTAGCAAACACCTATCTCTTTATGCTCTAAATAACCTAACCACCACCAGTTGGTGAATCCTTGTGGAAAGCTGCCAGTACCATGGTGAATTCTGGATAGGTTTTCTATAAATGGTGCCTTATAGTCTGGGTTGTATTAGCATGGAAGAAAGCAGATGAAACCCAGGAATGAATGGAGTCCCTACAGTTAGAAAAAAATTATACCAGCTTCTAAAATACAACTCTTTCTCAGTGAAATGCAACATCCCTTGCAATGAATAGCAAAATAATTTAGGAAAGGAAGTAATTACCATATTCTGGTAAAACTGAAGGGGAAATTTAGAAAGATCCAGTAAAAGAATTTGGGCAGGACATGAAAACACACAGCTCCACTTCTACAGATCTGTAGTAGATCTTAAACCAATGTCCTGAACTCTAGTAATTTAAATTTCATTCAGATGATAGTATCTTCAGCAGCACAAGGACCTAAATAAGGATGCAGATAGTACTTTGTTCAGATCAGTACTAATTCAGAAAGACGAGCAGCATTTAACAGGAGGTATGTCACAGTTTTTCTGCCTACCTTAAATACTTTGAAATGCTTTTCCCTCTCCTTTCTCCTCTTTCTTTTTTTCTAGTGCCCCACACTTTGCAAGTGCTACTAGAAACAAAAGCGACAACACAGCTCTGATGCAAGCTCATTAAACTTACTAAAGCTCGGTTCTAGTCTTCCCTCCCTACCAGCAATTAACTTTAGGTTGTACCAAACAAGGTATTTATCTGCTATTTGTTTTCCCCCTCCCTTCTACAGTAAGGAGGAGGACATCATTTGCTTAACAATATTGGAGGACTCCTATAAAATTAATGTGGGAGGAACCAACAGGAGACTGACACAAAAGGCCTCACGAGGCCAGCATGAGGCAGTTGCATGACCAGCATGCTAGAGACCTAATCCAAAACCTGTTGAAATCAGTAAAAATCTTTCCATTGATTACAATAAGTGTGGTATCAGGTTCTGGTTGAGGAAGCACCTGAGAAATGATTCCTCCCTGGGCACCAGGTTCAAATGATAGTAGTAATAGTCAGACATAGCTGTTCAGCAGAAGCACCTCATAGATGTCAGAAGACAGCTGCATGTCCTGTGGTAAATGAATTTCAGTGAGCAGAGTTGATCCTAAGATAGTCGTGCAGGGACTGACTGTTACATATAGAACACTGCTTCTATCCAGCTAGTTCGTTCATCCTTAGCACTACTTAAAATTGAGCCAGTGGGAAATTTCTTTCTGCTTAACTAAGAAAATAGCTATTTATCCATGAACATGTTTTTGTTGTATGTTCTGCAAATTCTCAATTACTAAGGGCTGTTTCTTAATTTGTTTGGTGATACAAGCCTTAACTAGACATTACAAACTCATTCTACTTTGCTTTCTAGGGTTAAACTGTGATTGGAATTAAAGAAAAAGTCTAATTAGATGGTTACATTTTAATGTTTATTATTTCTCTTGTCTGGCTTTTGAATCCATAAGTTTCTGTGTAAATGAACAGTTTAGTAGCTGTTATCCACCAAAAATCGAATAATTTGTTATTATTTCACTGGTAACTCATTCCATCTACTAAATTAACTTCACTAAAGCAGAATGTTCTTTTCTACAAAGAGGAAGCAGAAGAGTGTCTGATGCTCTGTTTATTTTCTGGGACAAAGCAGGAAAAATTTTATGGGTGGCAGGGAAGAGTTGATAGACGAATGACTGAAACCCAGCACTTAACCAAATGAGATCAAGGAAGTCAGATTTTTCATGGCTCATTCATTTCATCTTGTCTTCCCATGTCAGTATGGATCTAATTTTCCTAATTTCCTTTTCTTGAAATTATTTTCTTGAAATAATTATTATTATTATGGCCCCTTTATTATCCTGGTTGCCTCCTTTGTACCCGTTTAATTCTTACCTTTAAAGGTTATCCCCATGTATTTTGTATTTTTAATTAAAGCATGGGAGGCACAATCCTACAAACTACTGCAAAGGATGTCTGGTACTGTTTGAGACAAGAATAGCAGAGTCTTATTATTATAAGAGCTATTATAATAGCTCTTCCTTATTATTTGCATCTGACATTCTTTCCATCTTGTAAACAGAACAGTTCACTATATCAGTATCAACACCAGAGCTTACCACTAACTCAATATTGATACCACAAACAGTTAAATTTCTCACCCATAAAGTGAAAGAGATTTTCTCTGAGAAAAGGTATTGATATAAAGTGTTCTCATTTTGTGAAAGAAGATATACGATGAATTTGGATGAGTTTAACCAAGTTAGAAACAAGAAGGGAATGAAGCCTAAATATGAAACAACCCTCATATTTCCTTATGTTTAAACAATGTGTTTCTAGAGGCTTTAAACTTGATTAAGAGTCATTAGTCCAGAAAAAGCAAATATGAGGGAGCATGACTAACTTATGGCACATACTGTGGGCGGGTAGTGTCTTGAGTTCCAGTATTTTCTGGAAATTGAAGCAGTGCCTGTCTTATACTCCTATAGGTACGTTTGGGTTGCACAAAGAATAAAAGCCAAAATCAAATAGAATTCCCCTATTTTACTTTACTGTCCACTGCTTCTTTTGATGTTTTTTGTATCATCATATACCATGTTCTGTTTAAAATGTTGCTTAAACTGATGCAATAAGATTGTACTTTCTATGTTTTTAGCAAAAATTGTAAAGTATAAATATTTTTTAATTTCATATATAATTTGTATTGTTCATTGTTTTAGCAAAAGTTATAAATAAACTACTACATTAATTGAAGATTGAATAAAATCTTGATTTCCTTTCTGCACAATCATACAACCTCAGCAGAAAAGTGGAGCGCTCTTATCTAGACATTGATCAGCTAAAACTTCCTAGGACATTCTGCTTGAATAAGTAGGTTAAATTCCTTCAGGAAGGAGATGAAAGTGAACCTGGGTCTCCACTTCAGTCCAGTGTCTAGAACACTTCCCTATCATAGGAGGAATATCAGCCATACTCAGTCCTTTGAAAAGCTATAGGGACAGGAGAGAGTTCAAGTCTGTGGCTCCCAAGAGGATGAAGGCCCTACCCTGCAGCCTTGAGTGAAGTGTTTCAGGGGTGGAATTACATAAAGACTCACCCTGGTCCTCACCATTTTCCTATTGGCTACCACTGATGAACTTTCCAGCTTCCAGAAACGCCCTACTCAACCTGCTGGTTGTTTTGGACACTGGGCTCCTGTACACATGCAGGGAGGCTGCACCAAGGCACTGTAATTACAGCACATGGGAGTAGACTCAATTGAGGAAGTCTGCTGGTGCGTGGTAATTACCACGTGCCAGCAGACTCCAACATCACATGTATCAGTGCCCCTGTGCTGAAAAATGGCAGTGGGGCACTTTAAACTAAAGCTCATCCAATGAGTTTTAGGTCAAAGCGCCCCACCACCATTTTTCAGTGTGGGGATGCTGATACACGTGATGCTCCGGGCACTTTAATTAGCACAGCCCTCAGCACCACAGACAACTATTGCTGTCTTCAGTTATCTTTATTCTTTTGCAAACAATGTAAGGCAAATTGGAGGATGCATTCGTTTTGTGCTGTTTTTCCTTTATAAAAATTGTTTAGATTTTTTTCACAAGAGAGAAGGTAAGGATTGTAAGAGTGAACAAATTCACCTACCATATTTTTCCTGTAATACTGTGAACAACCGGAATTATGTCATCAAAACTACTCAGAAAAATAAACTTGACAGGCTGCTAATTTCACTTTTGGCCCTGCAAAATAGTGTTGAAGTTAAGCAGATATTAAAAAAGAGAATTATCTAAGAAGCACTGAGGGAAAAGATTCAGTGTGCATGTCTACACATTAATGCACTTTTGCTAATGCACATTAAATTTAGTACTTCTATTGTGAGGTATTAGAAAAAGGTGCATTAGCCTATTTTAATGTGCATTAGTCAACATGCACAGGTTTTTTGTGATGCTTTAATGTGCATTAACATAGACTAATGGCACAAGGCCAATTTTTTAAAAAGCATTTGAGGGTTTTTGACAAGATTGAACCCCCTGATACTAATACCATAATTTTTGGGGGAGGGAGGGAAGAAACATAACCTGGCCTTCTATATGCATCTTTTTTAAACAGTAAATAACCTTTTCCCCACCCTTTTGCAGTGACTACAATATTAATGCTACCTATCAGAAAAGAATCAAATTTATTGTTGGTCCCTTTAATCTGCTTTTATTTCAGTGTTATTAAACTGCCTTCTCTATTTAATATCACTCTCAAATTATTTATTTTGTTGCATGTATTCCTTATATTTATAAAAATTAACAAGTTAAAATACTTGAAGGGAAAATCTACAAGACAGTGATAAAGACTGAATTGTGTAGATCAGAATTTTTAAAAAACATATCCATGATAAGAGAGATGGAGAATGAAGGTGCTAACAAGGATTTGTAGAATCAGCAGGAAAGATCATGTAAGAAACAAGGGTGTGGCAACAAAGGTGAGATCAGTAAAGAAATGCTGAGCAAGAGCAGACTTGAAAAGCTTGGGGAAAATAGCCAGAATGCCTGAAGATTACATGAGGGGGAAAAAAATGGTCAGGCCTTGAGAGTCAGGAACAGGGCAAAGGGGAAGACCCCAAAAGACGTGCAGGTGTATGAAACAAGTGAGTATATTTGATGTTTCAGAAATGCGATGGACAAAAGCTTGAGAATGAGCGCCACCTGGTAAGAACCAGTTTGAAAGAAGAACAGAAACTAGAGCAATCTTGTGTCATTTTCACACTTATTTTTCAGCATGCTTTTTATCTCGTAGGTAAATTAGTATCTAAACTACGCAAGTGTATCACTGCTACAAGTTACTTTTCAGAAACTGACCAACCTCCCACATCATTTCATTTAGAGTGATGTCAAATTCATCTGGTCCCATAGACTGGATGCTGGATGAGTGGTGCAGAACTGGTCCACAGGCAGAACTGAGCCCATAGAACCACCTCCCCACCCCCCATATCAGATCTTGTGCATCTGGCACTCATTCAGCCACACAGCACCCACTCAGGGACCCATGCTGCACATGGTGCCCATCCCAGAGCAAGTCGGGGGAGTAGACACACCATGTATAGCACAGGTCCCAAAGCAGGTGCCACATGTACATCCCAGGCCCTGCATGTGGAGCCAGTCCAGCATGTGTCACATGCTGTGGGGGTCCACTCTGGACCCCAGAGCAGCACCATGAGCCAGATCCAGCCTGCAGGCTGTATCTTGGACACTCCTGATCTAGAACTGTCATGTCAGTTACTTACAAATTAAACAACTAGTAAATAACCATTAACCTTGGTGGCACAACTACTGATTCAATGGGATGAAAATTTCACCTTAAAAACCAAATCTCACAATTTTGCATGTGCTGAACTCCAATCATTCAAATATTAAATATTCCTCTAAGTGCTTAAACATAAGGATAGGCATAAATGTGCAGGATTAGTATGAGTAAGGTAAAAATGTGCAGGATTACTACAAGTAATTTTTGTTACATACTTTATTCCATAATACTAAGGCCAGATTTTCAGTAATACAAATTGTGTTTAAGCAGATCTGGAATTGTATACACAGGCTGCCTTGTGGAAAGATGTGACCTTTAACTTTGCTCATCTATTCCACCCCAAAATTATTATAGTATTTTTATGTATACACATCTAGTTTTTCTTTGCAACAGACTTTTAGTCCACAACTGTCTGATTCTCAATAGATTGGGGGGAGCAAGCAAATCTATCCTTGAAGTCAGCATCCTTTTTTAAAATAGCTTTTACTATGCACTGTACTAAGGATTGATGAAATTCAGATGGATTCATGAGATTCTGTTTTTAAATCATCCCTGATTTTTCATATCTGATCAAAAGAAACAGTGGAGAAGAGGAAGGGCAAAAGCCTGTTAAAATCACCCTCAGTTGCAGACGGGGATGGATCCAAGATTTGGCAAAATCCTGTGAGACCAGCCACCTGTGCTGCAGAGGTAACATCCCTTCCTCTCAGCCTCTTCCCCACAACCATCACTGGGCAGACTATGCAGCCAGAGTCTGGGGACATTTTAAAGTCTCCAAAGCATATAAGAATCCCCCCTCCGTGTTCAAAGGCGAACCTCCTCCACTCCTACTCATCTGTGCTTTCTTTCCCCTCTGTCCTGTGGGAGGGGGGAAGCTTCAAAACTGTTCCTGCCTACTCCAGCCAGCTGGGAACAATGGCAATGTGAGGGGGGGTGGTCCTTCTCCCTGTGCCTGCTCTTGAGGGATTAGACAGGGTAGGGAAACCTACCCATCACTGCTACCACTGTCACTGTTCCCAGCTCGGTCCAGTCCCCCCACAGCCCAGCTGTGATGCTAGCACAGCAAAGCACAGTAGCTTTGAAGCTTCCCCCACCCCTCTCCCCAAACAGTGAGGAAAGCAGCAGGAATTTTAAAAGGTCACCAGAAGCTACCAGGTGTGCTTCAGTCCAAAAGATGGGTGCAGCTAAGCCACTACACCAACTCTAAATCCACTGCTGGTTGCAAACAGCATGGAATCATCTCAGATCCTACCTAATAATCCCTGCCCTGGGGTCCAAAGGAAAAAGAAACAAAATTCCAACATCCCTGTATCTCAAGCATTGCAGACAGTTTCTTAGTCTCAAGCCTGTCCCTTGCACTCTGGGCAGGCTAACCCTTGTGATTCACCCTGGAAGAACTAGCCAGGGGAAGCCCTGCCCATTGCGCTCTGGGCAGGCTGACTTCTGAAAGTTTCCCTCAGTGTGGGAAACTCGACTGCATAATTATGTGGCAACGGTGGACTGCATTCACACTTCTCCCATGGCTTGCTCCTTGGCCTTTTCACTAGGAGAAAGCAAGACTAGAGGGCATCCAAGGCCTCTGAGTTCAGGGCTTGCAGGTTGGATACCTGCCATGGATTTGGGAGCCCAGGACTGATGAATCTGGGGAGCAGGATATTTACCCAGTGGTAGAGCCACACACGCAGACTTGAACGATTGACCTCTGCTCAGCTGAAATTTGGAACTTGACTGTTGGGCTTTGCCCAATACAATTTGGAACTGATTTGGCCCTTGAAATTAATTTTTTTTTTAAATCTGGCATCAAATTAATCTGCATTAAGTTATCAAGAATCAATGCTCTTAAAGCATCTAATGTAACTTATATTATAGATTCATAGATTAAGGGTCGGAAGGGACCTAGTAGATCTTCTAGCCCGACCCCCCGCCAGGGCGGGAGAACAACAAAAAACCCCAAAAAGAGAAACGGGACTCAAATGAGTCCAGCCAGGTAGGCATCCAGCCTCTTCTTAAAGACCCCCAGGGTAGGGGCCAGCACCACTTCCCTTGGAAGTTGGTTCCAGCTCCTAGCCGCCCTAACTGTGAAGTAGTT
>NW_017729031.1:56600288-56608840 GCF_001723915.1 Gavialis gangeticus
CCTAGTTTTTTAACTAGGATGGGGTGAGAGACGGTGTCAAAGGCCTTGCTGAAGTCCAGAAAGACTACATCCACCGCGACACCTGCATCCATGGCCTTTGTGACCTGATCGTAGAAGGCAATCAGGTTGGTCTGACATGATCTCCCCCTAATGAATCCATGCTGATTGCCCCTGAGCATCATTTCTGATGCTGGCCCATCACAAATGTGCTCCTTGATGATCTTCTCAAAGAGTTTCCCCAGGATTGAGGTAAGACTGACAGGCCTATAGCTGCCCGGGTCCTCCCTCTTCCCCTTCTTGAAGATGGGGACCACATTTGCTACACATTATGGCTTATGCATGTTCAGGGAAGGACCTAATCATCTTCTGCAAGAGATACTTTAGTACAGATGCACACAAAGTTTGTTCACTCTTAGTTTTCCATAGGAGAGTGTGGTCTGCTTATGTAGACGATGATGTGGGAGAGGAAAAGTTCAGACTACCTCAGACACAGTAAGCCCAGTACTAACTACAGAGAGAAAAAACATAAGACTCCCAGAACTAGCAAAGCCAGGTTGAGGTAGCTGAGAGAGATCACCACCATCCCAGCCTTACACTTTTGTATAGTCCTTCCTACATCTACAAGCTCTAGGATTTTGAGGATGTCCCATTTAGGGACTGCTGTTCTGTCAGAAGTGACTGCTCCTCCCCAAGGAACCTGGAAGTTGTGCAGCACTGAAACTAGGGAAAAAGGCGGTCTCCAGCGTTGGATGACTGTTCTGGAGGTTATCTGAGTCAGCTCCAGTGCAGTCTGGCATGGCCCTCTTTTTTTTCCTGAAGAAATGGGAATTTGGGAATAGTGGTATGGGATTTTACAAATGAAGGAGTGTAGACTTGGATTCATTTCAGATCAAGATAATTTGTGCTGTATCTTTTGAGTTTTTCCATGGGAAATGATAGGCCTGTTTATCTTAGCACGTTTTCTAACAATAGTTGTCCAACAGCATTAAGTGAATGCCATTTTAGCATATTTTAGCTACAAAACATATACCTTTAAGTAAAATGAACTTTCTTCTGTGCCATCGGATTCCAGTGTGGACCAAAAATACCTGCCGCTTTGCAGGAATATGTCCTTCCATCCAAGATGCTCCTTCTCAACATTGGATCCGGGAAGGAAAACTGCAAACCAGAGGGACAGGACTACACAGTAATACCTGCCTTTCATACATGCCCATTTTTTCCCTTTTCAGGAGTTGAGGCATATTTCCTGGGTGACTGTTTTTGTTTACTTCACTTCAGCAGTTTACCTCACCCCCAAACAGTTGTAAAATCAAGGAACTATTTTAATTTCAACATTCACAATCCTTTCTGGATAACTGCCTCCCTTTTTCCTTTGCTTTCTGCGGTACCTCATCTTTTATCTACAACCCTCCTCTACACTGCACATGTCAGACCCTCCTTTGCTAGGCACTCTCACCTCTCTAAAAATATCCATGAACTTTTTATTCTTCTTAATGTTGTGTAGCAAGGAAACTTAGCTCTCAAGATCAGCAATCTTGTTCTTAGGTGCTCAGGAAATCAATGCACATATACTCCCTTGGATGCCTGTACCCTATCTAGTGCTGCTCTGATTCACAGCCCTTCATACCCTGCACAAAAGAGAGAGACATAATGAAAGATTTCAGCAGCCAAATCTCACTATTTTCCCCTTCTTCCTAAAAAGGTTAGCTATAAGAAAAACAGAAGGGTCCATTTCTGACAGAGCAACAAAGGGTTTTGTGTGGCACTATCATCATCCTTGCTGTTAGACACATGTGTTGTTAGTCTGAGATTTTTTTGAATTTTTTATTATTTTTTAATCTTTTGTGCTAAGTGAATAACCAAAATCTGGCACTGTTATAGAAATCTCCAAATCTCAGAGCAGTAAAATTGAGCTACAGTCTTCTAAACCAGTCATATTTTGTAATTTTATGGGAAAATAAATATCCATACTTTTCAGCACATTACACTTGTCATTCTGTTTTTCTGAAACAGGTCTAAAATAAATTAGGCACTCTTCAACACTTTTCCATTCTGTCATTCAATAGTTGAGGCTATAGGAAAAAAATTATATACTCTTCTTCTGCTGAATAGGTAGATATTTAACAAATGTACCTTCATTTTAACCCATTTTAAGGGAACAGTACCATAAAACCTTTAGATATTTGGCAGTATTAATATTTTTAGTGACACTAAAGTTAGTCACTGGAGTCATTATATTCTTGGATGAATGATAATCATTATAGTAGGACAATTCAAGACAAACATATGTAATAAAATAGGCCAATTAAATCTGCAGGTTAACCCTGTGTAATGCATTTTCTAAAGGGCTGCTTTATTCCTAATTACTGTACCCAAAGGAACCAGGGCTTTGGGTCAATGGGACATCAGTTTATGCTAAAAGTTAAACACCTGCTTAAGGGCTCTCTTGAATTGGGACCTAAATTCTTATGATTATCTAATCTATTCTAATGCTGTCAGTTGTGACCAGGCAATGATCTTGTGTTTTAAACAAGTTTGAGATGATTTTCTTTTTTCATCTGATGTGCAAGTACTGAAGGAGGAGCTCAGAAGGAGCTTCCTAAAGGTCAAATGAAAATTTCTGAATGTTCCACAAATACTTCTCCACTGCTTTTCTGTTTCTTCTGGTGAAGTGGCTTACTTTTTAAAGGAAATATAAAGACACTCTTAACTTGTGAAAAATCTAACTCAAGAGTACTTTGGTCAAATAGAAATCAATGAGAATTAAAATATGATAATTGATTATTTCCTGCAGGCAGGCAAAAGGATATGCCTGTAGCATTCCATTTACTACCAGCTAACCAGGCATCAAAAACAATTGGAAGCCAGCATGATAATGAGCTAATTACTATTCATTTCCTCTATTTCTCATCAACCATTTGTCCAAATTCAATAAGCTGGATATTTATATTGAAGACCTATGCAATACAGAGATTTCAGTAGATATTCAATACTAAACTCCTTCCAGTGTTCCTAGTGAAACATGGTGAAACTTGTAGAGTGTCTAACTCCCTTCTTTGTTCATGTAAAAATGTATCTCTATATCAAGTTTGAAACAGTCTGTGAACTTCCAGCTGCTAAAAACGTGCTGGTGTTTGCATTGCTGAACCTATTTGAAAATATTTTTTAACATCTAGATTTTGCAAAAACGAGTATTGCACATGCCTCCCTACATGTTATTGCCCAAAGCATTGTTCACTGCAGAGCAACATTTTTATTCTCTAGAGTGGGATACCTATAGTGGGGGTGCCAGCCATAGAGCAGGGGTGGTCATCCTTCAGCATGTGTGCCACAAGTAGCATGGGTGTCCTCTGTGTGTGGCACAGAACAGATTGGGGAGTGGACCAGCAACAGAACAGCAATAGGGCAGGAAACAAAGCAGAGCAGACAGAGGAAAGGGAACAGAGTGCTATTCAGGGAAGATACAGGGATAATTTGAGACATGCCTGCCAAACAGGTTAGTCCCCACTACCATAGAGCATCTTCATAGATTTGAAGCATGCAAGCAGGAGAAGTTGGTGGGATGAGCTTGGGAATATCCTTGCTGGGACATGCTCTCCCCATTAGCTAGACATACCGTAAAAGACCTAGGGCAAGATGATGCAGGTAGATTTGTGACAGAGCCAGGAACTGAACTCAACTTCCCCAAATTCCAGTGTAATGCTTCATTCATTACCATCCTTCTAGCTGTACACTTGAGGCATACATTTTAAAGGTAACCCAATACCCCGACTGACCTTTCACTGAGTTTCTGCTAAATCTAATTCATTGGGCTCACACTAAAATCACTAAGTGAGGTATTATCGCCTAATAAATTTAGTCAGAACACACATCAAACACTTAAAATACAACTAGTTTAATTAAAATTCATAATTGGCGACACACTTAAAGTTTCTTCACTCGATTGTTTTTCTTTTCAATTCAGCCTAACTATAGGTATAGCATCAAGTTGCCACTTTGCCTTTACATTTTTAGCAAAACATTTTTCCTTCTTATAGATTTTTTAACATACTTTCACAAGAGGAAATGTAATGCAACCTTGGGGAAAGCATTTTGTTTTCTCTGTAAAAGAAAAATGAAGAGGGCTGCATCAAGAATTCAGTTCCCAGATCATACTGAAGAGCCATTCATTCAGATTGTGTCAAATCATGCACTCGCATTCTGGGTTACTCAGAAGATGACCCATAAGAACAGGGCGGTTCAGAACCTGAACTTACTACTAGTTAGGATGGTTTGAAGTTTCCTATGAGACTTAAAATTATCTCAGGTTCAGTGGATGTGGGCTGATGAAGCTTGTGAAGTCCACCACAGACCCTTTCACCAGCCATCCCAGAGATTTAATTTTGGCCTTTCTTACCTACTGTATTGGTGCTGTGATAATCTACTGCTGACATGGGCAGTTTTTGCAGTATGACATGTTTTTGGTAGCAGTCTTCACTGGATTTTTTGTGAACTGGTGATAACAGTGGTATTGCCAGGTAGTGGATGAAGATTATTTTGACCTTGTTTAGACCTTGTTTCTCCTTTTTAGGCTACACAGCCCTTTAAAAAAATGTTAAGCCCACCTTCATAATATTATCACTGTTACCTTGTGGGATAATGCTCTGCTGTCAATCATCTCCTTATGGTTTTCAGTTCAAGTCACCCACCCATCTAAGTTGTTAATTCTCTCTGACATTTTCTTCTATCTTTCTTCAAGAGATGAAAGAGCATATTGAAGCATATCGTGCAGAGTCTCAAGGGCCACGTGTAGATGAAACAAGACACGTTTGCACGACACTTTAAAGCAGACTAAATGCTTATGCACTGCTTTAATGGTGTCGGTGTTTGCACGCCTCAGCAACATATTCCGCATTAATTCCAGCCACTGTAGGAAATTCGGCAGCATAACGTGCCTTAAATGACTTGGGGAGCAACAAACTAAAACTCCTTTGAGCAGTTTTAGTTTGCTGTCCCTACAGCCGCGGAGCAAGGCACCGGTCTCTGTGCAGCTCCACGGCTCTGCAGGAAGCCAGTGCCCGCAGCCCGAAAGCAGCCCAGAAAAGCAGCGAGCCTGATCTTTTTATTTTCTTCCTCCCCTGGAGCCTGCCTGCCTGCCTGAGCTGCACAGGGGCCCAGTGCTTCCCTCTACAGCTGCGGTGCCCCCTGGGCCTGCCCAAGTCAGGTGCCTGTGGGTAGGTCCCACCTGTGGTGGGGGCCACAGCTGCTATGGAGGGAAGCACCACCTCCCCACCACCGCCCTGCAGCCCAGGGCCCAGTCCACTCACTGGCAGCTCGCCCTCCCTTCCCCACTGCTGGAGAGGCAGATAAGTCAGCAGGGTGTTTGCATGACATGGGGTTTTAATCAGCCCCAAGTTGAAGCGGTGCTTTTTAAAACCCACCACTTTAATTTAGGGCCCCTGTTTCGTCTACACACGTCCAAGCAGTTCCCCAATTGATCCATCATGGTTCAGGCTGGTGAGGGCAACATGTCTCAGAGGCAGAACACAACAGAATTTGTTGAGGAATCTCTGAGCCAGCAGCATGTTGCTTGAAAAGTCTTTTTTCTTTCAGACACGTTCTTGCCCCAAGTCATTATCAAATATAGAACTTCTTTCAAAAACATACTGTTTTCCCCATGAAAACCATGGTGAAAGGTACTGTCGACAAATACATAAAATATGTTGTCAATTATGGTCCATACATAAATCATACACGAAATACACTGGACAGAATTATTTTTTTAACTTAAACTGTTAAAAATAATAGAACTAAAGATTTTAAGTCCCTCTTCTAGACTTCACCCTGTCCTCATACTTGCCACTCACACAATTGTCATAGCCAACTGTCATGGAACTCCTTTACACCACTATGTTATCACTATACTATAGCAAACAGTCATAGCTTCCCCTCCTCTCCTCCTTCCCCCAGGCCCCAAACACTCTACATTGTTACAAAGCAGCCTCTCACTCCATCTCTTTTCCATGCTGCTTTTTACGGCTGTGCAAAGCTTTGGTCATTGGTTCGATTAGGTGGAGATATGGGCCAATTTGGCGGCCGAATCTCCTAATCCAAATAGAAACAGGAGACCCTTTAATCTCTCCAAATTGAAGCAGAACCCTCCAAATCAATTCAGAGAAATTTGATAATTCGGCCATAGACACAGTTTTATATGTTTTTTCTACATACCTCAAGGTACCAGGTGGCTTGTGAACACTGAGATTCTGGGGCAGACAGAGCATCCCACGGGAGCACAGGGGGATCCCCAGCACACTCAGCGGTGGACCCGGAAGTGAACCAGAAGTACTTCTGGTCCACTTCTGGGTCCACTGTGGCACATCCACCCCCCAGCTCAGCTGGTACTTTCTGGGTCTGGGGGGGCACCCAGGGTCCCCCCACGGCTGGTCACCAAGCCAGGGGAAGGTGGGGGGAGTCCCCTGCATGCTCAGTGGTAGACCCAGAAGTGGACCAGAAGTACTTCCAGTCTACTTCTGGGTCCACCACCGAACACAAAGGGGGGCCCCCCATGCTCCTGTGAGACACTCCATCCACCCCATCATCTCAGCATTCACGAGCCACACTTGGTACCTCGAGGTATGTAGAAAAAACATTTAAAGTTGTGCCTATGGCCAAATCTCTGATTCTCTGAATCAGAATCAAATATTCAGATTTGGATGCGGCCAAATCAAAATCGGGACAGTGATCCAAATCAGTCGAATCACTGTCCCCCGAATCTGGCCGAATCTGAATCAAATACAGCCCACTTTGCACAGCCCTACTGTTTTTCTCTAGTTTCTATTACAGCACTAAGCTACAGCAAAAATGTTAGTAAGTTCCTGGTGCATGCACTGGGAGAGGTCTCTCAGCCAAGGAGTGCATAAAGAGCCTCACGCTATAGACGGCAACATAGTTTAGTGCTCCTAGAAGACGGCACATTCATTTTTAAGCGTTAACGTGAAACTATTAAATAGAAACAGTTGTGGAGTGTGTATGCACTGTGTCCTTCCGCTAAGAAAAATAGCTCCCACAAAGGAATAAAGAAAGTAGGAAAAGATTACATTTTTTCCCAGTTTCTAACCCACTCACTTTTATAAGATTCCCTAAACTCCTAGGTTCCTTTTCCCTCCTCTTATGCACTAGAAACTATGCTGCCCTTTTAGCAGCAGTTTATGGACCAGAAGCAAACTTAATTTCTATTATAAAAAGAAATGAGCAGTTTCCAGTGGTCTTTATAGCAGACAATCCCTTTAGAACGCTCAAGCCCCACACACCGTCACTGAAAAGGGAGGAGAGCAGAGACCTTGAAATCTCACTTTTTTTGCCTCATTCCTGTCTCAGTCTTATCACCCATCTGCTTCTCTTCACATGTTTCCCACATCCTTCTTATTATCTTTGTTCCTCTATTAACTCCCCTCCCCCATCCATTTGACATAACAGCCACAGGGATGTAATGTTGAAATCCCAGCTGTACACTAGTGGGAACTGGAGCCCAGTTTTGACATTACCCAATGGCCAAATCATGCTTTAGGCAACTGGTGTCCAGAACCACAGTCATCTTTGCTCCCCCCCACCTCCAAGCCAAGGTTCTTTTCTGTCTGTTCTCCCCTTCCATTGTGTTTTTCTAGTCTCCACCTGTAAACAGGATTTTTTTATGTTGGGGGGAGAGAAGGATGGGGGTTAATGTGTTTATGTGCAGGCAGAGTACTGAAACAACTTAGAATTTTGTTCTGGGTGCTCAGACCTGACAATACAGCAGAGTCTACAATTCTGGTCAGGTTTCTTTCACTGCTTTCAGACCACAACATTATGATTCATGTAAAGGGTTAACATTCAATAGAAAACAATGATCCTTGAAAAATGCATGGTATCCCTACAATGTATGAGATGCAGGCTTGCACACACCCAGGTGTAGTTTATTCCATATTTTTATGCTTATTCACTTGAATGTGCACATCTCTTAGTAACCAGTTCTTATCAGTCCACCTCAGTATTTCTCAGATATACACAGGACAATATTCACCCTGTTTTTCCTTCACAAAGAGTAACACACAAGACAGCATTTAACATTACATTTTTCTGAGGCATAAAAAATAGTCATGTTTAAATCATTCTAACTGAAATAAGATTAAAGAAACAGCAAAACAGAAGTAAAGTCTGTATAAGCGACTGCAATATACATCTCCCTTGGAATATATACATGCTGTATGAATTGCACCTAACAAAATGGTTGCTGTTCTTAGAGACAGGCTCACTCCTTAGAAATAGAAAGGGAAAAGATTTTTTAAAAGCATCACAATAACAACTATGCACCACTGAACCTGCTTGTGCTTTGACTTGTGCATGTTTCTGCAAGAGAACACTTACATTCTAGTGGGTAGGCAGCTTAGGTGAATAAAGGAAAGAGTAGGAAAGAGGAAGGAAAACAAAGCGTTAATGTTTCTACAGTTTGAGCACTGAAAGTCTGAACAGTTTCTTGTTTAGCATTTAAACATCACCAAGCTTATATATAAACCACAGAGACACAAAATATTAAG
>NW_017729031.1:56613840-56616558 GCF_001723915.1 Gavialis gangeticus
ACATCACCAAGCTTATATATAAACCACAGAGACACAAAATATTTATTTAGACATTAGTCTATTATCTACTGCTTTGATAGCATTTAACACATTAATGGTATTATTCTCTTCTTGAAAAGAATAGGTAACCTGAGAACTGATGAAGTAGGAAGAAAGTTGATGCTTTATTCCTAGAAGTTGTATCTAGTTAAGATATTACCCTCCTGCACAAACCAAAAATTCCACCTATCTTTATTATACATCTTTGATGTACTGATATCACACACTGAACACAGCATGCCTCTCATGAAACTTTGCTATGAACTATTTTTCCCCTAGTGCTCCTATTAGAACAGCAGGAGGTACAGTATACGTTTGTTAAAACTAGAGAACAACAGCTGTGGGTCAAAGAAAAAAAATCAGAGACAGTAGCAGCATCAAAAATATTTCTGTTTCATCATGAAAATAAGTGTAGAAGAATCCTTCAAACACCTAATGTTAAGTATTAATGTTAGATATTAAAAGTTACACAGACACAATACTTTACCCAATTATAAATCACTCCAAAGTAATATAAGAACTTTTGTTATAAGCAGCTTTTAGCAGTTAACATAAGCAAAAGTATCTGCAGCCTTACCTTTCACACAGGTAATAAGACAAAATTGCTTCTACTAAGTTTAGACACAGGAAGGTATCAAACAGAGTAACGAGATTCAATATCTGAAATATATCAGTCTCATGACATTTCCTAAACCGTAAGTAATGAAAATGTACATGGCTATTGTGTCACCGTGCATTGTTCAGTTACATATAGTAGTCCAGCAGCAACATTCAGTACCATGCCCATTTTAAACAACGTATGTCATCTAGAACCCATTTCTGGGTGGGTGGCAGATCTTCCCCATTAGGGATTACTTTTCAAAGGCAGAGGTTAAACTTTTCTATACTAGAACTCCTAGGTTAGGGGGAAACATTCAAAAAACCTGAGCCTGAATTGATTCAATCTTTACAGGTTAGTCTAACCTGGCTAGGCCAAACCTGTTTGTAACTGTACAGACTCCCCCTCTGGATAGAAAAAATTCAGGCACACGCCTGCAGTGGCTCAGGCTAGAAGATGGGGGTGCTAGAGCAGCCCTCCTGTCTCTTTCACAGAGCTGAGCTGGCCCAGCAGGGCACTATGATTAATGAGGTGTCCCCTCCCCTCCTGAGCAGCCCAGCAGGGAAAGTTTATCACCCCTAAACTCAGTGTTTATCAACCCATTAAGAAAACAAAGCCTCTCTCCACTAGTTCAAATTGTTCGTAAACAGATTTTCCATGGAAGGACATTACCAGCTGCCTGTTGATTAGCTCCAAAAAGCCTGTCTGCCTTTGTTGTCTCCCACAGCATAGACTGTAGCCAGCAGCCTACAGTCTCTGCCAGAGCTGCAGCCAGGGAGCAGAGAGGAGGGGTCAGCCCTGCTTTGGAACAGGGAGCCCTGCCCAGCCCAGGGAGCATGCCTGGATGCTGAGGGAGTCTGGTTTATCTTAAAGTAGCAAGGGGTCTGGGACAGACATTGCATAAACCAGTTTGACCCCAATCAGTTAAGTCTGATGCTACATTCAACCAGGTTTATCTCAAACCGGTTTCAGCCATTTTCAAACTGGTTTATGTGCACTGAACAGCTGTTCTCTTACAGTTTTAAACCAGTTTCTGATCACTTAAACTGGTTTATGTGTAATGTCTATCCCAAGCCCTAGAGAATAATAGTTTCATCTCATATAGCTATAAAGAGAAGGCAAGCAGGCAAAGACACATTGCTCCCCTCAAGACTTTTCTGAAACTACTTGGTTAGGCACCTATGGCACAGGAAAATCCTTGGGTTGCATGCTTCCTGGTCCCAAGCCTCAGGGGATGGGCCAGGGGCAAGGTGGGGAGGAGCTGCTAGAGCTCACTGTGCCCTGGCTAGCACACTACCTCCTTGGGACTACAGCTAAGCAAATAAGCCCTGAGGGCCCTTTTCTTCTGGTGCACCCTGCAGATACCAGGCACAGCAAAGGACTAAAATCTGGTCTCCTTTGTTGTTCATTCTCTTCTTTATTCCACTTTATTCCATATTATTCTTTTCTTCAGTCTTTTTCTGTACAGAATTTTTTTTTTCTATATAAGCACCTTTCTTTCCTCTCCCTGTTCCTCTAATTCTCTTCCTCATCACATTCCCCTCCCCCTTTTACATTCCAGTCATTCTACCTCACTCGCCAACCTTCAGCGTGGAGAAAGGGATTAATCTCTCTACACTGGGCATTAGAGACAGGATGAATCTTCCTACAGTCCTAATTCTTGTCCGCTGGGAGGATGCAGACTGTTGTGGGGGCCTGTGTCAAATCCAGTAGGGAAGAGGCTGCTCTGTGCAGTGAAAAATGTGCTTGGTTGCACAGTAGAGGAGTTGGCCATTTGTGCTGTTTGCAATGCAACATGCCCCAGGTCTCCAAATGTCTAGGAGTTTGGTTTGTTTTTGTTTAATTTGGGTTCTGTTGCACTCTCTTCTAACAGCCTTTCCACTGAAAAAATCTCTTCCTATACATACTACTGCGATACGCAAGGAAAGACAAAATGCTTGTGTGGGCCTGTAGGGAAGCTGCCTCTTCAGACTATGGGAAGACAAAGGAGAAGGGTGCTGTAGGACTGAAGAAAAGGAGACAACGGGAAAATCGGGAGGGAATTGAGTTTTAATTGCTACTGAGGGCTTTTTTTTTTTTTT
>NW_017729031.1:56621558-56651173 GCF_001723915.1 Gavialis gangeticus
TTTTTTTTTTTTTTTTTTGCTAATGTTAACATTTCTGATCATTTATTTCTTCTGTAAGAATATGGAACAGCCCCCTGTGTGTTTAGAGGGCATGGTATATAGTGCTTCCCAAAACAGGGAGAGATGATGCTGTTACTTGCCAGATCCTGGAGCAAGGCTGATCCACATGAAACATGGAGAGAAGAGTATGTGTGCAAACACACTTAAAACACATCTATCTATATATTACCTTTGCCCATGGTGCTATCTCTGTACAAGGTGGTGCTCTCTTATTTTATGACTGGTTACAAATTAGTTGCAGCAGGGCAAAATCCACAGCTAAGGTTCATGTGAACTTTGCAGTCTCTTCCCCCTACTCATACCTCTTCCCCCTGATGGTCTGACCACACAAAAAGTGGAACTGGCAAGAAGACCTCTGCCCTACCAAATCACCTTTCCAGTATCTCAAAGTATCCTGGGAGTGGCTAAGTGCAAAGCAAATGCACCAGAACAGCGAATCTGGTGCAGGAATTATACCGCTCCCTGAATGTTTCACTCTCATCCCTTCTAGTACTCAAGTACCAAGAACAAACTATTCGCTTTAAGCTCTTCAGGGCAAAGACTATCAGGTCCTAAGGTAGTTGAAGCCTCTGGGTGCTACTGTCAAAAAAAATTATGTAGATCCTCTCCTACACAAGAATAAATAATCCTTAGAAATGACCCCCATTGTTATTTGTCAAGTGGTTCTCCCTGCTGTGCAAGTACAAGGAATGAGAGAAAGATAAACACCTTGCACATTTGAGTGTTGCATAAATAACAAACAAATGTGCAGCTGTTAGTAACAAGGCAAAGAAAATGTGGAACGCAGATACTGATGCAGGAAGAGGCAACAATGAAGTACACCAAAGGTACAGGCTGTCTGATTGGGGTCACTTGGCAGAATGAGTATGAATAAAACGTTTTGTTTGTTGTGTTGCAGAGATCACAGCTGGACATTCATCTGACTGCCTGATAGAGTTCTACTTACAAATAATTGAAGAACACCCATTGTAAGTATGTCTTTAAAAATAAACACAAACACAAATAAAGTTGAGGTAGGCCTAAACTCCTGTATTCAGATCCAAGCTTTCCTATACAATTTCCTTCACTCGAGAAGTCCTACAACAGGCCATTCACTGACATCCTTCCATAACACATACCCAGCGCTGGTTTCTTGTAGGAAAATATTAGTGGTGGTCTGTTCCACCATTTACTGGGACATCAGACAAGCCCACTGGTCCCACGGAGGGTGGGGGTGAGGAGCAACAGGCCCTCACTATGTATACATAATGTGGCAAGGGGAAATGCATATTCTTGCAGTCATCAGCAACTTTAAAAAAAAAAAAAAAAAGATAACTCATAAAATTCAATCGCTCCTTCACAGCATGACTCAAAATGTCCTCTGCTAACCCTGACCACATAATGGAAGCTCAGCCAGCCCAACCACTGAAGTAAAATGGCCTAGGATCAAACATACTAAATTAACCCTGTTAAAATTATAACAAATTCTGTGAATTTAATCTATTTTTCATCCAATCTGGTAATCTCAAAATATATAAAAAACAAACTTCAGTTAGAAGTAGCTCTCATAGAATGGTTTGTTCAGCATTAGTTTAGCAATGAAAGAAACTACATCAAAAAAATGTGTAAACTTTCTGATTTCCCTGTACAAAAAAATTACTAGTCACGCTTAAGGCTCCAAACTTCAACAGATATATGCATGTGCTTTGCTTTATGTATCATGCATAACCCCCTGGAAATCCCTAGGCTGGCATACTGAAGTATAAGACCCCAACTAAAACCCCAGTTGCATTTGTGCAGGTATATTCCTCCCCTGGGCAGATACAGTTGCAAGATCAGAGCTTAATTGACTGAACAGAGAACTAGCTTCCCTATCCTGTAGTCTGATCCACATACGAAGACTCTGCACCTGTGTGGAGCCCCACTGAGGTGAATACAGCATGAGAGTTCAAACATACACCTGCCTTGGTCTGATTACTGGATCATGGCTTTACTGACTTCAGAGAGAAAACAAACTATACACAAAGAGCTGTCAAATGCACACAAACAAACTAAAAAGACAGGGATGGGTTCCTTTCCTTTAATCTCTTTTAGTCACGGTATTATTAAGTATTTCTTTTAACAAGAGTGAGTGATTTTGAAGTGGACAGTGTATCTAGAATGTAGGGAGATCCCACACAGTCAGAGATTTACCATCTATAAATATATGGCTAGACAGACACGTTTTTTTTAAAGAAGCCTTAATTTTCTGAAGCACGGCATGTCCAAATCCCAGCATAAGAATCTCTTCTGTACAACAAAGGTCTCCTTGTTAAAATTCTGCACAGGCATGTTTCCTGTCCTCTCCCTCAGGTACCATTCTTTCTACATACACTACAATAACAACTGTTCCTTTACTAAGATTGAACACAATAACCAGGTTTTTGTAGAGGATAATTAACAGCCAGCAGTGAGTCTTCGCATTTATTCAATGGTGTATGAATGAGTTATGAAAATTCTCTTTACTGGAGAAATAATATGATATCATACTGTTCACATATGTTTTGCTTCTTGCATGATATTGTATTTTTGGTTTTTATCATTTCAAATGAGAAATAAGTACATAAATATGATTATACATTCATATTTATAGAGCTATTGCTATATATATTTGTCTCCTTTTCTGTGATTAATAAAACCCTCTATTCATAATTTTCATTGCACCCTGATTCAGTGCTTATTCTGAACATTATTGAAAATTGCTGTACCCTGGTCAGCACCAGAGGGCTTAAGCCCCTCAGTTGTTTCAAGCTCTATAAAGTTAATGTTGAAATTCTGCTGCTGAATCTACACAGCCTTCCCAGAGCCTACTGCAAGCCTAGAACCACAGGGTTTTCACAATCAAAAAAAAAATGGTCTCAAAATTTATAAATCCAACATGGTCACCATTAAAAAAATGCTAGTTGTTTTTACACAGTGGCAAGTGCACTAGTGCTGTCATTTCCCAATGTAAAAACAGAGTCCTTTGGTTAAACAAACCAAGTTACTTTATTCAGCAAATACAGACCTACGGGTGAGCGTGCTGGTCTGGAATTCAGAATACCAGTTCAATGTCCTACTTTATCATGGATTTCCCAAGTGACCTTCAGCTGGCCAAGTGACTTCCCACAGAGATTCACAAGGGAACTTAGATGTTGCAAACTGATGTTGCAACATTTGAATGGTAGGCACCAGGGTTCCCTCAGCAGACTCCATTATCCAGAGTATGGTTATATGGGGCCTCCATGTGGTTCCTGTACAACACGTGCTGAGAGTTAGGTGCCTCAGCATAGAGGTCACAGCTTGTGCACTGAGCTGGGAGCTACGAAGCTAGTCAGTAGGAAATGCTAATAGGCACAAGTGCTGAATCCCACCCCTCTCCAGGGAGATACCTACCTCCCTTTGTGCATGCAAATCGAAGTGTGCCATGGGATGCCATACAATATCAGCACTGTTAGGTGTGAAAACACAGCCAGCAGCCAGAGCATCTCCTGGGAGGACCAAGCCTCCATGTCTGCCAGGGCCCACTACTGTGGCATGCACCGTGCTGCTTTTTTTCCCACAGTGTGTTTATTTTGCTACCAGGATGTCCTGGTAGCAAATTTGCAGTGCAGGGCACATTTTAACATGCCAGGCATGTAGTTTGTGGCACCACAAACTGCACATGCCTGCACGACTGGATCTGGCCTGTGATTCTATGGTACAGAGAATCTCACATCCTAGTCAAGTGCTCTAACCACTTGGCCCTTCCATCAAGGGAGACGGAAAGGTTACAACCATCACTATTTCTTAGTGAAGCCAGCTGCCACTGCTGTATACAAAACTACTTGGATCATGTACCAGATTAGGCCTCTCAGGGAACAGGTTAGAGAATGCTTTGTTTCATCAGATCCTGACAGGGCTCAGAAGTAAAACTGGCATTGGCACTGAGCAGCTTGGCACTGGCAGCACAAAAATCTTCCTAAGGATATGAAAAGCTGGGTTCAAAGTATGGAGGGAACTTTGCTGGTGAAAATTTAAATGCATATAGGGTTAGAGGATTGCTCTTTGGACCTGAATGTGGCACCTACATTCTGCCTAGGTCCCACTTACCTAGCCCTTAGTTTCTCTGTGGCTTAGGTCCCATCTATCAACTCAGGATATTTTCCAACCCTATCTTCATTTAAGATGGTGAGGTCTCTAATACTCTGGCAGAGATGGCCATAAAAGAACCTTGGATATATGAAGTAGTAGCTCAGATGTCACTCTATAGCAGTCCTTGGCAAACAGTGACTTCTTTTAAAGGTTGCCACTGTAAAGGATGACTAAATACATTTTGACTATGCTTACAACAGGCAACTTGTCCCTCTGTGATCCTATACTTCATGAGATGACTGCCCTCCTCACTCTGCTGTTCTTGAAGAGTTTTATACTTCCTTTCTCTTACTCCCTATATAGTTCCCACTTTTTGTCTGCCTACAAAGACTGTCAACCAATCACTCTCAACCAGGGTGCCATCGCACCCTGGGGTGCCTTAAGATGCTTTCGAGTGTGCCATGGGGTGCCACACAGTGTTAGCACTGTTTGGCTTGCAAACATGATCCACAAGATAAACCCAGAGTTTTTACATGGGAATCCACAGCGTTAAAAACATTCTGACCTGTTGTGGTCTTTCTGAGTTCTGTGCAACAGAAAAATTACTCTATTATTTTTCTGTTGTCAGAAAAAGAATGAAAACTAAGAGCTGGCATTTTCTGAGAAGTGCTTTGAGGCTATTAAGGGGTGCCTTGAGTCTAAAAAGGTTGAGAATCACTTGTCTATCCACAGTTGCAGATATCTCTAACTCTCTTTTTGTGCTCTAATATCCATTGACACATCAAATGTCTGGAGGTAGATATAAACCACACTGCATTGTGCTGAAATGTATTTAATTCTTAATTCAAGAGATTTCCTTGGGCTTTTGATTTCACTAAAAACTATTCCATTGTTCTTTCTACCATTCAGTGGCTATATATATATACACCTATAGCCACTGAATGGTAGATATATATACACTATTCATCTATATATAGATATATCTATATAGATACATAGCACGCGCGCGTGCGTGCATGTGTGTGTGTGTGTGTGGTTTGACAAAGAGAGAGAGAGAAAGCAAATTACTTATTGTTACAGGCTGGGAACATTTTAATTGGGATCATAAATATGAAAACACTTCTCTCTGTTGTGAAGCTAATAAACCAACTGTAGTATAATTTCAAATAAAGAAACACTATGCTCTTCAAGTTGAAATAATAGTGTGATCTCCAGTAAAAATGAGGGAGGAAAAAACTGTGTAGACCGGTAAAAAAATATCTATTTTATGAAAGAAAGCTTCTTCCTCAACATATCTTCCCCTTAATATTTACCAATCTACTAGGATATGTCTAAGAATAGAAAGGAACAGGTTGAGGAAACGTGTGCTTTCATTGCACAGCATAAAAATCTACAGAAATGTTTCCTGATTCACAAAGGTATTCTAGTGGGACAAGCTGTTAGAATATGTGCATGTCTGTTGATAGCATGCAAATTTCCGCAGAGAATGTATGTAGACTTAATGGCTTTTCATTATGAAAGAACTCAAGCTGAAATCTCATGAAGAGTTTGCTTAGGATCTTGAAACTGCACAAATTATCAGAATCAAAAGCTGAGGCAAAAAGGAGGGAGACACTGCTCCATTCAGTGCATTACTAGGATCATCTCAACTGTGTGAGTAATTGCTACACAGAAAAAGACTCTCACAGACTGTTCTTATACAAATGTAAAGAATGCATTTGTGAAGAGAAAAGTGAATGAGCCTACTGAGTATCATTCCTTCTGGCAAGGCATCGACATAGTGCAAGCAATTTGTGCTGCAATAGAGGCCAATAACTAGAAGAACCGGGCACCTGTAGCAAGCAGGAGGGCATTTAAAGATGGTGGGAAATTAATTGAAGCCTCATAGGAACCTGCCATGATTAAATAATGTGGTAAACGACAGAATCCAGAAGTGTTTGATCCATGTGCAAGTCTAGGAAGTCCTGGAAAGATGAAACTATACTGCTATTTTGGGACAGTGTAATCAGCAGAGGGCAGGCACTCACCTGACTAGTTAGGACATATTGAGCTGTGACTAATCAGGTATGAGTATTAAATTTCCAAATGATTGCTATTGTCTCTAACACAAGTTAATTGTATACTACTTGCTAGTACACACAACAAGAGCTTGGGGAAACACAAACAGGAAAAAGCCAAGGAACTGTGGAAAAAAAAAAAGCAATATGGTTATTTTACTGAATTAATCATAACACACAACCTACTCATTTCTCTGCCATGAACAAGCAGCTTTTCAGTATAGTACAGAGTTTACTCAGGCCTGAAACAGGGACGCATCCATGACTAGGCCTGAGCATTTAATTCTAGGTACTGAACCTCCAATCCATTCTGTATCTTGTTTTTAGTTAGCAGTGAAGATAAACACTATCAGTGGAGCAAGTCATTCACAGCAAAACATCTGTTCAAAAGCAGCAATTTTGAGAGAGGATGGAAAATAAATGCATTCCAATCCTCTTCTGCACCACAGCAACACTTAACAGGTGACCTACAAAAGGAAAGGTTGAAGTTGTGATCATTTTTAAGTTCTTATGACATTTAAAATAGGCCTGAATATTTTTTCATTTAAAAATAAGAGCAGTAGAGGGAAAGAATCTATGTAATTAATTATTATTACTGGTATTTAATTTAGCTTCAGTTTAGCATGGATACTTCTCTGGGTGACAGAGCAGTGAAGTAACAAGTAGTGAAAGCAGAGCAACTGAAACAAAAGTTTGTAATCTGACCATTTAAATTCTCTCTTCCTGGGTAATAGCTATTTAAAGTCAATAATAATTTTTGACAGTTGAGCCAAACAACCTCTTTGTTATATATGCAACAGCCTTGCTTCTTCAACTAAAGGAGCATAAAATTAGGAGCATAAAATTAGGGATTAAAATTACCTTGATAAACTTGAAAATTTGTCCAAAAATAACAGAATGAAATTCAAGAAGGACAGGTGCAAAATCTTGGTGTTAGGTCAGAGCAGTCAAATGCACAAATACAGAGTGACTAGCTAAGCTGCAGTACTAGCTAACTGAATAAACCAACAGTGTGCTCTTGTTGCAAAAAAGGACCAATGGCATTTTGGGTTGTATTAACAGAAATGTTGCCTGCAAGTCAAGGGTAGCAGAAACACTGTATGGCACAGATGACACCCACCTTGGATACCAAGTTTTGGGGACCACACTTCAAGACAGACATAGACAAAAAGGAAAGATTCAAATAGAGATCAAGAAAAAAATGAATAGGACCCTGTTGTGCTAGATGATTCATGAGGAAAGGTTTGAAGAACTAGGATTATTCAGTCCAGGGAAGACATTTGACTGAGGGATTTGATAGCAATCTTCAAATACGTGAAGGGCAGTTATAAACACCACGGTGACAGACTTCTCTGTGGGCACAGGGGAAGGACAAGAAGTAATAGTGTTAAAATGCAACACGGGAATTTTTGGTGTTGAGAACTTTCTAACGCTGAGGGCATTTCTACATAAGACGTCCATGGCACACTTGTTACTGCACAGTCCTTTAGTACTTGCATAACCAAGTATTAAATGACTGTGCAGTAACCAGCATTACTGCAAAGTAGCATCCCAGCACAGCTGCCTGGTGCAGTAGCAACAAGCATCGCATAATTGTTCATGTCCCACAATGCTACCGCACAGTAGTAACGAGTCTAGATGCACCCTGAGGATGGTTAAACATTGGAACCGTTACTTAGAAAGGCTGTAAATTTTTAAGAGCAGCTTAGACAAATTCTGAAATAGTTTAGAGGAGAGTGATTCTGCACTGAGCAGGGGGTTGAACTAAGTGCCCTTCTTTTTTCCTATCATTTTATGATTCTGTAATCAGTGCTAACAAATTAACATCCCCAGTCTTACGCAGCATCTTTTACCAAAAGGAAGGGAAGACCAAATTCCTTATCTGTCTAAAATTTTAAAAGGAGACAATAAGGTCAAAAAAAGGTTTGATTTGGTTTTTAAGCAACTATCCAGGGCTTCTTTATCCATCATAGGAAAAGAAGAAATAAATCACAACCGTGTTTTTAAAAAATAATACTTTGCAAGTCACCATTAAGCAGCCAATGCAACATGCTGAAAATAAGCAGTTCCATTCTTCTTCATGCCTAGTCAAGTAGTTTTCCACATATTGTGCGACCTACAGCTCGAGTATTTAAGCAAAATAATTCTGGGGTATGTGCAGCATTTCTGAACCAGCGGTCATAGTGGTAAAGCATATATTGCGCTTGAGTTTATTGGACACAACTGTCATTTTAGAAACTGCACTTCCTCTGGATAAACATAAAAAGCATGCTGAAGCAAGGCAGGGCTGTTCATAGTTTAACTATACTAATAGGTACTTCTGGAGATGTGTGGCATGAAAAAGAAAAGCTGAGTTCTGACCCTGATTAATTTTAAATCACTTTGTTAATGTTGTCATCTGGTTTTTTTTTTTAAAAGCATTACAAACTGGGCATGAGCATTCATTGTGTGATTGTGGGTATCCAGTACACAAGACTTAGGTAATTAACTTTGGAATACCTTTTCATATACAGTAGCTTCATCACAGTTAAAAATGAAAACACAGATTAATATACTAAACACATCAGAATAAGTCAATGGCTTAATAACCACTTTTAAGGTTTTCTAAATCCATTTAATAACTCTTAATTATACTGAAAAAGAATTGTCCCAGCCAATCAACGCATTGAAATGGAACATGGTTATTGACCCACAGCTATATCCTTATTTCTTAATTATGCAAAACTTCACATTCTGATCGGCTGGGGGTTCTGTTTTGCATCAATATACAGTTACAGTCTCTGTAACTGCATAGTATGTAAATCTCTGTCCTTTGGCTAAGGGGTCTTTTGCCAGTGATAACAGAAAGATCCCCTCTCTATGTCAGGGCTTAAAGCAAATTTCTCCACCCAGATAGGCTCCCGTCCTTTCATCTATGTTCAGAACATGTATTTTCTCTTATTTTAATACAATGCCCTGTATCATCGCACTGAGACAGGTGTGGGAAAGAGCCTTCTGTTGCAGAGAGAGGGGTCACTCACATCTTCAGCACACTATCCTCCCCCATCCAGAGCCTCTCTGGTCAGTGCTAGGGTAAAGTATCTGAGGCTAGACAGCATGCACATCATCCAACCCAATAGCTAAACTGTGGAGAGGACAATCTAGCTCCAAGCAATCTTCGCCATAGTGGTATTTGCAAAAAGCATCTTGGTGCCTAATTCTCCTGGCACCATGAACAGCTGTATTCTTAAACATTTTTTAAAACCTGTCCCTAATTCATTTGCATAGTTTATTAGAAACAGCTTCAACTTTATCAAATAACAGAGGATCTCCTGAAAAAGAACCTCTTAACTAAAATCTTTGTTAGTTTATTAGTACGTTCCATATACTTTAACAGTTGGAAATCAGATAAACTGAGGAATTTTACAGCTGACTAGGAAACACACAAACATGTAGAGATTAGCAGTTGAAAAGGCACACTAGATCATCCAATGCTTCTTCATGTAGAATGATTCCCTTCTGTGCATTATATCTTATTTAAAACTTTAGAAGTTGCAAACAAAGGGCATGACCAGATGAGCGCACACATGCAGTATTCAATGCTGCTGCACCACACACCTATCTACTGCACTGCACACACAGATGTTCCCCGTGCTGCTAACTTGCAGTGTGGTGGACCTTGAACTGTCAAAAAAACCCATGCCTAAAAAAAGCGGCGTGATGCACATGGTGGTAGCATGCACCGCCTGGCCGGCCAGAGCCACACTTTGGCTGCTGGCCAGGCTCCCTGCTCCCAGACTGCTGTGGGTGCAGCCCCCACAGGCCTCCAGCAGGGGTAGGACTGCTGGGGCCAGCCCAGGTGCCTCCCATACCCCACTGGGGCAACGTACCACATTCCAGAGCATGAGTTCACAGGCATTCCCCAAGGACAACTAGCAGCGGCACATATTGTGCCATTTCTGTTTCTCCTTGGGAAAGTGCACATTCCTGGCCATGGGGATGCACTCAAAAGAGGCTTCCTCCTCCTGTCTTGGGAGGGTTAAGTTACAGAATCTAACATCCCAGGGACCAGGAAGTTTGACCAGATACTGCTAATTTCATTCTGCTATCCTTCTTATATCTCTGCATCACATAAAGAAGTTGTCTTCTTTCTATACCCTTCAAATAGTTGTAAGCACTCATGGTACCAGCTTTTTAAAGGCATTGTAGTTGTTGCTCTAATTAGTTTTGCAGGCAGGTCCTCAGAAGTATTTAGGCCCCTACTACTGACATTTACTGAAACTAATGGGAGGATGGTGTCTATATACTTGGTTCTTAGCCATTTTTGAAAATAGGGCTTAAGTGAATTAGGCCAAGATTCTCAAAGGTTTTTAGGCGTGCTGGGATGACCAGGCCTGTTTGTCATTCACCCTGAGTCAATAGACACTGATGAAACATGGAAGCCATACATGGCTGGGCACTTAAATACTTTTGAAGAGCTTGCCCTTGGACCCTACAACACTGAGCAGATCAAGACCTAAATATCTAAAAATCTGGACATCAGTTGCTTAGAAACTGTATCTACATTTAACCATTTTAATCTTACCTTGTAATCTTATTTCTGGCCCATATCATTTCCCTTAGTTTTCTCCATACTCCTTCACTTTGTCAAGATCGCCATGTTAATGGAGTGCACCAAACTGAATGGAGCATTCCAGATACAGCTGCTCCAAGTTTCTTGTTCCACGCTGTGATATATTAAAGCCCAGTTGCACTTACAAACTCATGTCAAATTTCTTATCCACTGTCTTCTCAACCTCTTTCACAGAGCTGATACTTCTCAGGATTCACCCTCTCATCAAATTACCTTGGTCTGAATTATTTTTACTACATCGTTTGCATTTTTCCAAAGTGATAGTGTCTTATTAATACATTCTGCCCATCTTTTTAATGTTTCTCTGTCCATTTGTATTATTCTGTATTCTCACTTGTATTCATAACTCATCTCAGTTTGGTATCATCTACGAACCTAATTAATGTACTCAATCCATTCTCGAAACTCATTAATAATAGTATTAAATACACCTCATCTTAACACTGACCATTGTGGTAACCCACTACACACCTCCTTCCAGTTCCAATACTTTGTTATTTATCATTACCTTTTGTTTATAGCAGTTTAACTACTTTTCACAGAAAGGAAAAAGTGTTTTTATTATATTGATTTAAGGTGGAGAATGACAGCTCACAAACTGATTTTGTTTTTCATCTGTAAAATCAGAAAATCAGCTGAGGATGAGCCTTTAAGAGTACATACATAATTTCTTGTTTTATTTTCTGTTAATCTCTGACAAGCCATAATATTTGATATTTTCCATCAGTGAAATTTCTTCAAACTGTCAGCAGCTCGCACTGGAGCCTAATCACAGTACCACAACTGGTCATTTATTCAGTTTTTGTTTTTGTTTTTTAAATTGGCAGCTGAGGTCTAACTACACGTTGTTATAATTTTTAATAGGCAGGTCATACTCCCCATTTTAAAAGTTTTCCAAAAGCCTATAGTTATTATAACCTTATGCTCACTTTCCAGGCTAATATTTAATTGAGTTTTGGCTATTAACATTTGTCAACAGCTCAGCACAGGAAATGTCAACAGTACACTAATGTTGCATGCTGTAATGGATGGTTTTTTATCTTTATTCTATTGTAATAGAGATAGCAGATAGTTGATAGCCTTACTTTTTAATTCCCTAGTGTCTGATTTTCTGTTTTTGTGTGTTGACAGCCTCTCTTCTAGTCGCTGCACAGTCAAGATTTTGTGTATTCTTGTAGGCCATGGGTTAGCAAAAATAGCTGTGAAATGTACTTCATAGATTAGAAAGCCAGCGGGCTGTAGCCTTATGTCAAGAGCTAGCGCAGTTAAAGGGGACATTAGCTTCAATTGCTTTTCACACCAGATGCTCCATATTCAAATAGGAAAGTTATCTTTCCAGTCACTTTGCTACTTAGGTACTTTCTTCTAAAATATATACGTAAACACACAAACAAACAGCTTAAAAGACCCACCTGAAGCTAGTATGCACAGAGCTGGCATAAACAATGTGATGGTAACAAATCCAGTGCCATCAGTGTTTCCAGCATTGGTGAATCTGCAGTAGTGCTCAATCAATGGGATGATACTTGCAGAAAATCCTCAGGGCTCACATAGTGTGCTGTGCCTCAAGAGAGAGTTTAAGAGAGTTTAAGACATTGGCACAGAGAGTTTAAGACATTGGCTTAAGGCTTCCATGTTGCCAGCATAGATAAGGTTCTAGGTACGAAGTAGGTATCTCAGGCTGCCATAGGTTTAAGACAGAAGATGTGGTAGCATAGCAGATAAGCTATGGCTCTTCTATTGATTATATAATTGATTATGTTTACAGCACTCAAGTGTGCTAGGCCCTTACTATTTATACTTGTTAAGAAACAACATTTCACCAGAAACTTGCAGATGTATTAAAAAATAAGCATGAGTTAATTCAGTTCTCACTTGTAATTAGGGAATCTTAGCTCTACCTCTTTCCATAAAGTTTAAATTGTGGCAACAAAGAAAAGTATGACCTATAATGACTTTGTTGCCATAAAGGAATCAGCTAGGCATGATATCACATACATTGGGCTTTTCTTGCCATTACTTGAAGCATTTTCTAAAAGTGCAGGAAGTAAGTAGGCACACACAAGTGTGCATGTGCACACTAACCTTAATTTTGTCCAGTAGGTTCATATTTGAAATTCCCAGCTGGGTTTAAAGATCTATGTCACCATATTAGCAAAATGCTAGGGATCCAGTTTGTTCCTTAGCTGCCTTTGAGTTGGTAGAGAGAAGACAAAGCTCTGGAGTGGCTGGGCTGGGGACATGTTTGTTTATTTATACAGATAAAAAGAATATGAAAAATAAATTTTCTCGTACATTATAGCATTTTAAAGAGCAGGGCCAAATGCTGGACTTAGAAAACTTTGCCCAATCCCCTTAAAAGATGTCAAACAAAACATGGAACCAGTATCTTGCCAAGGAACTCTGCAGCTTTTAACTGACCCCATATGTAAAGTCAACCTGAGAAAGCTATCAATACTTTAATCCTGTCCTTCAGGCCCCCTAGAGGTGCATTTCTCCTGGGAACTGCAGAGCCAAATTTCTACTGAAGAAAGCTTTAAATCTGAAATGAGTAAATAAATAGTCTCCCATGTAGTTTGAGAATAAAGGTATTTATAAACCCACAACATAATGAACAGAAACCAAATACATAAGTCACGGGCAAGGTAGGCTTAAGTCTCATTCCTGCAGGTGCAGACCTCTGAAGTGTTTTGAATATAAAAGGACAGTTAGGTCTAAGCCGCAGATTTCAGATTAGATCCTGTATCTTAGCTTCCCCAGAGTTTGCAGGGTGTTCAGATCCAGAGTTTAGCCATGGACTTCTCTCTCCCAGCCTCCAGCAGAGTGCTGGTAAAATATTGAGTATTTCTGATTCTGGGGAGAGGCTCATTCAGCTTGGAATGATGAATCCTGTCAAACGCTATTTTAAATAGACATTTGCTATGGAAAGATGATGTTTAATAAAGACTTTGCTGGGCCTTAAAAAATTAAATTTAAAACATATTGAGGTGGATACTGAGGGAGGGAAATGTCTTTAAAAAGAAAACGTTGGAAATTTGTTATCAATAAGCATAATTCAACTCAGACCAAAAAGTATCAATGATCTTAATTAGCAGTCCAGCACATGGTGGGTATCAATCCCCTCTGAAAGGCTTAACAAGAAAAGCCTCAAAAACAAGCCTGCTTGTTAACATTCCCTTGCCAGAATCTGATACTGCAAAGTGCTTTCTTATGCTGTGGAGCGCAGCTCTTCTTGAATGCACTCTGCTTTGCCGTTTGCTTTACAACAGGCTGTCCACTTGTCATCATCTGGATTTCAGATGAAACCTTGGCTCAGTGGCACCAAAATTCTGCTTTCTAAGGGTCACTTTTCATTTTGTACATTTTAAATTTCCCCCAAAATCTTAAGGGAAACATCCAGAAAAACATTTGCATTTGAAATACATTGCTAACTTCTTAAAACCAGAAGACTTAAATGGTAGAGTTCTTTTCAATGATTAATGCACAGTGAGAAAATAAAAAAATAGTTCCACCTATTAATCAGATAGTGATGGATAATGTGTATTGGGTAAAGCACTGAAGACACTTGTTAGAAAAAGTGGCTTTAGGACACCATAAAGCTGGCACATTATGCTGTCTGGCGTCCTCCAAATATTGCAAAGAGCGGATTACATTGATGTATTCAGTATTAATTTTAAAGCACTTTGCAGGGCAGCAAATTCAGCTTCTAGCGATAAGAAATAAAATGTGCGTTCTCTCTGAAGCAGAGGTGAAAAAAAATGAAGCAAAGGACATATTTAATTAAAACAAACTTAGATTTTTTTATTCAGGAAATAACATGGTGGTTCTAGCTTCATCTCTGTGAAACGAAGTGAAAGATTCTTTCCAGCAGAGTGCTTTCATGGCTTCTTAGGAGATTTTGCTAAATTTAAGATTTCAGCATTCAATTAATTCTCTGATTAAGAATTCAACTTGGGTAGGTAACTGGGAATAAGCAGCTGTCCTCCTCCTAGCAAATGCTTCTCCTTATTAGGGAAGTTTAAAAAACTAAAAGGAGATTGAAGAATAAAAGCCTGACCTTTGATGTATGTGATATGCCATAAACTAGAACCAGTCCTCCAGATTTTTGCTTGTCAGCTTTGCATTTACTGAACAGAAGCTGCCCTTAAAGATAATTTGACATGATTACAGGTCTCTGTTTATGACTGAAGTTCTCTCACCCCTTTCTTACAAGTAACCTACACAAGGAAAAAATGGCTTTTTGCCCTTCTTTTGTTCTTTATAATGTATAAAGAAGGCCTGAAAGGTTTGAAAAAACATTGTTTCCTGCTTGTCATCTTTTTTCTTGGAATACCTCCGCATGTTAAGTCTTGTCCTTCCTACTTTTACTAGATACATTCTTAGGTGACTCAATTGCATACAGAAAGTTATTTAAGCTTCTACCAGAAAAAGAGCTTTTATCCCAAGAGTGTTAGCTGTATAGATATCCACAAAAAAACAAAAGAAGAGCATTGAATAGTCCAAAAAAATTACTTCCCACATAACATGGTTCACTTCCATCGAATGGATGGTATATTCCCACCCAGTTCTTCAGTCATCCATAGTCTTTACAGAATACAATGGATCTGCATTTGTATTGTTTAAGACGTACAGAATTTTTAAAACATTTTCACTTCTGTAAACATTATAAAAAAATAAAAGGCACAACATGAATTTCCTTCTGCAAATAACAACTAGTATTATTATCTGTAGGGCTCAAAGTGGCTTGAGGATAATAGCTTTGAAGGCAAAAAAGAAAGTTTTTCCTTCTTCCAGGGCAGATCTGAGCCTTTCACCTCCCAAAATTAGATATGTACAAAATCTAGAACAATGTGTTACGTAAAAAATATCTCACTGGAGTAAAGTGGACTATAGTCAGCAGAATTCCAATATACTGCAGGTAGTGAAAAGTGTCTAACCCCCTGAAGTTTGCAATGCTTGTCTAAAGTACTGTGTACTTGGTAAGTAAAACCTCCTGCCCCAGAAATCCAAGGGAGGGTGAAAGAACTCACTTGAAGATTTCTCTCTTTGAAAAAGACCTAAGAAAAGAAAAAAGGTCTGCTCCAGGGCTTGTACAATAAGTGTATTTAGATACTCCTCCTTAAGAAAGAACCCAGATGCAAGCAAGATTTGTGCCATAGTTTAAATCCAGGTTCCCAGGGAAAAAAAAACTTGCTTACAGAAAGATCAGAAGATCTGAGGATCATTACTGTAGAGGATTCTGAGAAATTATCTCCTAATACACAGTTGAAGATAGAACTAGTGTTGGTCTCTCTTTGGCTTGAACCTCTACTGAAATTTAATGCTGACAAATCAAAAAGGGATACATCCAGAATTCGTAACCCTGCTAAAAATGGGAAAACTGTATCATCTTAATCAAAGGATATGCCACCCTGAGATGGATCTGTGTCTTGTCCCTTGGCCTCATGTGACTCCTGTGGGCTAGAGGTTAAGGGTTTGTTAAAGAATATCGGTTTTGATTAAGTGTCACATACGGTGTATAACATCCTCTTTATCATTGGAAGTAAAGGTTGGGGGCCAGACAGTGCCTTTTAGTGAGCTTCTAATATAAATTAGGTGTCTTAGGTAATGGGTGGTTTTCAGACAGGATTGATCTTTCTATGGTCCAGTGAATGTAGGTGTGTTTGGTAAGATGTCACAAAAGCAAGTTTCCTGGCACCTATACTAATAGGCTGGTTCCCCCTTTTGGAGTAGGACTTGAAAAATATAATACAGGAATACCCCCCCTTCTAACTTTTTCATTTTCTTGATGTAATGGGCAAAGGTCTATGTATCCTTTAACTCCTTTGGTATTTCAGTCCTTGTATTTGCAGTATCACTCAGTGAATCTTAAGCCACTCATCTTTTTAGTCACTTACAGCTCCCTAAACTTGCATGAACTTAAAGAAGAAACTGTTATGAAGTAGTCTAGGTTACTTACTATTTTTTTATCAATGTACAACCTTTAAAAAAAAGTCTTGAGCACCCCCAACCACAGTCAAATCATTTCTATTCCCCATTAAATTCCCTACAAAAACTTTGATTGAAGAGAGACCTAAAGAGAAGTGTCATAATGGTAAACTTTAAGCTTTCCTTCCCAAGGAATATGAATAAACATGCATTTAGAAAGTCATTTAACTGCATCTGAATTTTCCTCTTTATGGAATAAGAATTCAACAGCTTCATTCAAAGAATGGCAAGACAAAAAGCACCAACCCAGTGTGCCTGATTTGGAGACTTGATGCAGGGACCTCAGGAAAGGAAAGTATTAGCAAGAATAAGCTATTATATTGCTAATCAATGTATTGTAGTTAGGACATTTTTGAAGACTTTCCTTGAACTTATCAAGAGGTGAAAGCACAAATGGCCCTCACATAATCAAGAGCTTTAAAATCTAACAAGGAGCAATAGCCAAAAATCTAGATGAGTCTTTCTGAATATGCAAAACCTGTTGGGAAGTTTTGACTTCTTTTAATCTTTCACTATATTGTTGCATAACCCTCTATCATTATTGTTGACAGAGAACTGGTGTGTACAAAGGTTTATTAAAACATAAATATTAGGTAAACAAGATGTGGCAAAGATTTTCTCCTCCAGAAAACCTCTGCCCTGTTCAAATTTTGACAGTAGTAACTGATCTATCTAGAACCAGAATTCATTTACAAGCCAACGCTTCTGGAGATGCATTCTCTTTTTACTCATTCTTTAAGTCCATGAGCAGTTCCAATGAATTCAGTGGGACTAATCACATGCAAGTCATTGCAGGGATAGGGCCTTAGTTTTTTTTGTTGGACATGAAGAGTTGATACTTCCCTAGTAACATGAACAACTTGTACCACACTATCTTTTGTATTCAGTCTCTCATGCTCACCTTGGCCAGCTTTTTATTTTTATAATAGGGCAACTTTGTCATACTGCATTTAAATATCCTTGTCTCATCAGAGACATTTTCAAAGCCACTTGTATTACAACATTTCTTTTTTCCTAATAAGGATATAAATATATGGACACTTATACCTCATGATTCGGAATAACTTTTTGGATACTATCTTATATATTCAGAGGACAGTAATCCAGTTATTGGTGTGAAGGAATAATTTACTATTACTATGTTATTTCTATTCATTATATTACATATTGCAATGGAAAAGTGAGCACGTAAAGTTAGATAGCCAAGACAGCATACTGATTTTTAGCAGTGCTTAGCAATTGCAGCTCTAGCTGGCATCCCTGGACATTTATACACATGCTCCAGGGAGGAGGGGCACTTTAATTAGCAGTGGCAACGTGTAGGGGGTGCATGTGCACCCTGTGAAAGTGCTGGTGCACCCCCTTAAAGGCCTCACTCCCTGTTTAGGCGACAGGTGGGGAGGCAGGCAGGAATGCTGGTGCTCCCCCCCGTGAGCACCAGCCGAGGAGTGGGAGTGCCAGATGAAGCACTGCAGCCACTTCTGGGAGTGCCATGGCCACTTTCCAGTCAGCATAATCGGCCATGGGAGACCCCTCTGGTTGGTGAGACTGGCCATGGGGGGACCCCCTGAGTTGCTGACTGGTCACTGGGGGGGGGCACATGCCCCCCGACAAAGGTGGCAGCAGTCACCCATGTTAATTAGAGTGGCCTTGAGAGCTGCTTTAATTAAAGCACTAGAACATCTCATGTATCAGTGTCCCCATGCTTGAAAATGGTGGCAGGGGTGCTTTATCTAAAGCTCATTCAACTAAAGATAAAATACCCCTGCTGCCATTTTGAAATGCAGAAATGCTGATACACAGATGTGGGAGGCTGCTGGAGCATGGTAATTGCCATGCTCCAGCAGACTTGATTAATCGAGTCTGCTCCAACGCACTGGAATTCTAGTGTGTTGGAGCAGCCTCCATGCCTGTGTATAGGCACCCCCTGAGAGCAGTAGCTGCTTATGCTCAAATATTAAGGCGCACACATACTTGGAGGACTTAGGCCTTAGTGCATCAGAAAAAAAAGGCTACTTCTTTCATTCACTGACCACAAGTGTAGAAGTTCATCTCAAGGGCATGTCTATTCCATTCAAGGACCATGCTAGGGCACCCTGAAATGAATGATACCACTTCTACTACACAAGCTCTACCCCTGAAATAGAAAAAATGTGGTGCAGTACTGGGCTTGCAGCGATGCACACAGTGAGCACCACACAAAAGTACATCCGTTAGATCAGTTTCAGGGTGTGGTGTTTGCCAAGTGGGCCTGGCACACTTCACTGCAAGGCCGCTCAGCACATCATAGATGTACCTAGTCTCCAGCTCTGGGGATGCAAGCTGCCATGGCTTGCTTGGTCCACAGGGGCATTGTAAGAATCATTCACAATGCTTGTAAGACAGAGGTCCTAAGAAGAACTGCTCTATAGGATAATTACCTTCTACCCATTTTATTCCCTCTAAAATTAAAGGTGTGCTTCTGATGGGTGTTCAAAATGTAAATATAATTGCTCTTAAAATGCAGTTAGCTCTATAATTAAAATGTGACAGCAGTACAAATAGATCAACATGCTTTTAAAAAAATAGAGCTAACAACCTGGGGCAAATATTTCAAGCTTAGACTGTATAATATATACCCCATCCCCACTGGCTCTCAGAAAAATGTATGGGGCTTCCAGTATCAAGAAAAGCTTGTGGTTCATGAGCATGTCTTCCAAATATATACTAAAGGACCCTTCAGAAAGAATAGCACAAAGCACCTTATAAAACTACAGGTGGGTTCATGGGCAGATCTAAAATTTTGAAAAGGGGATACAGATGGTGTGCGCCACATCATCACATATAACAAAACACACATTTTTTTTTCCAGTTAAGGGGAAACCTGATATTTTACTAATACACTAGAGTACTGGTCTCCAAACTTTTTTGATCATGCACCCCTATCAGTAAAAAAATTTTGAGCATGCATCCCCAATATATGTATATTTATATTCACACATCCCTATCAGTAAAAAAATTTTTGAGCGTGCACCCCCAATATATGTATATTTATATAAATATACATCTAAATAGAAGTTCTAATATTTTCTTCCCACACCCCAATGGATTGTCTTGCGCAGTCCCTGGGGTGCACACACCCCACTTTGGAGACCACTGCACTAGAGGACTAGCACTAACTATTCAGTTTAAGGTCAAAGCAAAAACAAATGTAACTATTGGAATGTGGACTAATTTGCTAGATTGTATATCAAGTTAAAAATACAACAAACTAAGCAAAAAATAGGCAAAATAGTTAAAAGATACTGTGCCACTAGCCCTGTAGTCATTATAGTCCAATGTATAGCTATTATTAAGATTCATATAACAAAATCTAGCCTTCTTAAGTGCCTTGACAGTGCCTCCAATACTTCACTGTCAGTCTACATCTGAGTTCATATTACCATGCCTGAGTTCAAGTTTTTTGCTAGAGCTAAAAACAGTCCGCTGGGATGTGAAATAGAAGAGACATTACCAGGAATGGCTAACAGACAGCAAAATTGCAGAAGAAAAGCTAGTTTGAGTAGTGGAACCTCAAGACCATTAAAAGGGATAGAGGGTCTTTAACACTTATGGAGTACAGAGAGATTAGCAGGAATCAAGAAAACAATAATCAGCCATAAAGTCAATTAATTCTCTCAGCAGTGGCTGAATAGAAGTGCTGCTGTCCCTTTCAGGCACCTGTGGTTTTAAAGTTTGGGCAGAGCAGAAATCAAAGGCTGGTGCAACTGCACCACTGCTCCCACCCCAGATCTGCCACTGAGTGCGTTCAACAAGTTCTGTCATTTTTCTGGTCTTGCAGTAACACAGTCTGGTATGTAGACTAAAAATGAGGCTTTGTGGTTTATTGCCTTATTATAGATAAGTGCTTCTTTGTCCTTCCAGGGTACATCTAGTCCCAAAGTACATCCAGCCTCCTCTGTGACACACTGCCTCCACAGGTTAAAGAGATCTCTTGTTAAGATACTAATGTCTGCTGCCTCTTAAGGAGTGCAGACAAGAGCACCAGTTGCTTCCTCTTATGCATATACCTTTTGTTAACTAATTTTCTAGATGCTCCTGTCCCTTTTTAAAAAATTAACATCCAGACACCTGATTCTATACCACATCACTACCTCAATGATGCAGAATCACAGAACAACGTGAAAATGGAACGGCTAGGGCTGCTGTTTTATTATATCTTTGGACCAGCTGGCCTGGGTAGAACCATCAGAGATAGTAAGCTAAGTCTCTTGCCAAACGGCCTTTAGTTTAGATGTTTCTCACAATCTAGAAACATTGAGCTGTTAGGTGTTTTTTCCAATCTTATCTCATAAGCAGGGATCTAGGTTTTCCGTTTCCCATGGACAAACAGAGAAAACCATGGATTTCCCCTTTTTGTCAGAGAAAACGTGGATTTCTCCTTTTAGCAGAGAAACCTGTGGATTCCCTGCTTTTACAAACAGCTCTGAAGGCTGGTTGAGCTCCAGCCTGTGAGAGCTGTTTGCAAACAGGGCGGGAAACCCCAGCCCTGACTGGAGATGGAGTGGGAAGGGCAGGGCCTGAGGCACTCACTCAACCACAGCTCCACTCGGCTCAGCTCAACCTCACTCTTCTCCTGGAGACTCTGAGGTAAGTGGGGCTTGCAGAGGGCTGGGGGCCCCTCTGGCATGGAGGGTGGGGGATTGCAGGTCGTAGCTGGGGGCACCAGCAGGGCAGGAGGGGAGCCAGGAGCCCCATCCCTGCCCTAGCAGGCAGCAGTAGTGGGAGAGCCGGCTCCATGCTGCTTCTGCTGCAGCTGCCTGCTGTTAGGGGCAGGGAGCTGCAGACTTGGGTCCCTGACCCCATAGCTCTGGCAGCTGGGGGCCCCCTCTGGCAGACCTGGGAGTCAGGGGCTGTGGGTGGGGGGCAAGAGGCATGAGGAGTGCAGGGGGACTGTTGGGGCAGTGAGGGGCACCAGCAGTATTGTGGGGGCTTTGGGGGCAGTGAGAGGCACCAGCAGAGTTGTGGGGTGCTGCAGGGGGCTTTGAATTTTAATAACGCATTTGGGGAGGTTTGTCAGAGAATTGGTAATTTTTTTTTTATCAGAGAAAACTAGGATCCCTGCTTATAATATACTTCACTGGCGTCGTAGCAACTTATCTATTATCAGGTGTCATCTTTATATGTCTGTACACCAAAATTACTGGCTTAGTTAAACTTTTCAAATTAACCAACCTACTTACTCTTTTAGACTTTGGGTATTAAAAAGCTCTGGATTTTGTAAGAGAAATATTGGTATAGGGGTGCTAAAAGAATGCTAGTTATTTTCTTCTGGGCCTCACCCTTGGAGCAACTGAATTTGTGCAGATAGTAACACCTCTTTTTGAATAAGTTATGATAAAATGTTCACTGGTTACTGAGAATTGGGGTTGCTCCAATATAGAGGTAGAATTACATATAGTCTCAAATAGATGTTTTACCTGATAAGATGGCTGCCCAAAAAGTGGGTCAAGGTTTTTATTCATGTGTTTGTTTATGACTATTTTGGAATGAAACATAATTTACAGAGAAAGAACAGATGTTAGGAGCTGCTCCTGTGGAATGCAGGCCTTACTGCAACAAGAATGCACAGGCCCGATGTCTCAGCATCTAGACAGATGAAAGTTTGTTTGAACTTAAAAGAATACTTAAGTTACATAGGTAACTTGAACAGTCAAAAAGTTTATAGTGGGATACAGAAATAAAAAGTCTTCATCTGGACCTCAAGTGGATTGTATTTAGGGAGGAAATCTATTCCGAAGGCTAAAAATCTGCATCTCTTGCTACTCTTTGATGGTGACACAGCCCACCAATGAAGAAAATCCAAATGCAGTTGTGGACAGTCACTCTAGCTCTGAGGATCCACTTGTGGACTTTATAGATGAAAAACTAACCCTTCAAAGGATTTCTTTGATTTTTGCCATATATAAAAGGGCAGATTGTTAGGAAAGTGGGAAAAAAACCTTCTTAAAATATGTGAGGGTAGTGGATTTTTTTTTATATTGGGTATTAAAGCAGCTAGCCCTTCTAACTGCAAGTTCCCTGATTAGCTATTCTGCCCCTAATTTTTGTCTTAATAGTATAATATTCTATAGATTGACCTTTCTTCAGGGGGCAAGAGAAAAAAGTATATTCAATATCCTGTATGATGGGACCTATTTTATCAAAATAAAGCTGAAAAGAATGAGAACTATTACCCTTCACTATCTGTACCACTTGCACTTTGGGTTCTGAGGCCTGTTTGTTTGTTTGTTTGAATGTCTCCATTCTTGCTGGACTGTATAATGTTTTATGCCACACTCGTGGTGTACTGTGGCTCACCTGAGGGTTATTGTGGCAACACATGACAGATGAGGTTGACAGACTGCATTAGAACCAGGTGACTGAATATTAGTTTGACTCTGTGGAGGGAGAAGTAAATCTCATTCCTAATCCAAATCATTTTGATAAGAACAAAAGCCATTTGCAAATGATTATTTCCATCTTATTTCAAATTCTAGGTTTCAACAGCAATATTAATGCTATTCCACAGTGTAATTTACTTGTAATAATATGTCATTATTGCCATTTTACAGTTTTCTCTTAAAGTAGTAAAGAAAATGTTTTAAAAAGCACAAATAGCAGCAGCACTAACCTCAATTCAGCCCAAGAATCTGCTCTCCTTTCAGAATGGCACATAATTGAAAACAATGCCAACCCCTATGTGCTAAATGCTCCAGTCATTAATGCATTTTTATTTTGCAATAAAAGAGCTGACTTGTAGGGGGCTTTTTTAGAAACCGTAAATAAAAATTAGACATTTTTGCTCTGTTCCCAGAGTGGCATCTGCTGGTGAAGCCATTGCTGACCTCAAAGCTTAAAAAAAAAACCCAAAATTTACCTAAAACCAATAAGACAGTTTTAAGATTTGAACATGTACAACACAGAAAATTAATTAAAACACGGCATAACAATGACTTCTGACAGGAGAATTGTCTTGATCTTTGAACACCAGCTAAGTGCCTGTACTGCTGCAGCACTATTGATGTCAGTAGGAATTGTTGGAAAACTATGAGAAAGGCCTTCAAAAGCAAGGGGGTGTAGAAGAGGAGAGAAATGGGAAAATAAAACAGGAACCACTGGGTGCAGTCAGAAAAGCCTGCATGTGCCTCTTGCTGCATCTCAAAGCTGTTTGAGACGCAGCAAGAGGCATGCTGCAAACAAAAAAACATTGCCTGCACTGCATATTTGCAGCGTGGGCTCAAAATTTGATACCTGGATATCCAGGTATAAAAAAAACCCCGCAGAAAAAAAGCAGGGCAGGGCACAGTCCAGGACCATGCCAAGGCAACCAGAGGCTCAGGTCCTCCAAAGAGACACTCTAGTAGCCAGCCAGAGCATCTCTATGCCTACTTCTTCCCCTGGCGCTGCAGCACTTGTTGGACAAGGAGCAGTGCAGGCTGCAGGGACCTGGACCTGAACCTAAGCTCTGTCCCCAGGTAAGCAGAAACTGGGGGTGGGGAGGGGCTAGAGCCAGGGCTGCATGGGTGAGGGAGACTGAGGGGGAGAGGGACTGAGGGGGGAGCCCCACCTGGCCCCCACACAGTCCACAGCCCCCCCCCCACATTAGCAGGGGCCAACTGGGGCTTGGGGCCCTCCTGACAGCCCCCCTACAGGGCAGCACAACTTGGCCCCGGCCACCTGACACCCAACACTGCCGCTCCGACACTGCGCAGGCCCAGCCCGGCGTGGCACCGTGCACCTTCAAGCAGCTCCAGGCCACTCGGGCTGCCACCTGGTGCTCCGTGCTGCTCATGGGGACCATGTGTCACACTGGGCCAGGTCCTGCCTGCATAGGCCCTGCAGGGGGCTGTGCCAGGGAGGTGGGGAGGCTGGGACCATGCAGAGGAAGGGTTGTGGGCCGTGCAGTGGAGGGGCCTGTGGCCCTGTGGCAGGGGGGGCAGTCCATGCACTGTATGGGGGGCTGTGCCCTGTGGGGTGCAGGGGACCCACTCCTCCTGAGCAGCCCCCCCTCACACAGTCTCCTCACAATCCCCACACACCCACCTGCATCCCCCCATGTTCCTCCACCCCCACCTGTATCCCCCACCCCTCTTCTGCAATCCCCACATTCCCTCACACACCCAGTGTGTGATAAGAAAACCAAAAGCATCAAAATATATAGATATTTAGAATTTATTTTATTATGAAGATAGAGACACTTTCAAACTGCCCTAACATTGTATATATAGCAATAAAACATTGCCCAACTGATCTCTCTTTCTCTCTCTCATTTTAGTTGTGGAAGAACATGGATTTGGGGGTATTTTAAAGAGTGAATTTTGGATTTTTCTATCAGAGATTTTGCAGTTTTTAAATAGGAACCACCAGAATTCTTGCTAGTGAGCCAGGTGGCAGGACCCAGGCAGGAGAGCCTGCTCAGGGCTGGCACCCGGGACCCACCTGGAGGTGGCTGATGTCCTGGCCACTTGGGGCCAGGAGGACATTCTTTGACAGTTCAAAGCAGGCTACCACACAGAGAACATCTTCTGGGTAAAAGCTGCCCAGATGGCAGGGCAGCGGCACACATAGCAGGCCAGCTGTGCAGCGACAGCCCACTGGCAGCTGGCCCAGAAGTGCAGATGCCTGTTGTGGCCGTGCAGTCCCTGTCCGGATCTGGCAGGTGTGCAACCTTGGGGCCATGTGCTGTTGCAGGTGCCAGCAGGTCATAGCTGGACAGTAGCCCCCACTGCCAGACTGCTGCAGTGGGTAAAGTGTGCAGGGAACTCTCAGGGCTGCTTCAGCAGTCCAGCTGGCACAAGGGGTAGTGTCCCCAGATACCAATTGGCCGGTCTCCAGAAGCTCCTGAGAGCAAGTAGCCCCGAGCTTCTCACCAGGGCAGGTTTTTATACTGCTGGGGACAGCACAGGCGCTGGCCCCAGACTCTAACTCCCCCTGGCTGCAGATCCGGAAAGAGCTGGGCATGGTTATTTTGCCCCAAATGGCACAACTTGCCCCACACCAAAGTGCATGTCTGTGCATGTGTGCCGAGGCAAGAATCTGTAGCTCAGATTTGTGCCGCTCCTATGTGAGCTGCTGCAAGCATGCGTGCCTGCCTGTGTGGACGCGCCCATTGACTATAAATTTAGGTTTCTCTCATATACGCCAACCAGGAAAGAAGCTGGTTGAATCTCTCAGCTCATGTGGTTCAGAGGAAGGATACTCCAAGCACAGACCTAGAGTTCACAACAGATTTCAACTTCCAGCTCACTGCAGGTTGCCTGGGCAAGATTAGGTAAATCACTTTACCCACCAGTTCTTGGGTTTTCCACTCCTCCACTTCCCCACATGGATGTTTCAGTTGACTGGTATTCGTGAGGTCCTCAGTTGTGTGGTAATAGGAGTCACATAACAGTAAGTATCTAGACAGACCGGTATAGAGAAAGAAAAGTTCCCTCTACAGTAGCAGGTGTTCTTTGAGATGTGTTGTCTATATGCAGAGTCCACTTCTACTGCACAAGTCTCCAGGCGTTCAAACACGTAGTCTTTGGCTAGTAGTTCACATTGGGGCCATGCATGTTTCCTCATGCTCACTCACTGAGGGTATAAAGCAGGGGCGGGCAATTATTTTGGAAGGAGAGCCACTTACTGAGTTTTGGCAAGCCATTGAGGGCCACATGACAGGCAGCCAGGGGCAGATTAATATTAATATACTAATTTTTTAAGGGGCTCTGCAGGTCAGATAGAATGGCCTGGTGGGCCACATTGTGCCCAACCCTGGTATAAAGAGTAATGCAGGTTCAACTGCCACTCAGTTTCTTACCACAGTATGCAGATATGAAATAGGACTCTACAGTGGCAAGGAAAGGGGGCAGTCATATAATACTCATATCAACAGCATGTCTTAAAGAACTCAGGTTACTGTAAAGTTCCTTTCTTCTTTGGATGGGTGTCTGTGGGTTTATTAAAGTTTTGGTGATACTAGTAACAGAGGTATAGGTTGTAGCCATGTTGGTCTAAGGACATAGGCAGACAAGGTTCTTTGGGTAAATCCGATATCTTTTATTAGACCAACTCAAATAGTTGGAAAAATTCTTCTTTGCAAGCTTTTGGGTATAAATATCCTTCATCGGAGCGCACACCAACTGCAGGTGCTTTCTCAGCCTGATGAAGGGTATTTATACCTGAAAGTTTGCAAAGAAGAATTTTTCCAACTATTTGAGTTGGTCTAATAAAAGATATCAGGTGACACTAGTAAGAAAGATGGGTGCTTAACAGTACATTGTAACAATGCTCTGCCAGAAGGAGCATCTTCTCAGGATCCTTCCAGGAAGTAATAATAAGTAATAACAACTGGCAAAGGTAGGTTTGTCAGTGGAATTGGTAGGACCATGGAATGAAAAATGTGTATGAAAGGACGCCTGTACTCTGAACCCTCTAGAAAAAGTCCAGTACTTCCTGTCTCCATCACTCATAAAATAGTCCCACTGTCTGATTTGCAGTGTGTTTTCTTGATTATTCGCTCATGAACTGCTCATGAGAAAACATGGGAGTTCCCCTGTGGGCTGTGATTTGGATGCTGTGCCTGAACTGGTGGTAAAAATCCAACCTATACCTTTGTGAATTGCTCTGGGTTCCAGTACAATCGTGAGGAGATCTAATCTATAAGTTCTTTTTCCTTATTGTTGAAGATGATCTAGATGTACTCCCTTTCCCCAAAGCAATCTCTCTCACTTGTCCAAAAATACATTTGTTGCTGTACAAGAGGGAAGTGAAACACTAAATAGTTCTGCAACATTAAGTATTAAGCAGATAACACTTCCTATATCTTAAGTGTTTCTGCATTTCCAAGACAGGCATTTAAGATCCCATAATTGAAGGTCCAAGATTGAAAAGTATCTCAGACCATTTAATTTGATGGATATGAGCCCTGAAGTCAATGGATACAAGTATTCTGTGCAATAATGTCTTCCATGTTGATACATTTGGAGTGAAACACTTTTTCCAATTTGGCTACTTATTGTTTAATTTTAGAAAATTTCTCATTCAGGACACAACAGGAGCAGATTTTTCTGGCCAACACTGAATAGGGCAAGATGATAACTGGCATAAAAGACATAAAACAAGGCCAGGAATCTTTAGCCTTAAAATCTTTGAGGTAATCAGCCTGTGGGTTGTGTGTACTAGGGAAGTTTATAATAAGGAAGCAAACAAACACTCATGAACTCTGGGGAAGTGTGAGGCTGTAACTACTTTTGTGGTTTTGCCAACCTCTAGTCTTAACTAATCTATAGTTTTAAAGTCTCATTGATATGCCAGGCAACTAACTTATGATTAAAACTAACCAAAGCTGCCCCCACCACTCCCATTTCTCAAAAGGTATTTCAACAAGACGTGACTCTTTCAGACTATTTTTCTATTGCCTTTGTCTGCAGCTCCCTTGCGCAGAGCGACAGCACTAGTTTTAGCTGTCTCAATGTCACAGCATGCTTCACTACCAAATATCCCAGGAAAGGCTATCCTTTTACCCAGTGCATACCACGGTGGACAGTTCACCTTTACTTTTAATCATCACTGTCACATTTTTCTTCCTACACTGAAAGCATTTCCACCTCCTTTTCAGTAACACAGACATCTAGAAATAGGAAGAAATATTATTCAAGAAACAGCAAATCAATAAAAGACCTCTGGAATACATCACATTCTCTAAAAACCTGCTTCTTTATGTGCATAGTAGCAACCACTGTTAAATAATGAATGCAATTTACATTACTCATCTAAAAAAATCATTTCTTAACTCAATCATCATTAAACTCAGTATTGCAACCTAATAGTGCACAAGATTAGAAAATATATGGAGACCAAGGCAGTAGCTTATTTCAGTGGGAGAAAGAACATCTTGGGGGGGGGGGGTTGCATTAGTGCAGGGGTGCTCAAACCTCAGCCCGTGGCCCAGATCTAGCTTTCAGCTGGTTTATCCTCTTGTGGGCCATGGTCCTGTGCACTAGATTGGGTGTTCGGGGCAGCATGGGACCCGCTGCTGGGGTGTAGACTAGGTGGGGTTGACACAAGGCCTGATCTAGCTTGCAGACTAGCCCCATGCCATTCATCTGGCCCACAGGGCCAAATCCTTGAGCATTGCTGTATTAATGTCCTTCACTCTTTTAGTAATCAGACATGATGCTACCAGCATCATTCCTGCATGTGTCATTGGCTTAGAAATTGGCCTGAATTAACTGTGCTAGCCCAGTAGGATGTTTGGTTCAGGTGGACGTTTCAGCTGTTGATTCTTAGAACACACAACTAGAGTGAGAGCCTCCTCCTGGGCTCCTGAGAAAAGTTACATGTGGGGCTTTGATTGTCTTAGGTGAAACCATGCAAGGCATAGAGCCCCTCAGCTTCCAGAAGTCTGCACAAGTTGTCCATAGCAGGTGCCTTGCAGGAGGCAGCCCTTTCTGTGATTGGTAGTGATGGCTAAGTCAGGGCTGTGGCTTCAGAAAGCATTCTGGACCAAAGTTTCTTCTGGTACGAGTTAGCCTGGCCCTGCTGAAACCAGCAGAGTGCTGCCAAATATACAAGCAGAGAATTAATCTTCAGCATGTCCATTTTAAAAATACATTAACCTACCTTGCTTTTCAATGTCATTTAAAATTTTAAAAGACTGAATTTCAGTTAAAACATTCCTCTAGTACATGGGAGGCTGGTGCCTCCTGAGTCTGGGGGGGACACCCACAGAAGCCAGCTTTGGAAGCAGGGACGGGGCTGGCGAGCACCTGCAGAAGCCGCCAGCAGCATCAGCAGTAAGGGATGGCCCTATTGGGGGGGGGGGT
>NW_017729031.1:56651323-56659219 GCF_001723915.1 Gavialis gangeticus
AGGAACCCAAGGCCTGCCTGGCGGCACCAGCTGTGTAAGCGCTGGTTGACCTCGCCAATACAGGCCTCGTGCCCTGGTACATATAGGTAGAGGCAAAGCACAATGTTATAATTACTAAATGTATAAACTGCTGTAGCCACTCATTGCATTTTCCCTCTAATTTTGCAAGCATACTTGCTTCTGATTGTGTTTCTAAGAGCTAAAATTGTACAGTCATTGAACTAAAAGAAAATGATTTCTGCTTGAGAGTATAAGGACAGCTCTGCATCCATGAATGAGTCACCCTCAGGCACTGGCATTTAATTTATGAGCTATTTACCTCTTTGTACACACCCTAGCAGAAACAATTATAGTTAGTAAATTGTTGATCTTATCAGGGCTGCTTAATGGTACTACTGCTAACTCCAATAATTCTGTGCTTTGAAACTTAAATAGAATTTATAACCTACATCTCATATTTTACATACAATCCACAATTTAGAATGTTTTAACTTTTATAGCCAATGAGTTTCTCTTCCATTTTCAAAAGACAACAAAGGCAGTTTCTTTTCCTCACAATTTTGGTGATGCAGCTCTTCTGCAGCAGAGAAAGAGAGAACATCAAAACACTTAACTAAGCTCTTGTATCTTAATGGTTTTACATGTCACAGATGAGTTTTCTCTTGTGCTGGAAAACAAGAATCTGGGGAGGTCGAGATGGAATAACATGATGACAAGGAATTGTGTTCAACATAGCTTGTCTTGTATCTGAAATCATGCCTGTGATTGCCTCCTTCCATTTAGTGCTGTGGATTCCCCCACTGATCTGGGATACTCTTACCTCACTACAGGATGTCTTACACTACAGTCTTAACTGTGTTGTAGCACATGGTTGTTAAGCAGGGCTACAGCATCTGATTTCTAATGCCTTACGTGTACAGTGGGCAAAACAAGTGCCCTAGAACCCTTTTATGTGCTGTCTACTTGGATATCAAACACTTTCTGGGGTCAAAAAGAGATGAAGCCTCTGCCAATGAAGTGCCAAACCAACTGGATCATAAATTAACATTTAATTAGAGTCTAGCCTGTGTTCAGCTGTCACAAAATCTCTCTCCTTCCCTACATATTACCCCTTAAGTAGCTTCACCAACTCTCTGGTTAACTAGCCCCTAGGCTGCAGATACCGGCAAACTATGAGTTACCTATAGTCATAAAGGCATCAGTGGTGCAGTAGTGTAACTTTCTTCAAGTTAGATAAACTCCTACTGTTTGAAGAGGCTTTCATTCATTCTAGTCTCTATTTTTTCAAGAAAGTCCCCTTTCTTTGCCCCTGTTACAGGCCCACATCATTTTACTGTTTCCTGAGATGAGGGAACTCATGTAATTTATGGCAGATGGCAGTCCAGAGTCTAGCCTGCATTCAACTGTCACAAAGTCTCTCTCCTTCCCTACATATTACCCCTGAAGTAGCTTCATCAACTCCCTGGTTAACTAGCCCCTAGGCTGCAGATAACGGCAAACTATGGGTTACCTATAGTCATAAAGGTATCAGTGGTGCAGTAGTGTAACTTACCAGTTTCAAGCCAGGTTCAAATTAGATTTAGCTCAAAACTGAAAATGTTTCCATAGTCTCAGCTGGAAGGAGCAATGCTCCAAAATTTGCAGTAATTGCCAGTCTCGGGGCAGGAACTGTAGACACGTTATAGGTCATAAATAACCAACACCTAGTGTCTACCCACGGTGCACCTGTTTACAGTTAGTACTCACGGTCCTGCTTTCCTAGAAACACTTCATCAAAATTTAGGCCAAACTGCATTGCTACTCTTGCATCTATATAGCTTACAGAACAACCTGCACCATAACATGTAGCCATGATTGCACATACTCAGTCATCTATAATCTTTGTCCTTCAAAGCTCCTTCTGTTGTGCAAATTTCCTGCCCTGCAGGTGGAATTCCACTGAACAACACTGTTCCGGTAATAAAGGCACTCCCTTTCCACAGGATAGATGGAGCATTAATGGGCTAGGAATGTATGTGCCTCTATTCATCCATTCTACATCTTCAGGTTTACTTCCCTTCTCATACAAGGAGAAATCTAATTTGCTATTACTTGTGTCTTTGCAATGTCAGAAGTGGATGTTGATATCAATGTAATTTACAGTACAGAATCAAACGTTCTGCATATGGAAAACAAAATGTTACTGGAATTCTGTAAATGCAGTGAGAGCTATTCTGTTGTCTGATATGTTGAACTGGCTCTTTTACCAGGGTAGGTGCACATATGTAACTGATTAGAATACCAGGTACACTGTGCTGCAATATGCGTCTGCTCTAAAAGATCAGTAACAGGCCCTACCTTGTAGACAGAAGCCAAGAAACAACTGCATCAAAAACAGCCTTGAAACAAAAGCATTTACTTTAAAACTTTAAAAGCCAAACTAGCACACTATTTCAATCCATTAGAATACCATGATGAATGCCAGCACTTTGATTTTTTTTTCAAAGCATCCAGTGGTTTTCCTAGTTTAACTGAAGTGAAATGATAGGATTAGCATAATCAAACATATGTAATTAGTATTAGTAGTGTCATTAAAATAGACCAGCATGTGTTTTAAACAGGTATTAATATTGTAAAAGAATCTCTCTCTGCACCTCGCATAAGCAGGGCTCACAGATGAGAAGAACTACAATACGATGTTTACCATTTGCAAAATTTAAACCTGGCTAAAGATACGCAAGTTTCTTCTTTACAAAAGGATTTTATAGCCACAACTTACATGTGGTTTAAGTAATGTTCACCATTTAACCATAGCTGATAAGGAGGGTAATACATCATTATTGCTGACTTCTACTGTAAATCTTATAAAATCTGGTAACCCCAAGAACACAACTAAATGCTGTACTGAAAAACAAGTTACGGTATTTGAAGCTAAAAGAGTTATTAATCAGATCTGGTGGCAAGTAGCACATGCTATTTTGCAGCCCCTCCTGCCCCCCCAAATTCCAAAGAGAAACTCTTGCTGCCTGAGTCAGCAGGGCTGGGGAGCACCGCACAGGAGGCACTCAGCTCTCAGCAGGCAAAGCTTTAGCAGAAACTGCTGGGCAATCATGACCAGCATTAATATAGTGCTGAAAGGAACTCAGTTAAGCCATCTCAGCTCCAATACAGTTGCTGTGACAGGAATCCTGTGTGGTAAGAAAGAAGAGATTCTGTAAGGAAGGAAAATAAGGCTCTCATTTAGCATTTTCAACCCAGACTTCTTGATGTATAAGCTTCTTGACCAACTAGATTCTATTGTCTGGGAAAAGTACAGCCCGTTTCCATTGGAGGTGGTAGGAAGGTGGATGGAAAGTTGTAGCAGGCAGGGATTGGTGCAAAAGCATCAGAAAAACTCAGGAAATATAATGCTGCAACAGTGAGGGACTAGAAAGCAGATAAAAAACAAGTAACCATGAGCTGAAGCCAATATAATAAGCAAAATAAAATTCATAAAAGGAAATTCAAAGCATTGTGAACTTCCCCGGTACTCTGTAGACCTTTGTGAAAAGGTGAATTGATCTCCTTGTCTGGAGCACAAAAAATGTAGTGAGGAAACACCAAATTCATATTTGAAAGGTAAGTTCATATTCCCTGGCAAAATACTGTGGGCCTATAAAGATGCTAAATGGGGCTGCTATGGGGTAACAGTCTGCTTCACAGCTGTTGGTGCTCCAGTAAGAAACTGGAGATAGGCCTCTGGAGAGTCTCTCGTGCAGGTTAGGGTCAGAGAGGAAAGCAATAAAGGTGATGTTGTGGCTGGGGTCTGCTATAGACCACCATGCCAGGAGGAAGTGGTGGATGAGGCTTTCTTTCTTCAAACAGCTAGCAGAAGTTTCCCAATCACAGGCCCTGGTTCTCATGGGGGACTTCAATCACTGACATCTGCTGGGAGAGCAACACAGCAGTGTGCAGGCAATTTAGGTAGTTTTTGGAGTGTTGGGGACAACTTCCTGGTGCAAGTGCTGGAGCAGCCAACCAGCAGCCATGCTCTTCTTGACCTGCTGCTCACAAATAGGGAAGAATTGGTGGGGAACGTACTAGTAGATGGCAACTTGGGCACCAGCAACCATGAGATGACTGAGTTTAGGGTCCTGAGGAAAGGAAGGATGGAGAGCAGTGAAGTAAGGACCCTGGATTTCAGAAAAGCAACTTCAGAGTCCCTTATGGACCTTGTGGGTAGGATCCCCTGGGAAGCCAGACTGAGGGGGAGAGGAGTAAAGGAGACCTGGCTGTACTTTAAAGAAGCCTTACTGAGAGTGCAGGAACAAACCATCCTGATGTGCAGGAAGACTAGTAAGTAGCAAGTGTGGCAGAAGACCAGTTTGGCCTAGTATGGAACAATTCAGTAAACTAAGTCACAAAAAAAAAGCTTATAAGTGGAAACTTGGACAAACAACTAGGGAGGAGTATAAGAGTATTGTTCAGGCACACAGGGATCAAGTCAGGAAGGCCAAAGTGCAATTGGAGTTGCAGCTTGCAAGGGATGTGAAGGGTAACAAGAAGGGTTTTTACAAGTATGTCAGTAACAGAAGGAAGATCAGGGAAAGTGTGAGTCCCTTAATAAATGGAGCAGGCAACCTTGTGACAGGATGCAGAAAAGGCTGAAGTGCTCTATGCCTTTTTCACCTCAGTCTTTACAGGTGAGGTCAGCTCCCAGACTACTGCACCTGTCATCACAGTTTGGGGAGGAGGTGAGCAGCCAACTGGTGGAAGAACAGGTTAGGGACTATTTAGAAAAGCTGCCCATATACAAGTGCATGGGAACAGATGGGATGCACCCGAAGGTACTGATGGAGTTGGCTGATTGCAGAGCAATTGTCCATCATCTTTGAAAACTCATAGCTATTAGGAGAGGTACCAGATCATTGGAGAAGGGCAAACATAGTGCCCATCTTTAAGAAATTGAAAAAGGAGGATCCAGGGAACTACAGACCAGTCAGCCTCACTTTAGTCCCTGGGAAAATCATGAAGCTGATCCTCAAGGAATCCATTTCTAAGCACTTGGGAGGAGAGAAGGTAATTACGAACAGTCAGCATAGATTCACCAAGGGCAAGTCATGCCTGACCAACCCGATTGCTTTCTATGACAAGGTGACTAGCTCTGTGGATGCGGGGAGACCAGTGGATGTGGTGTACCTTGGTTTTAGCAAGGCTTTTGATATGGTCTCTCACCACATTCTTGCAGGCAAGCTCAGGAAGTATGGGTTGGATGAATGGACTGTAAGGTAGACAGAAAATTGGCTAGAGCATTGGGGTCAGAGGACACATCTACACGAGAGTCTTTAAGGTGCATTAACCTAAATTTAAGGTGCAGTAAGGTGCACACCTACACATGCACCCCCCTTAATGTGCTTTAAAAATGGCAAATTTAGGCCAGTTGCACCTAAATTTAATACCTGCAAATGCAGGTATCAAATTTAGGCATACATAGTTAAAGCACATTAATGAAAGCATAAATGCATTAAAGTACATTAATGCTGTGTGTGTGTGGGAACAACTTTAGTCCCAAGTCAGTCCATACAGAGTTAATGTGCTTTAACACCTGTGTACGTAGATGCCTGCGTAAACCTGCTTAATGCACATTAAGATAATGTGCTTTAAATTTAGGAGCACTTAAATGCACATGTAGACATGCCCAGAGGGTAGTAACCAATGGCTTGATGTCTAGTTGGCAGCCAGTATAAAGTGGAGCACCCCAGGGTTCGTCCTGGAGCCAGTTTTGTTCAATATCTTCACCAACAACCTGCAAGATGGCATAGAGTGCATCCTCAGCAAGTTTGCAGATAACACAAAGTTGCGGGGAGTAGTAGATATGCTGGAGGGTAGGCCTAGGATTCAGAGTGACCTAGACAAATTGGAGGATTGGGCTGGAAGTAATCTCATGAGATTCAACAAGGACAAGTGCAAAGTCCTGCACTTCAGACACAAGAGTCCCATGCACTGGTATAGGCTGGTGACTGACTGGCTGCAAGAAAAGGACTTGGGGGTTACAGTGGACAATAAGCCAAATATGAATCAACAGCGTGCCTTTGTTCCCAATAAGGCTAACTTCATATTGGGCTGCACTGGTTGGTGTGTTGCCAGCAGGGCAAAGGGCAGTGATTATTCTCTTTTATTCAGCACTGGTGAGGCCATACCTGGAGTACTATGTCCAGTTTTGGGGCCCCCCACTACAAAAAGAATGCAGACAAATTGGAGAGTCCAGCTGGGGGCAATAAAAATGGTTAGGGGGTGGGGCACATGACTTGTGAGGGGAAGCTGAGGGAACTGGGCTTATTTAGTCTGCAGAAAAGACCAAGAAGGGATTTAATAGCAGCCTTCAACTACCTGAAAGGGGGTTCAAGAGCATGGAGCTAGACTGTTCTCAGTGGTGGCAGATGACAGAACAAGGAACAATGGTCTCAAGTTGCAGCAAGGGAAGTTTAGGTTAGATATGAGAAAGAATTTTCTCACTAGAAGGGTAATAAAGCACAAGAACAGAGGGGTTGTAGAACCTTCATCCTTGGAGGTTTTTAACACCTGGCTAGACAAAGTCCCCACAACAGAACAGAGAGCATGTGCCGTGCAGCTCCCCCGCCACACCTGCATTAAGCCTTGGCCCCAGCCTGCTCTGCACCCGCTCCAGACTTGCCTCAGCCACAGTGAAGCAGCTGGGACCGATGTGCACAGCCCCGCCCCTGGCCTACCCCAGACTGCCTGCCCATGACGAGCAGTGGTGGCTGTGGCTGGGCAGAAGCTCCTGCTGGGCACGGGGAAAGTGACCCTTCCCCCTTGCCACTGCTGGACCCTTCTTGCTGCAGCCACCTGAAGCCCGCACCCGCCCAGCTCTGCAGCTCAGCTCTGGGAGGCCACAGCAAGGTCCTGGCAGTGGCAAGGGGGAGGTGGATGCTTTTCCCCCACAACCCAACAGCAGCTTTTTCCTGGTTGCCACTGCAGCCCATAACGGGTAGACAGTTCAGAGTTGGGGTGGGGCAGGCCAGGGTTAGGACTGTGAATAAGTCCCAGCTGGTCCAGAACTGAGCCATGCCAGTCAGGCTGTCTGGAGCAGGCGCAGGGTGGGCTGGGCCCAGGTGCGTGGGTCCCTGCCAGTACAACAGAGCTGGGGCCAGCAGTGGTGGTCAGTGGTGGTGGCAGCTGGAAGAAGCCACTGCCTGGGCTGCCTAGAAATGCAGTCCAGCTGCAGAGCCACCCCAGCCCCTTGTGTGGCTGGGGGTGGCAGGATGGACTACAGGCTGTATGATGCCTAGGCCAGGTGGGACCGAGGGACCTGCCGCAGGCCAGACAAAGTTCTTCTGTGGGCTTGATCCAACCCATATTTTTCCCACCCCCAATTTAAGTGAACACATTGCAGAAACCAATACTTTTATATTTTGCTCAACTGCCTAAGTCCAGATCTGGGGGCCCAGCCCTCTTGCCCTGTGCTGCTTACATGGACCAGAGAATTGATCCCCTGAGACAGGGGGGTTCTTCTAGGGAATCACCCTAATGTGGCACAAAACAGAGGAAGTTGGCTGTTCTTCATAAACACTGCGCCTCATTGCCAGGAACAGAGAGACTTAGAAAATGTTTGGAGTTAGAAACTGTTAGGAGTTCATATCTTTAACCCCTTCAAATTTATATTATTGCTGCAAAAAATAAGGATTGTAAGTGCAATATAATTTAATGCAACACTTGCCAGGCTGCACTGCAGGTTGGAGATGCAAAGGTTATTAGAAATTGCTGTTTAATCTCATGTTATGCTTCATTATGCCCTAGCACTTACTTTTTATGCACTTGCACACAGTGAAGAAAACTCCATAGGTAACACATCTCTTAAGCTTGCCACCGAATGAATGATCCATAGTTTCATAGATTTAGGGTCGGAAGGGACCTAGT
>NW_017729031.1:56659230-56660642 GCF_001723915.1 Gavialis gangeticus
TCTATCGCGCCTGTACAGCCTATAGCCCCTAATGTTAACAGCCCAATGGGGCTGATGGGCCAGATTAATGGCAGGAAATGTGAAGTATACCTCAAAATAGTGAGATTTGCTTATTAACATAAAACACCCCAAACATATATATAGGCATTCACCAAAGTACAAAAATATTTTTTAATCTGAAACATGAAAAAACTGTCCTCTGTGATTGGAATTTTTTTCTACATGCTGCTCAATCTTTGCGTTATTCCATTAACTCTATGGTTCTCAATCTTTTTAGACTCAAGACACCCCCTTTTAGATTCAAGACTCAATGCCAACTCTTAACTTTCACTTAGTTTTTGACTACAGAGAAATAACAGAGCAACTCTTGTGTTGCAAAGAACTCAGACCACAGCAGGTCAGAATGCTTTCGACACTAGGGATTTGTATGTGAAATCTCTGGGTATATCTTGTAAATTGTGTGCAGGTGTCTGTACAGTGCTAATATTGCACAGGACCTGCAACACCCTTAAAAAGATCTTAAAGCACCCTAGGCTGCTAGAGTGTCCTGGTTAAGGAACACTAGACTAACTTGTTCATTTTTTAAGTGTTGCCTTCTGCAATAAATTGAAAGATGCTAAAAGCCAATATGAAAATAATCTGTCAAAATTAACTGGATGGAAAATGTTTTTGTCCTCCGGAAAAATGTGCAGATAATTGATACAATACAAAGAGTAGAATCTACTGCATTGAAAAAAAATTCTAGCCAGAATAGTTCAGGTTAGTTTGTATAGTTAAATATTAAATACAATCAAAAGACCCAACAAAATATAGGCAGTGATAAATTATGCAGTTATTGTTTCAGATATATTTCTTCATTTGTATAAAGCTGTATTTTTACCTTTTGGACTTTCCTGCTCTACTAAAATGACACCCTAAAAAGCTTCACTTGGGACAGAACATAAACTTATTCCTCAGGCGTCAGGAAGGTGTTTCAAAGTTTGTACCGTTTTTGGAGTATGCCTGCAAAAGGAGTGTCAGGTTCCTACACTAAAGCTAAAAAGTGGCTTTCCTGGAACTCTGGCTATTACTCCTTCACTTTTTACTCTGGCTAAAACCTGGCATGATCCACTCTGCTGTCCCCACTACTCTGACTTCCAGGAGAATAAAATTGCTTTAGTTACCTCATCATGGATTTGTTCTCAGTGCAGGCTTGTTATCCTAATTCCTTTAGGTTATATAGTATCAAAATAATGCTACTGTGAATGTTGTATTAGGGATGCCAAGCAAATACCCGAGTCCTGATATTAAGAGAGCTGTAGCCTCTCCAACCTTGCTTTAGAGTGTTCATTTCGCCCATCTCCCTGAGTGACAGAAATAAAACACACTTTTTTTTAAAATGAGGGTCACATGCATTCCCTCCCCACCTCCCC
>NW_017729031.1:56665642-56677106 GCF_001723915.1 Gavialis gangeticus
GTATTAGGGATGCCAAGCAAATACCCGAGTCCTGATATTAAGAGAGCTGTAGCCTCTCCAACCTTGCTTTAGAGTGTTCATTTCGCCCATCTCCCTGAGTGACAGAAATAAAACACACTTTTTTTTAAAATGAGGGTCACATGCATTCCCTCCCCACCTCCCCAGTGCAGTTTAGGAAGTGGTGCCCTAGTTTGGACAGTAAGTCATCCTGTGGCACTGACTTTGATCTGTGTCCTTTGCTGGAGAGAGTAAATGTGGCTCAAAGGGAGCATAACAGGAGCTGACCAGCACTGTAGATAGAATTACAAGCATTTCCATTATCTTACTAACAGCATGAATTGCCACAAACCAGTTGCTCTTTCCAAGTTTTTAATAGAAGAAATCAAGCACAGGAAGGCCACACTTAGGAGCCCTGGGAATTATCACCATCTCTTACACCAACACTGACCCTGCCATACCTGTAACTCAAATGTGCTAGGATGCATTTTCAAAGACAAGCAAGCTACCTCCAGTAACTTCACTGCACCACAAAAGCAGTTGCAGGACTAAACTCAAGCTTTTAGTTTTATTCCCATTTTAATAATATATTTAAATCGACAATACCCAGAGAGTACAGCTCTTGGTCATAGTTAAAGGGGTGTGCAAGTAGCTACACAGGCAATCTACATCCCTAGAACTGATCGCATGGCTGGACACTGGCCTCTTCCTTTAACTTTTAACTTCCTTTAGCTTTTATAACCCGTGTCCCTCAATGGGTTAACTACTTTGTTTATCCCATTTGACCTCTTCAACCCACCTTTGCTTCTTTCTGCAGGGTCTCCTCTTTTCTGCTCCCTTTTCCTATCCTTTGTATTTAAATGATTTTATTCTTTTCTTATTTAGTATCCCAGTTTTCTGAAAGTCCATTCATGGCATCTGACAAAGTAAGCTGTCTACATAAGCTCATGCCCCTCTGAATAAGTTAGTTTCTAAGATGCCACTCTCCCCCACCTTTTGCCTGACTACAGACTAAAGTGATTACCTCTTTCCTCTCTTCTTTTAAGTAGATATCTGTTTCTAATGGCCTGAAAACTTGATCTGAGAGGGCTACATACAACAAACTCCACTGGGTCAACCCCCACAATTTAATAATACTCCTTTCAAAACAATCTAAGCAAAAAAACTCCAGCCTCAAAGAGAAAACAAATTTTTATATATATTTTGCTCTCAGCAGTCAAAAAACACTTATGCTGTATCCTTTTTATTATCATTACTATCATCTTTCAATAAATGTCCATCTACAAATTCATTAACTTTTTTGAGACAAATCAGTGGCATCCTAATCTTCCAATTCCCATGAAAGACACACTTTTAAGATACAATTGCAGCTGCCCCACACTGCCAGTTACTGTATCATACACGTCTTAAAATTCTGTAATCAGCAGCCACCAGGTGCCGTATCACATTCAGCACACCACAGTCAGTCAATACAGACATCCCCAAACACACCAAGGCTGGTTTTGTCAAATGTTTTATTGAGTGTAGACATCTGGAGTACTGTAAAACATGCATTATCTGTAGATTCAAAAAGGAGCAAGCCACATTGTCCTCACTGTCAAACGTGTCAGGCTTGGCATACATGATGGAGATTAATGAAGTATCATGAGAGTAATATGGTTCCTGAAAAGCTTCTACAATTTGGAGTAGGGTCTTAATCGTTTGAAATTCAAAGCTGTTCACATTTAGTGAACTTGTATGTTCACTGGGGGTGCCATATTTTAATTCAAAACAAACAAGTAATTTCAATTTGGGGGGGGATTTTTCCCTAGATATATACTGTATGTTTTCTGTTTTCAGATATTCCTGTCTAAATAAAAATTCATATGCCTTTTGAAGCAGCACAGTTTATTTCTGATTAATGAACAACATATGATATTCATTTCTTCTTGGGTTGTTGAGGTGTATTAAATTTAAAGAAGATAATATCTCCATCCTCAACTATGTAATTTCTGCCTTGTTGTCTGTATTTTCCAGCAGCCTGAAAATAGAAAAGACAGGAAAGAAATGAATTACTACTTTAACCACAAGCATATAAAAGAAAACCCCAATTTAAAAGTATTATATATTTTGGTTAAAACAAAATTTAAAAAAAATGACGACTCTGACACTTGTAACACCTTGATTTGGTGGAACTGGATTTTAGAATCATAATTTCCTCTCCACTGAAATTAGATTTTATTACATGCTGTTAATGTTACATTTCTATGTTGCCTGTAAACACTAACTCATTAGATACAAGTGGATAAAATACATCTTAAAAATATTTTTCTTTTAGCTTTTAAGGGTTTTATTCCTGCTTCTAAAATTTCTTCAGGGGCTCATCATCACTTTAAGACTAGTCATAGAGGAGGACAATCAACCCATGGTTTAAATCTTAGCAGTATGGCTACCAAATAGTATACAGACTCCTTCCAGGTGCTCTGCTGATGTTCTTCCATCAAATAAAAAATAGAGTTAAAAACAAAAGATGGGCTCAGCACGCAAAAAAGTTGTAATTGTGCATGCCTTACTTTTCAAGCAGAGTACTCTTCTATGCTTTTGCACAGAAAATGAAGAGCTGTTGTTGGGTATTTCTTTAGAGTAATTTAACTGTGATCAAATTTGCTGGTGATACAAAAAATGGAAGCATATCAAGTACAGAGAAGGATAGAAATAACTGCAAGGGTAGGGGTGAAGAAGAAGGCTGAGAAGACTAAAGGAGGTTTGGTACTATCCTACTCTCCACTTCCTTTATTCAGGAAGAAGAAATAAATAGAGCAGATACAAAATAACCAGCAACTCTACTAAACATCAACATCCATTAAAGCTTATTAATTTTTTCCTCTCCAATTCTGGTCTATTTTTTAAAAATTAAGCCAACTGTTCTACTAGCTACAGGGAAGGTATGGAGTCAAAATTTGGGGGGAGGTGGTCTGCTTTCTATCAATAAATATATATATATTTTTAACCAAAGGACCTACAGCATAGAAAACTTGTGAGTCACTGCTCCAGCTCAACAGCCCTTCCTGTTTTGAAATTTCCTCTTGCAAGGGAAAGTGCTTCCATGCAAGACCTCACTGTGCCATTATTCTCAATGACACTGTCACAGTGGTGGCACACTAAGCTCCCATTACACGAAAGCTGTTAACTAATGACCTTAGTTACAGCAGAATAGATCAGATTAATGCTACATAGTTACTTTAACACCTTTCTGTCAGAAAAACTTGCTCTGCAAAGCAACATGTTTCCTATATTGCTGCCTAGGAATCTAGAAGCTCAATGATCTTGTAGCTGTCATTCTTGAGTTCAATGGCACAACCGGTGATTCTAACCTACAGTAAACCTTAGATGTAACAGCCTGCACAATCAACAAACACTTACTGCCACAGTAATTACCTTATCCCATCTGACACTTTATTAATATAGAAATAAAAGCTTATACATGTTTTTGTATTTTTCTTTTGAAAATGGGTTTACACTATAAAAGGTTTGCTCTCAAGGCATATTAGTAGGTCTTCCCTTTGAAGAGCCCAATAATACTGACAAGTCAAGAGTAATCAGATTATTTGGTTATATAAGCACTAATAAAACTGTTAAAAAAAAAAATCAGTAAGCTACAACACAGGTAAATGGAATTTCTACAGTTAATACATAAATTATTCACACATATTTACAAATAACTTGGTCTACACAAAATAAATGTTAATTTTTTCTAACATACCACTGCACACTGTATAGTCAGTCTCCTTTAATTAAATACATTTTGACACACTAATGTAAGTTTGTGTGTTTTGTTTGGGTTTTTTTTCACCAGTTTACAATTAATTAAAAGTGACAGTGTTCCTTTAAATTCTCTAGAGACCATTTAATCCATTTCCATTGCTATCAGAAACACTGGTTGAAAAAATCAATACCCATTTGTGAATCTTGAGTATGTATTAAACAAGACACGTCTAACCAGTTCATTTGCACTTGAAAGCAGCCATCTGTAGAAGCCAGCTTTGCCTAAGCAGATATGATTGCTAATAATGTGATATCCCTGTAGACTACAAAGCCCACACAGAGCTATTCAGTGTATAGTTCACAGCACTGGCATTAAATTAGTTATGCTGTACTGGTGTTAGACACACAAAATCAAACTTAAAAATCGATCAACTTGATAACATACAAAGCAAGCAACTCGCATTACTACTGTTATTTCAGATTACTCCAAAATGCATCCAAATTCAGCTTAGAAAGGCAACGTAAGGTAATTAATATTGCTTATAGCCCAAGATAGTCTATTTAATAAGATCTACGTAATATCATTTTTTTAAAACAAAGATTTTATTTTACTTCAGTTTTAAAAAGTTTGTTATTGGCAATGCAAATGTGCATACTCTAGTGATGCATTATAAACTGTACCAAAATCTTATTATAATTTTATATTTTTAGCAAAACCTCACATTTCTGGATGCTTACATTATAAAAAATTAAATAAAAACATTCATGATCATAATAGGTACTAATATAACATTGTTTTAGGCAGATTCTTAAGCTCTGTACATCATGAGGTACTTAACTTACTCTTGGCATAATTCAATTCTCAGCAACACAAACAAGGTTTCTGATGCTAGAACATTAGATTTATTTATGGCTGTGGCTTAGTTGTACCACTGTAATTCCACTTCCCTTTCTGGAAGATAGTTCACATGCCACAATGAACCAATTATAGTGGGATTTTTTTTTCCACTTCCTGGGGTTCAAACAGACCTATTAAAGCCCTGCTGCTCAGTATGATCTTCCTTAGCGATACTCCTAAGAATAAGCTCAATCTGAAATGACAGTTTTGCATACCTTTCAAGCTATCAAATAGAAAACAATGAGGCAAAGCCTTTCAAATTCTTTAACACAATACAACAGGGACTATCAAATACTGAGGTGGGTTAAAATAACTAACTTTTTATATAATTTGTAATTTTAACATACACATTTAAATAAATGTCAGCAATGCTACATAAGCAATACAACACCCATCAAATCTGTATGAAAAAGGGAACTATCGCTCCCTTCTAATACAAGCAAGAACTGAACAAATACAATAGCAATAAAAAACAGGATAGCTCTTCTTAAGGCACTGATTTGCTACATCTAATTTATCTCCATGTTTAATAACTGCAAATCAGATTTAATTTATCTGCTGTAATAAGGGCACAACTTTGGGCACCCAATCAGTCTCTGCCCTCTAGTGTTGAGAAAGCAGATAAAATTTCTCATCTTAATAAAACTCTAACTACAAAGTACCAGAAGGGGAAAAAAGTTTTCAGTACCTATTCAGTAAAAAATAGCCAAAAAACTTGGTCTGCTATATTTTCCCAAGCTACATATAATTACTAGGGGCACTATAAAATCAGGATGCTGAAAGATAGATTTGATCCTCAGACAGAAAATATTGCATCTATCAAGGTAAAACTAGCTACCTAAAATGGTAGATGTTATGCTTTTAATGATTGTGACCAGAACCTGATTAGATTTCACTGCTTTAAAAATGCACTTCTGTAATAATGTAGTCCCTTAAACATTTGGATTAGAAATTTGTATAGTAATGGCTTCAGTGATAATAGAAAATAAATTTACTTTTTATTTAAAAATGCAGACAGCTAGTGATTTTAAACTAATTAAAAAGTTAGATATCTTTTCTGATTCTATAGAGTCAAAAATCATTTTAAATCTTACCAAAACACTAGCTTGGTCCTTCCTATTAAAATATAATAGCTAAAACCATACATGCATGCAAAAGTTAAGAACAACTCTTGCTCTTAATGTTGACAATCAAATCAGTCCCTTAGCCACCATATCTTGGTAACTAAAATTGTCACATCTTTGTTAGTTAAGTTATTGTATTTTAATTCTTTCACAAGTATAGAAAGACAATACATCTGTGGTCTATTATTAGAGGTGACTGTCAGATTCACTTACCACCAGGGACTTCTTTCCAATGAAAAACAGACTTGAAATGGGAAAATGGTGTGTATGGAGGAGGGGAGAAGGAAAAGATGGGGAAGCTCACCTTGACAGCTGCTTCCGAACCTCCTTCTTTAAAATCTTCATATTTCATTACTTCAGCCATAATGAATCCCTTTTCAAAATCTGTGTGAATCTTTCCTGCTGCCTGAGGAGCCTTCGTCCCTTTCTGTCAAAGAAAGACCAGAAGAAAATTAATTGCATTTAAGAAGATTGATTACAGGAGAGCGATTCCTCCTTTCTGGTATGCTTTTCAGGCTCTGCTGAAACTTTGTTTCGTATCAGTTAAAATGTCAAGCACACAACTGACTAATTCTCAATATTGGGACACAGATAGATGCTTGTACCACAGATAAACCAACTGATATTTAAAAGCAGCTTTGTTTTTTCTAATGGTTATCAAAAGCAGTATTGATTTGAGAAGCTGTAATTGCGTTCTGTTGTGGGATTCATTTCGATCTTTAGTTCTCCATACAGAATCCAAGGAACATAAAATTCTACGTAATTTTTAAAGCTGTATTACCAGAGACTTCAGTTGTGTTTAAATATACATTCTCCGCTTTTCAAACAGACTACAGAATCTCTAAAAGTAATACATTTGGAACCATAAAAATACATTACTATGTAGCTTAAACCAAATGATAATATGACTTTATTTCCAGAATTATTTTAACAAGTCTAAATATAGAACAAATGCATATATATTTTTTAAAAGCTGTCACCCACTACTACATCTAAAATTCAATAATTAAAATTATAACTGCACATATTCATGCAACCATCACAAGAGAATTTAAGTTCATGGAGAAGAAAAAAATGCAGCATAATTGCTGCATAGCTTAAATTACAGGACATACATTCTGTGCACATACAACCATGGAAAGAAATCTGAGAAATAATGGCGACCTAAAGGCTGCTTAATAAAGCATGTTAAAGTGCTAAAGAGTCTGACACTGTAAAGCACAGTTTTTACAATAAAAGATGTATTGGGTTAATATGGCTACTCACTGATGCTTACCTGACTAAATATCTTAGCACATTAAATCACAGATACTTACAATCAGTCTCAAGATAAACCAGCTTTCAAATTTTCTAGTAAAGGGCAAGCATTGCTCCTATTGAAAACACTGGACTTTTAGAAGGTGCTTTTTAAACCGGCAAATAACGAAGAGCGGCAAAACATGCATGCTTGATGGTATTTTGTGGACTTAGGTACAAGACCCTGTCTAAGAATAATCACTTAAAAGGGTGAAGTAGGGGGAAAAAGTTAATAATACTCATACATAAGAAAATTGTTTTTAAATCTTTGTTGAGATGCTTCAGCAGCCATAGTAACATTAAATAAAAATGATGGAATTACAGCAGTTTTTGAAAGCAAAAATTACTTTAAAACGTAAATCAAAGCACAGCACTAAAACAGACATACAACACACACCACTTCCAAAACTTGGTATTTTTGCAATCTGTAATACGGAGTTTGTAAGTATGGGCATTTCACAATATTTTTTCAATACTCATCTCTATAATATTCTCTTCTTTCAAATATAGTATTTACATTCAAAAGCAAACCACTACAACACAGCTTATTGTCTTCTGGGAATAAATTAGTCAGTCTCTATGGCTGTAATCAACCTATATCAATATTTAAAATATATATAATATAATTTTTGGCACTAGGAACCACAGAGAAAACTATCAAGATTAACTACTTCTACATATTCAAATCAGTAAAAGATATGAATTATTACACACTGGTTTTAGGTTTTTTGAGCTCAACTGTGTATCCATGAGGAGTATAATGATGTTATATTGCTTTTATTGCTGAAAATGTAATCCGAGCAAAGCAAAGGAGGAAAGAACCACCCGCAACCCAAACAAACTTAGCGAATACAAAATGAAAAGCAACATCAATTTCACTGCAGACAAACCCAGTCACACAGATTAAGCAAGCACAATACTGGTACGTCTTATCTCTGACCACAGGAGGAGGGTAGACAGATTCTACAGGATGAAGAAATTCAGACTATGTAATAGGCAGAATCAATTGTTACCTGCCTCAATCAATGCAGCTCCACTTTCACTGTTCAGCAGCTCACAAATAATTAAAGTTATCCTGGACAAAAACCTCATCTGTAATGACTAGCTAACCGCCACCATGACAAACTTCAAAGTCAGTGATATCAATCTGAATTCAATAGTGTGGAACTGGATATAGCTGATGAATAAGTATGAATCTTACCCTGATGGTCCATGCACGCACTTCATCTGGGCCTGCAGTGAAAAAGTATTCTAGTTGGAGTGCCGCATACCCAGCCTTAATGATCTTTGGTAAAGCACTGAAATAAAATGAAACCAATTCATTCAATATATACACAAGAAACAGCTAAATGCCTCCAGTAATCAATCTGCAGGAAAAGCATCACACATTTGGAAGACATGGGCTCTTCCCCCTATTCTACACTTTCAAACATGTTGACAAACAGGGCAGTTAAAGAAGAAAAAGCTTTTAGAAGAATTACTTTTTGCTATACTATCTTAAAGACAGCATTTTGATTTGTTTATTCAGAAAACACACAAAAAGAAAGGGTAAATTTAAATCATCCTTTCACACAGTACTTCTGGTCTCATGCAATTTTCAGAACCGTAGGTCATAAAAGCTGAACCGTTTGACTGAAATTCAATATTGGAACAATTTATTACAGATATTCAGAAAAATGATGGCAAATTTTTCCTCCACCAGCCCCATTCCCCAGGATGAAGAAAGAGTTTTGGTGATCATTCTCTCTCAAAAATATACATAACTAATACCTATGTTATAATTAAAACACTGTACAGAGATGACAGATGACAGTTAAAAACTTAATTTAAAATAAATCTTTTCACTCTGTCTCATGGTAAAGAAAGGAGAAGATTCTCTCTTTATAATGGTAATTACTCTGTCATTTATTATTCTATCAGCGCAAGCAATTAAATTACTGCAAGGAAATAGTTGATAATAAAGTGTAGGGAAAATGAATGCTAATTAACCTTTGTGTCATGTTCTCTTCCAGATACTTCTGTTTCTCCTCAGCACTCATTTCTTGCAACTTGAGTTCCAAGGCCCCACTAAAAGGAATGACCAAAGCACCTGGGTCATGCTTGTCCACCCACTCTTTAATTTTTATCAACCTGTAGACAAAAAAGGGCACAACATTATCTTGTAGTGCATGCATGACTGTACCACATTCATTATTATCAAGTAGCACATACATATTCATAAGAATTGCACGGTTTTATGATGCCATCTTTTTGTGTATTGCTTTCCAAGGTCAAGGCATTAACAGGCAGTAATTGCTTCAGGTGTACTCTATTAATATTTTACTGTTATCTAGTTTTACTTTAAAATATATGAAATATGAATAATTTTAGAAAATAACAAAATCTTTGGATAACAGAGATATGCAAGTTGGAGCACCTTGATTCTATAAAACTTTCAGCTTCTGTAAACTGAATTTTTCTTACTTCCAAGTCACAGTCCTAATATATGATAAGGTAAAATAAAATCTTTCCTTTTTCCTCTGACTTTGGCTTCTATGATTGTGTCCCAGGGACTTTTAAAGCAGCTGATACTCAGGTGGAAAGAACACCAGACTCTATCAGCTCCTATACAGCAAGCAGCACCCTGGTACCGCTGGCTATTGATCTTGGAGTATATCACAGCTAATGAATACAAGATCGCATGTCTCTTCTGGTTTGTCCCACCCCTCCATTACCTCTTCAGGAAAATACCCCTCAATAGTAGTGATAGTTTTTACTTTTTTGTTAAATGAAGAACCAAAGAAATCTCTCTCCATTTTCCAATAACTGACAACACCAGCTACAGTTTTGCTGCTTGTGAGCTAATGTAATCCAATTTTTACACATTCAAAACTGCAAGATTAGAACTTTAGCTTTATAAAACTAGTTTTTGAAGGTTCGGTGTTTTATTGTTTCTATCTTTGTAAATCTGTACATTTATAACTATAGGAAATACAATATCACTGCAATAATTTCAACAGTAAAAATGTAGTCACATTCCTCTATACTGAAATGCAACAGAACCATTAATAAATTACCAAAACATAACCTTATTCAGGTAATATTATGTATAGAGGAATATTTCATACCAGGTGTGAATGGAAAGAATGACAGCCTTATATGTTCAGGAGTAAACATAACAGGTATGGTGTACAGGAAATATTCTTGCAGTCTAGAGGTATAGAATTCAATATAGCATTGTGGATGCTATAGATGTTTCAGATCTAAAGCACCCATACAGCATATGTTTTTACGCTTGCTGAGTTCTTATTCTTAGTCCTACTAATCTCCAAGATTTATACTAAGGTTTTAACAGCTATTATGGTAAAGTGCTTTGAAACTGTGGCCTACAATCCTTTAAATAATCAATGCAAATGTCACTTCAGAAAAAAAATGAACTAAACCACAAGTTCATCAACACACATTTGTCAAAGAAAATAGCAGGGGATCAGAGCTATTATGAGATTAAGTGCATGGCCCACTGAGTAGGGTTTTAGATGGGACAAAGAATATAAAAGTTCACTCGACAGTTTTCACACGTTTGTTATATAAGGCTGGTCTTCTATCGTTTACTTATGTAAATACGCCATCAGTGGTTTTCAATCCTCATTATACAAGTCTTTATTTCTTTTAGTTATCCAGTGAAAATATAGCGTGGTAAAAAAGAATATATCGGGACAGTTAATGCTACAGAGTGTCTAAACCAAAAATCACAGTTAATTGATATTTCTGAAATTTCATAGGACATTTAACCTCAAAATAAAGTACTTCTGAAACTGACATATTAAGCAACAAACTTAAATTATATGGATATCAAAAGCCACATCTGACATGAGCTGGCTTTTTACGCAAAAAGTTACCTAAAAATTCTACTAGTCAAACTGTACTTCAGTGCGTATACACTATTTTTTCTTAAAGTAAACATTTAATAAGCTGACTTCTAGATTGATTAAATAATGGACCACGTGACCAATTGAACAAAAGCATAAACCACACAAAGTAAAGTGAAATCTGTAAAAATAATATCTAAAATTGGATTCAAATTTTGTTTTGTAAATATGGTCATCATAACTAATAAACTAAGAACTATTGTGGAACAACAAGATAAGAAATAATTACTTCGGCTAAAACACCAATTCAGAATAATAATAGTCTTACACTGTCATTTTAACAGCTTTTCTATTGAGTCCTTAGAGGGATTATTTGCATTCCTCAGGTATTCTATTGTACAATTCAGATGAATAAAGACTTACAAATCATTCCTCTACCGCCAGTGTGAGACTTTGATCCAGTGAATACACCATTGTACCTTAACTATAATTGGCAAAAAACCTGACAGTGTAGAGCATCACAAGCTTAATAACAAAGGAGAATATCTCAAAGTGTT
>NW_017729031.1:56677117-56678862 GCF_001723915.1 Gavialis gangeticus
TAATAAACTAAGAACTATTGTGGAACAACAAGATAAGAAATAATTACTTCGGCTAAAACACCAATTCAGAATAATAATAGTCTTACACTGTCATTTTAACAGCTTTTCTATTGAGTCCTTAGAGGGATTATTTGCATTCCTCAGGTATTCTATTGTACAATTCAGATGAATAAAGACTTACAAATCATTCCTCTACCGCCAGTGTGAGACTTTGATCCAGTGAATACACCATTGTACCTTAACTATAATTGGCAAAAAACCTGACAGTGTAGAGCATCACAAGCTTAATAACAAAGGAGAATATCTCAAAGTGTTGACAGATGATCTTCATAATGCAGGAGCAGAGCTGGTACATTTTAGCAATAAATGAGCACTGAGGTCTAAAGGTCTCTGAAGTGACTGACATCAGACCTGCCACAGCCTCACTAAAAGAATAAGGTACTGCATCACGTTCTGTAGAGACAGTTAGGTTCTCTGCCTGAGTGTTTCACTTTTCCAACTTTCAATGTCATAGGAAATACTAAAAAGCAATGAGGAATTTCCCCAACACTGACCAACACAGACTAGCAAAATAAAGAGTATCATAAATATAAATAATGTCTCAGAAATTTTCAAATGACATACTAGTAGCTGATAATCAATGAAAGAACAATAACTCTGATTTTTCATAAACATATTAAAAGTTTGCTAAAAGCTAGAGTGACTATCATAATTAATACTCATCTACAGTTTTTTCAGGACATTATTTTTACTAAAATCCTGAATAAGTCTACAAAACAACAAGGGCATACTACATTTATTTGCGAGTGTGCTGAGGTAAGCAGATTGTAGAAAAGTTCTCCATGTATTAATATTATACATGACAGAAAAAAAAAACAATTTCCTTTATAGTTTGTTTAGCTTAAAGATGCACCATTAGCTTAGCATTACACTTGTTTGAATTTTTAGCTAGTGCAATAGTAATACTTAAGAGGTGAAAAATAAATCAGAGAAAAAGAACTTATTTCTTACAACTTAGCTTACTTTATGCTTTTGACAGCAGTTAAGGAAACTACTTATGTAGCTTTCCTTGTAGAGCTGTTTTTCCTTGCTTCTTTATGGAGCTATCACAAGTAATAGGAGAAAAGAAAATATTAAAAAATAGGATCATGGAATTGTAAATCCATCAAAACTGGTGGAAGGATTCAAGGTCAGGGACAGCACACAAACCCATTTTTAACTACTTTTAAAATTTAATTTTCAATGAGACTGTCTCTTAAACCCAGTATCTTGAACCCATGCCTACTTTCCTTTTCTTTTCATGGGACAGATGCTATATTATATGCAAAATAAAACTCTCAAAGACACCAACTTTTTGGGAGTCCTACTCTTTGTATTATAACCAGACTGGCACTGTATATTGTAACACTATCATGAGACAGAATCTTAAGAGAATTTCCTCACACGCAAAAAATGGAGACTTCAGGTACTATTTATAAATTACATTTCTTTCAAGTGCTATAAGAGTCTAGAAGCTAGGTTGCTCTTTTGCTTAATCAGATCCACAAATTGCCTGGCAGAGGATTTAGAACAATTTTCAACCTGTGGTACGTGTAGCCCCAGGGGCATGCGAGACACGGGCAAGGGGTACGCTGGTGCTGCATTTTGGTCTTTGCCTGCTCAGGCCAGAAGTTCCGGCTGCTGCCCCTCCTGCCGGGTCCAGTGCGCCAGGGCTTTCACTCCCCAGCATCAGTGTGCTGGGGGAT
>NW_017729031.1:56678873-56685099 GCF_001723915.1 Gavialis gangeticus
ATGGAATTGTAAATCCATCAAAACTGGTGGAAGGATTCAAGGTCAGGGACAGCACACAAACCCATTTTTAACTACTTTTAAAATTTAATTTTCAATGAGACTGTCTCTTAAACCCAGTATCTTGAACCCATGCCTACTTTCCTTTTCTTTTCATGGGACAGATGCTATATTATATGCAAAATAAAACTCTCAAAGACACCAACTTTTTGGGAGTCCTACTCTTTGTATTATAACCAGACTGGCACTGTATATTGTAACACTATCATGAGACAGAATCTTAAGAGAATTTCCTCACACGCAAAAAATGGAGACTTCAGGTACTATTTATAAATTACATTTCTTTCAAGTGCTATAAGAGTCTAGAAGCTAGGTTGCTCTTTTGCTTAATCAGATCCACAAATTGCCTGGCAGAGGATTTAGAACAATTTTCAACCTGTGGTACGTGTAGCCCCAGGGGCATGCGAGACACGGGCAAGGGGTACGCTGGTGCTGCATTTTGGTCTTTGCCTGCTCAGGCCAGAAGTTCCGGCTGCTGCCCCTCCTGCCGGGTCCAGTGCGCCAGGGCTTTCACTCCCCAGCATCAGTGTGCTGGGGGATAGGAAGGGAGGCCCCATGCAGGCTGCTTTGCCCTGGGCTGTGGTGGAAAAAGTGGGACTCAGCTTGCCGCAGCAAAACCGCAAGTGCCATGGTGGGATTTCCAGTTTCACTTTTGTCACGTCAAATTGGCAGGGGATACTTAAGGTACGAAAGGTTGAGAACCACTGATTTAGAGGACATTTTATCCACAGACAAACTAATCAGATATTTACCTTCCTACCAGGAACCAGATTTAATATACAGAAAAAGAACAGTATTCCCAAATAATTCAAAATTCCTTGCTATACTCAGAGGTCTCCTAGAAAAAGTATTGTCATCTTTCCCTGCCCCTCTTCAGCAGTATGCACTATCCAGATTGAAAAGGAATCACTGGGACTATTTTGGAATGACACCATTCAGCGTCTTGCACTTAAAAGCACTGTTGGAAGGAACTCCGATGTCCACCAACACAACTGTAAACGTATGTATCACGTTCTAAAATTCTGTTCAACACGTTCTTGCTGCCCTTCAGGTGGCCATGTTATAAGAGGAGTGAACTATAATGCCTTAGAGACATAGGTGGTGCCCTGCTACAAAATGTTTTTTTTAACTCACACATGAAACTACTTACCAGTCACCAAGCAAGAATAACATTTCTTGCATGGAGAAAAAAGAACTAACAGAGATCCTGTATTCTTCCACTCTGGAGGTAAAACTTCAAGGTCTTATTCATCATTTAGGGATTGACAATATTTATCTGAAACTGGCCAAACATGAAAAGAATCCCTCTGGAATTTGGAAATGATCTAAGGAATAAAAGTGTATATTATTCTTGTGGAAAACCATAAAGGGTTTCCCACAGGAAGGAGTCACTAGTTCCTCCACTCTTTACCAATTGCCATCAAAGAAGTCAATTTTACTGAGAGCTAAAGTAAGGATACTCATGCTAAAGGGCTCAAAGTACAACTCTGAGAATTCATGGATGGCTGTCCTACATTTCATCAAAATCAGTCCTGATGTCCCAAAAAATCTGGTTTCTGACATGCAAGAATTTTGGTTTCATAACATTAGCTTTTTTACAAGAGATAAGGTTGCTGGCATCAAGCCCAGTGCCTAACCTGGAAGAGAAGACAATCAGGAGTTTGTGGACCTTTAAAAAAAAATATATGAACGTCTTGAGCAAGACAAGACAGTGTACATAATGAGGGCACACGGCAGATTTTTGAAGCTGAAGTAAAGGGCATCAGATTTTGAGGTAGATCAACAATGAGAAGATAACATAAAAACTGATCTGGAAGAGACAGGTGAAGATGCAACTCGGTGGAAGGAGATTGTGCAAGACAGAAAAAGATGGAAGGTGGTAGTTGAGGGGGAGAGAGAAAGGAGTACAAAAGACCAATACATATTTCCTAGGTTTTCATACCCTGCCTTCTCCCCAAAACATCTTTACCTGGCCCTAACATCAGCTATGGAATTCCAACATCTGGCAAATGTAGCATATTTTAGCTCCCACACCTTAGTTTTCCACTAACCTGAACAGGTATTCCGGGATGGGGATGACAACTCAGGAAGCAATCCACTTTCTTAAGTTTGAAAGGTCAAGACAGCTTTGGATAATAGCTGATGGAGAGTTTATATGAGCTTAAAAGACCTAGACAAAACTCTTACACAGTCAAGGAATGTACAACCATAGTGAACAGGTAGCGGTAAACAAAGGAGTCCTCAGGGAGGGACAAGAAGATGACTGAAAGAGAAGTAGAGAAGAAACGAAGGACTTTAGATTAAGATGCTTGATGCAAACGCTACAGGATGTATATTGCTATTGAGTGCATACCTGAGAAGCTACTATATATGGAGTGTCATCCGACAGTACTAAAGGAAAAGAAAACTGAAGAAGCAGAGATGCTGCTTGAGAAAACTGTGGAGGTTAGAGTAAAAATTAAAAAGAGAAAAGTCAAGAGGCTACACAGGCAGCTGCTGAACAAGAGGATGGGAGGATAGTTACCCAAATAAGGAGGGCAACTAGTGGCGAGGGGGCAAGAAACAGAAACTAATGAAGAAAGACTTGAAAATAGGTTTGCTGTCCTGGAAGGTAACGGAGTAAGAGGTGGAAGCAGAAGATGGGATGGCAAAGAAGAGAGACGACAACAGTGAAACCAGCCTGGGACTAGAGGCTGAAGAACAGTAAGGACAATACACAGAAAACTATGAGAAAGAACATACAGCAGAATGATAAGCAAAGAGAAGAACTGAAAAGAAAAAAAATGGAGAGTCACAAAACCAGCAGGAATAGCTAAATCTGTGTAAGCATTTCCCATTAAAAAGGACTGTCAACCCTGTCGGATTCCTGCTGAAACAGAACAAGAATGACTATACCAGGGTGGCGAAAATGCATAAAGACTGGAAGCTCTTCCGCTCTCCCTAGAGAAGGAGGGTAACATGCTTAAAAGATAATGAAGTCTACAGAGAACTTCAGGATTAAGTAAAGTTTCAGAACGTTCTATGACAAAGGACAAATGAGACTTCAGATGAGCTTTAAACTGAGAAAGGAAGTGAGAAAGTTGGAAGAGACGTGTTATCTTCACACCTGATCTTACTAGACAGGAAGAGGAAAAATTAGGTAAACAAAGACAGATGTAGGAATGGATAAAAGAATATCAGGGGACAGATGAACAGACAGTAAGAAGGAAGTAAATACTGTGTTTGTTTGCATAATACAAGTAGCCAGCATAACAAATGGAAGAATTTGAACTACCAGTGCATAACATGAAACCAGCTATAAGAGGGATAACAGAAACAGTGTGGAACAGCAATCATGATCAGAAAACAGGTATTGAACAATCTGTACTGTGCAGGAAAGAGTGAAATAAAGATCAAGATGATGGCATGAATTCTGAATGACTGAATTTCTGAATGTGAAGAAAAGTAGTAGCATGAGTAAAGCTGCATTTGCTGGGGTCATCACTTTGCAGAAGGTTAATAAACTCTACTGGGTTCTACTGGGACTCTGCTATAGACTTCAAGGATCATATCTGGATATGGGTAGAGCTTCCTCTGTCATTGCTGGAAAGAGATATGCTGCCAGGAATTGTTTAATTATGGGGCAGACAGGGAGGTAAAATGGAAAATGGGATAAAATGCAACATGGACTTACCAAATGCAGTTCATGACAGACTAACCTAATAACCTTCAACGATAAGACATCTAACTTTCCAGGCAAGGGAAATGCAGTAAATCTAATCTAGACTTCAATAAAGCATTTGTGACTTTATTGGAATTTAGTCATAGTTCAAGCAGAGATGATGATTAGTACAACTACAGTAAGATGGGTAAAGAGCTGAAGAAGATCACAGGCTGTATTCAACAGGAAATTATCATGGGGCAGGAAGGCTACCAGTATAGTTCCCCAAGGATCATTAATGACCTTGACAGAAAAAAATAGGTCTGGACTTACCAGGTTTACTGATGACACAAAGTTGAATACACGGAAGATGAAAAAATTCAAGAGCAAATAACTCAATGACCTTCACTACTGGAAAAAATAAAAACTGGAGGAAAAATCAGTATTAGAAGTCGTAGGGTCATGCACACAGGAATAAACAACAAGAAGCTTGTTACAAGCTAGGTATTCCTCAGTTGGAAATGACAGAGAAAGAGAAGGACCTAGGTGTATTAGTCATTCTGTGACCGACTCAGCTGTCAAAGTGATGCAGCTATCACACAAGAAAAAGCAATCCTAGGATGTAATAGGAAGGCAGAAGCAAGATAGAGAAGTAGTAATGGTGCACCCCCGTGGCTGGGAGCTGACAGGGCAGTCTCTGCAAGCCTGCTGCCAGGCTCAGACTGTGATCTTCCTCTGGGTTGAAAAGGTCATTTAGATATGCTAACTCTTAAACTACTTACATCACCTATTTATAGCAAAGCATGCTCACACTGAGCCCCCAAAGCCTTCCCCACCAGAACTTCAGGCTACAGCTAGAACTCAGCCTACTTAAGCTCTTTGGTCACAGTAACTGAAAGCTAAAGAGGAGCAACTGAGCCCTCAGTGAAATAGGACTCAGCTACCATATTTCATTTGAGCTTACTGTGGGGTAAAAACAGGAGCACAAGACTTCTGCACAACTGATCCTCGTCTGCTGTTAACTCCCAGTAAAACAAAGCGTTTGTTTGCCCATACTCTGAGATCAAAATGTACTGCCTTTACTTAATACCTCTTGACTAGTGTTGGAAACAAGATACTGAACTAAACAGACAACGGGTCTAGTAAGACATGGCAATTCTTGTGTTTCTGTAACTTTAGAGGAGAGAAAAGATGTTATTTAAATTGCTCACAAGGCCACTTTGGAGCTTCTAGGAAAAATGAATTTGAGACACTACTACTGGACTCTGAGAAAGTGTCATGGGTATCAAGTCAAAGGGCAAAGTGAAGTACTGAAAGTGTTGAGGATACACGGAAACTGTAAGATTCCTTCAACAGACAGGGCACCGGGAGTCTGGAAGTCCTCATTTTGAAAAAAAATCAATGGAGTGAGGAAGTCTCATGGCAAGAGAGCAGCTACAATGAATAGAATACTTATTATTTTGGAGTGCTTGCAGGTGATGGAAGAATTAAGCCACTTGAAATAAAAGAGCTGCTGTTCTCCTTTTGACCATATGGGAACGGCTAATGACAAGGAGCAAATTCCTAAAAATAGCTGATCTCCTGGAACTGGATTGCTTGGACATGTGACAGGTGGTCCTTAGCCTTGGGCAGGGTTTCCCCTAGTCATGATCTGAAAAAGTGGGAGAGCACTTTTCCCACTTTTAGGCAAAGGAGAAACTCCTCCCTTTTGCGGACCATTGTGTAACAATAATGGAGAATATGCCAGAGGGAACCCAAAGCTAGCTTATCACCATGACCTAAACAGCTTCCTACTCATCTCATATGCAAAGGAAGAAAGAAACCAGTCACTGAAGAAAGCCACTCTCAGTGGAAAGCATATCAGTCTACATGAAAACAACTGTCTCAAAATGAAAATGAGAGGAAAGAGAAGCACATCCTGTTCACCATTTGCATCTTGAAAAAATCAGGCTTTAAAACCATACAATATTATGGTACAATTTTAAATAGATATTACAGAAACAAAACTAGGTTTTTTCCCCTTGCAATTCCCAAAATGGCACACTGAGCCAATAAAGAAGCATCTGAAATTCTTCCAAAAGGCCCTTTTTGTTTTCCTATCTTTCATCAGACTATTTAGTCCACCCTTACTGGCTGATGCCTGAACCAGTTTTATTCATGACAGTGCTTCTTACTTCATGAACAAAAGGCTGTATGTTTTAAATATCCTTTTTATGTTTTAATGCCTCTACTGTTTTGGTCTTCCCTTCTACTTATCCTTCTCACTAGACATTTCAGATCTCCCGTTCCTTTCTCCACCTTCCTCCATTTCTCCTAGAGAGTGGTAGTGGATGGGTCCTTCTCGACCTGGAAGGACGTGGGAAGTGGGGTCCCACAGGGCTCGGTCCTTGGGCCCGCCCTGTTCAATATCTTCATCAGTGATTTGGATGAGGGGGTGCAAAGCACCCTGTTCAAGTTTGCTGATGACACTAAGATGTGGGGGGATGTGGGCACAATAGAGGGGAGCAACAGGCTACAGTTGGACCTAGA
>NW_017729031.1:56685579-56706531 GCF_001723915.1 Gavialis gangeticus
CCACCTTATTGGGGTCATTTGACCCCAGTGCTCTTCCTGCCATGGCAGGGGGTCGGACTAGATGATCTGCTCAGGTCCCTTCCGACCCTAGAAACTATGAAACTATTTTCCGGTTTGTTATTTTTGTCTGCGCCACTTATTGTCATTCAGTTTTTGCCCTATTCTCAACTCTTCTAAAATTAGACCTTATAATTCCTGTGAACCCAGTACAGTGAGAAAAGTATTTCTTAATAAAAGTGTCTAACAATAAGTGATGCAGCACAGCCTGGTGAACCGGGCAGAGAAGCGGGAGTGGTCACAGTGTAGGTATACAACCTGGGTTTTCTGTTACTGACTTGCTGTGGTAGACTATGACTTCGTTGAAATATTTCTGATTTAAATGTATTCATGTTTTAAGTGTTGTATGTCTCAGTTTCCCTTAATAGCTCATGCAGGGCGGAAAGAACAGGTTAAGAGAAACTAAAACCAGAGCTGCCTTGCCTACACGACAGCATGCACTTTCAAAAATAAGGCTTTAAATAGCTTCCTTCACACTTCCTCAAGGTGGGCTTGGTAAACATCCACAGGAGGTGCCACCCAGGAGGTATAAGGAAAGCAGAGATAAGCATCAAACAAAGGACAGCAAGCATATTGAAAATCTGGGCCTTCCCAAGAGACTAGGAAAAAACAGCCAAACTAACTTTGGGGTACTCTGTGCAGGCTGGACTGCAGAGAGGTTGTTTAACCCTTTGGAGGGAGCAAGAGCTTTGTTTCCATGTACTGAATTACCCAATAAATGTTTTAGTTGAAGAGAAGCAGTCTGCTTTGCTGCTTACGATTTCGGGGTGCCTTCCTTTCACCTTTGAAGAGGTAAAGTCCTTTTCTGAGGAGCTGAATTGGGAGGTAGCTGCCTGAAGGAAGCTCATGTGTAATCAGGGAGAGTCAGGGTCTGAAGGCCAGGTCTTGAAGTAAAAAACAAACAAACAGGGGTTTACCCCACTCAAATGGATGGTTTCAAATGGTACTTAAAGGACATGTTCAGATGAGCGCACATATGCAGGGGCACACGTTTCCCACAGGACAAATAGCAGAGGCGCATATTTGTGCCACTACTGTTTGTCCCGGGTACCACCCTGGTGCACAGCAAATTGACTTGAGTGAGGTAGGCAAGGCTGGGGCCAGGTTCCATTTCTGGCAGCGCATGCTGCCACAGTGCTTTTTTTTTTTTTTGGAGCATTTTTTTTTTTGGGGCATTTTTTTTTTTTTGGAGCATTTTTTTTTTTTTGGAGCATTTTTTTTTTTTTGGAGCATTTTTTTTTTTTTGGAGCATTTTTTTTTTTTTGGAGCATTTTTTTTTTTTTGGAGCATTTTTTTTTTTTTGGAGCATTTTTTTTTTTTTGGAGCATTTTTTTTTTTTTGGAGCATTTTTTTTTTTTTGGAGCATTTTTTTTTTTTTGGAGCATTTTTTTTTTTGTGTGGTTTTTTTGGTGGGGTGGGGGAGGGGAGGGGGGTTGACACTGGGATTTTCTGGTGTCAAGGAAGCCCTGCCACACTGTAATTAGCAGCACAGTGAACAGGGTTTGTGGCACTTCAAACAGCTCTGAGGTGCCACCAATCACATGTGCACGCTCATCTGGATGTGCCCAAAAAGAGTAGACAAGGCCAGGGTTCCTGACTAGGCACTCAGATGGGGGAATCCATGACACCTGCCATGTGATACTGAACATGGCTTTTCATCTCTGTTACTGTTCCCCCACCTTTTGGTCTATCCTATCTATCTGAAAGCTCATTGGGGTCATAAATGTCTTTTACTATGTATTTGTACAATAGAAATGAAGCCCTTCTAATATTATGAGAATTCAAATAAGAACCAACAGCTCACATCATATGGCACAAAACAGTAGTTCTTAGGTCTAATTTAATAAACAATCCCCAATAACAGGGTGCCAGTATCAGACTGGACTTACCATGTACATGCAACCTGCCAGAAAGAGGCTATAGTGAAGTAAGACAAGATATTGGGGTACCTGAAAATCAAGCCTAAGGCTTAACAGAAAAAACAGATTGAAAGATCTTAACCCCCACCCCCAGACCCTGAAATACTTTTGTTAACAAGATGCCTAAGTTGATAAGTATGTTATGGAGCATACAGCTTTCATTTTTCTTGCTGTAGTCATTTCCCTAGAGAAATCTAAAGGAGAGGCTACTGGTTACTTACAGGTTTCCTCTAACTGGAATGTTCTTCCAACTTCGTAAGAAACAAAGCAAATATCACATCAAATGATACAATGCTGACTTTCCAAGGAATGTTATATTTGCCTAGCTGGTTGCAACTGATTGGAAGTTGAAAGCAGTGCTTTATGACTGAAAGAGGCTAAGGAAAACTGATGGATACAATACTTTTTCAGTTAAGATACTAAAGACTATACAACACAGAAATAAAAATCTGGTGTCAGAACCGGACTGGATAAGTTTGCTGACAACACCAAACTTTGGGGAAGAAGACACTTTAGGATAGGCTGGTGATCCAGGGCAACCTTGATAGGTTTGCAAGCTGGACTGATGAAAACCTGATGGTATTCAATATGGAGAAATGCAAGGTGCTCCACCTCGGGGGAAAAAACCCCACATCACACTTATAGGCTCAGCAATGCTACACTTGCTAGCACCACAGCCAAAAAAAACCTGGGGGTCATGACTGACCACAAGATGAACATGAGCCACCAATGCGATACTGCAGCTGGCAAAGCAAACAAAACTCTGACTTGCATTTACTGATGCATCTTAAGCACGACCCAGGAGGTCATCCTGCTGTACTCAGCTTGGTGAGGCCCCAGCTGGAGTACTGCATCCAATTCTGTGCTCCACAATTCAGGAAGGACATAGAAAAGATTGAAAGAGTCCAGAGAAGAGTCATGTGCATGATCAGAGGGCAGGAAAACAGGCCTTATGAAGAGAGGCTGCGAGCTATGGAACTCTTCAGCCTGGAGAAGCGCAGGCTCAAGGGTGACTTGGTGACAGCCTATAAGTACATAAGGGGTGTGCATCAGGATCCACTGTTCACCAGAGCACCCCAAACGATGACAAGGTCCAAAGGTCATAAACTCCTTCAAGACCATTTTAGGCTGGCATCGATGCCTACACAGTCAGATGGATTGCAGATTGGCTGAGGGGTCGCACTCAGAGGGTAGTGGTGGATGGGTCATATTCAACCTGGGGGGAGGTGGGTAGCGGAGTCCCCCAGGGCTCGGTCCTGGGGCCTGCGCTGTTCAATTTCTTCATCAGCGATCTGGATGATGGGGTGGAAAGTAACCTGTTTAAATTCGCTGATGACACCAAAATCTGGGGGGAGGTGAGCACGCTAGCAGGGAGGGAGAGATTGCAGAGGGATCTGGATAGGTTACAGGGGTGGGCTAACAGGAACAGGATGCGTTTTAACACGGACAAGTGCAGGGTGCTGCACTTGGGCAGTAGGAACCAGCAGCACACTTACACAATGGGGAACTCCTTACTCGAGAGCACGGAGGCAGAAAGGGATCTTGGAGTCATTATTGACTCCAAGATGAACATGGGCCGACAATGCGAGGTCATGGTTGGCAGGGCTAACCGGACCTTGTCGTGCATCCACAGGTGCATCTCGAGTAGAGCCAAGGAGGTGATCCTCCCCCTCTACGCGACACTGGTCAGGCCACAGCTGGAGTATTGTGTCCAGTTCTGTGCGCCCCATTTCAAGAGGGATGTGGACAATATGGAGAGGGTCCAGAGGAGGGCCACCCGCATGATCCGGGGACAACAGGGCAGACCCTACAGTGAGAGACTGCGGGACCTGAACCTATTCAGCCTCCACAAGAGAAGGCTGAGGGGGGACCTGGTGACCGTCTATAGACTCACTAGGGGGGACCAGAAGGGTTTGGGGGAGACGCTGTTTCCCCTAGCGCCCGCTGGCATAACAAGGAGTAATGGGCACAAGCTGATGGAGAGGAGGTATAGATTGGACATCCGCAAAAACTACTTCACAGTTAGGGCGGCTAGGAGCTGGAACCAACTTCCAAGGGAAGTGGTGCTGGCCCCTACCCTGGGGGTCTTTAAGAAGAGGCTGGATGCCTACCTGGCTGGACTCATTTGAGTCCCGTTTCTCTTTTTGGGGTTTTTTGTTGTTCTCCCGCCCTGGCGGGGGGTCGGGCTAGAAGATCTACTAGGTCCCTTCCGACCCTTAATCTATGAATCTATAAGGAAAAACGTTTTTACCGTCTGAACCCCCAAGGCCTGGAACAGACTACCCCAGAAGTGGTGCAAGCACCTACTCTGGATACATTTAAGAAACATTTGGATGCTTGCTTTGAACCTAGCTGACTTCCTGCCCCTTGGGCAGTGGGCTGGACCTGATGATCTTACAAGGTCCCTTCCAGCCCTAATGTCTATGAAATCTATGAAATTGCTGACCTGGAAAACCAGCTTATATTAAGAAATATCAGAACTGTAGGAGCACATAAAGACAAACACTAAAGAATCCAGAATTATTTTTCCCCCACAACAGTTTGTGACGGTACTGATAAAAGCAGACTCTGAATTTCCTCTATAACTTATCTTAAAGTTCAAACATCAATCAAGAGAGTATCCTGTTGTTGGCCTGGAACAGTGCCACAATAAACATTCCAAATGCTGAGCGGCCTCCTTCAATTCACTATATGTGGCTAGGCACCTAAACTCTGTGGCATAAATAGACACAGAGCAGCAACCCTAATTCAACATCTGAAGGGCCTGTTCTGCCATATATACCTGATGTAGGTCCCCAAATATTCTGGCCATTGCCTTGATAAAGGCTTCAACCAAGTTGAGGAGGGGGCTTGACAACTCCAAGAGTACAGAGACCCAGGCCAGGCCATCTACAGTCAGGAGACCAATTATCAGCCCCACCCTGGCAGTGTCCGAGGCATACATCCAGGGGAAGAGCCAGACAACTAGGCATTGATTAATGAACCCCTGGAAGCCACAGGGATCTCCACTGAATTTATCTGGTAGAGGCATCTTAGGATCTTAGGTTAGGGGCTTACTGGAAAGCCAGCTGAACAGCTGGGTCGGGGCGGCGGGGGGGGGAGGCGGCGGCACAGGGGGTCTGGAACTAGAGCTGTAATTTGGGCCTGCAAACCTTGCAGAACAACCAGCAGTTCAGCCCAAGATCTGACCCTGGGGTTGGTTCATCCTGCAACAGCCTCACCAGGTTATTAATTGTGCAAGCTGTTAGGGTTCACAGAGGTGTTCAACCTAGTGGTTAGAGCTGGGGAATGTTACCAGCACCTGTAGTCAAACCAGGGATTATGTGCTACGCCAAGAGGCTACCAAAAGCAGATGTCAAGAAGAAAGCTGGAGTCAAACAGGGATTCCTAAATTCAGGGACTGGATACACAGGCAGGAATGCAGGAGCCAGCATCAGGGAAGGCACAAAGAGAAGAGTTACACAGACTGAGGCCAGGCTGTGGTTTAGCAGGGACCAGGTGTTGCAAGAGCTCTTTAAGAGCAGCCCTGGAACTAACCAGTAGGCTGAGGCTAAGGCTCAGCTGGCCCTGCCTAGGGAGTTGAATGTTGCTGACTTAGTTGCTTGGATGCAGTGCAGAGGCCTTACAAACAGAAGCATCACTTGCAGGTCAGTAAAGTGATTCTTCCGCTCTACTGGTCACAGTGAGGCCCTACCTGGAGTGCTGTGTCCAGTTTTGGATACTACACTTCAAGACAGATGTAGATAAACAGGAAATAGTCAAACAGAGAGCAACAAAAATGATTAGAGGTCTGGGAAATATGACTTATGAGAAAAGGTTGAAAGAACTGGGATAATTTAGTCTGAAGAGGAGTAAACTGAGAAAGGATATGATAACAGTCTTTAAATATATGAAGTGTAATTTTATAAAGAAAGTATATAAAATATTCTGTTTATAAATATTCTATTCTCTGTGGCCACAAGGGACAGGGTAAGGACCAATGTTATTAAACTGTATCAAGGGAAATTTATGTTGGATATTAAGAGGAACTTTCTTACCGTAAGGGTTGTAAAGCATTGGAACAGACTACCAAGAGAAGCTGTGAAACCTCCATGGTTAGAAATTTCTAAGAACAAGTCAGACAAACTCTTGTCTGGAATGGTTCGGACAGGGACAATGCTGCCTTAAGCTGGGTGTTGGACTAAAGCTGGGTGTTGACCTCCTGAGGTCTCTTCTAGCCCTACATTATAATTCTACATTTCAGAAACTGTAGTTACACAGTTATGGAGTAGATGTATCAAGGTTAGGAAAGAAGCTGACTTTCTTCTATTTGCTATCACTTGTGCAAAAGTCACGAATAGGTAAATTGTTCAACATATTAAAATAGTGATGTAAGATTATATACTTTATAATAATATATACTACATAAATAAAATAAATAAAAATAAATTAAATAAAAATACATTTTCTGAAAATGATACGAACATTTGGAAATGAACAATCATGAATTTAAAAAGAAGTCAATGCAACTTCTGAATAGCCATGCCCCCCTGCCTTTTCCCTTGCCAAACCATTCAGCAGACATACCCTACTGAACCTTCCCAGCACCCTAGGTCCCCTCAGCCTGGAGTCCCTCAGCCCCACTGTCTATGCTGCCCTGCCCTCAGGGATGGGTGCAGGCAGCAGAAGCTGGACAGCGATTTAGGGAGCAGTATCCAGATACAGAACCTGGGGGCTTCAGTTTAATATCTGAAAGTCACACGTGCCCTGTGGGCCACCAGTTGGACAGCCCTGGTCTAAATCATAAAAAGTCAATAGATGCAAAGTCATAATCTCTGAGACACTGGGTCAACGGTACATGTCTTATGGCATGATAATTCTACTTAATTTTCCTATTAGAGAATCTCTAGAGATGGGCCTATCCTGTGTCATTTTGAATTTCATCTTGCAAAAGGTAGACCTCATATCAAAAGAATGCATGGGCACTATTACTGAACCTGAATAACCCAAAATAAGGAATTAAAAGCTCCCACATAGAGAAAATACATTATCAAAAGAATACTTGATGCCTTTACTAGAAAAATATCACAAGAAATACATGGCAGATATCATCAACTTATGCTGATGTGCTTCTACTCCCCACCTAACATACACCGAGACACCAACCTAGGAATAATGCCATTCTGCCTAATGAAAGATCTGGTCTACATAAAACTCCCATGTAATGAAATAAATATATACTGACAACACTTGAAACAAGACACTACACTTAAGAGCAACTGGGAATATATTCCATTAGTGCTAATTAAAAACCTGCAATGAGCAACACATCCAGACGCAACATGTGCTGTTTTGGGCCACTGCTAATGCAGCATGTCAATTTCATGAAATTTAAACAAATTGTATCTCGTGGATCTCTGAGTGGAGAATCATCCCCTGGCTTGCATGGAACAGGGAAATGAACCTCTCAAGTGAGCCCTATAACAAGACTGATCTCTCTTTAAGTCCTTCCAAATTGTGGAATACCACTCAACTACAGGTGGCAGGGTGAAGATTATTCAAATATTGTAAGTCAGATAATACTAGTCCTAAACTCAAGAATTTTTTTAGATTTTTCTGTTTTGCTTGTTTGCTTTTCTATTTTTTTTTTTTTTTTTTTAACAGCTCACCTAGGTCAATTTACAAGCTTTTCACAGCCAGAAGTCTAGAAGTCCAGGTAAAAAAACCCCAAACGGTTAAGCTCCTCACATGTCACATGATGGCAGACTGGGGTTTTTAGGGAAAACCCCAAATATGAAACTTGGAGTAAGAATCTAGCTTTGGTAACATTATAAGAGTGTTTTGTTTTTTTTCTGGAGAAAGAATAATTTGATTCTTTGACAGGAAAACCCTATTCTCTAAATCAAATGTACTTTGCTACAGCTATATTTGTGACCTTTGAAAGTTCCAGATACCTGATATCTGAATTAGTAATGCATGGATTAACTAGCTACATGCTACAAATTTAGGCTTAGTTTCAGTAACTCACTGCAGTCTACCAGAAGTGTTGTATGCTCTTATGGGAGACTTAATTGTTTTCAAGTACAAGTAGCTAGCAAATTAGCAAATAGTATGCTACAGTTTAAAGTTTTCTTGTTTTTGGAGCATGAATAAGAATCTTATATTAGCATACTATCTTGCTATTATTTTTTAAGGTAATGTTTTGAAATCAGTATAAAATGGACCAACCCAGCATGCAATAACACACGTTGATTTTTTACAATTTTGTGTTATACCTTAAACAATAAAAGAGTTTGGAGTATGTTTCACTGGTTTGCAAAACGGCCTCAAACTTTTTTTCAGCCTCCTTGGCTAATAGATATCATAGTGGAAGTGAGAAAATATTAACAATATTCCAGACATCCCTTCAAAAAACTGCTGCAGGGAAATGGGAAGCGGGCTTCTGCACAAGTGAGATATAAGAAAGATATTTACACTATTGTTTTAAATTACATTATCCACTTGAGGGACTACCGCCTTAGCAGACATTAAGGAACTTTTTATGGATGAAAATAAAATGACAATATAACCTGACTGCTGTAAAACAAATCAGCAATCTATATGTATCTGTATAAACATACATACTTTAAGTCTCACTTTTTAAAATATAATACAATACATAAAAACTAGATTTACCAACAAAATAACCTATTTTTACCTAAAATTTAAACTAGTTTCTCCTCTTATCAATGCATTATTAAACATTTTCCTTAGAGAATATTAATTTTAATGGAAAGAAATATTTAATTGGAATATGCATTTCAGCTCTTTTACCATTAACTTAAGATATACACAAAAATCAGAGAAAAGTTAAAATTTATTCTAAGATGCAGACTCCATCAATAAATCAGTGAGACATGGTTCTTAAAATCATTTTGGTAGAAAAATCAAGAATATATATAAGTCTGAAAACACTAATTCATATTCACTCTTTCCTGATTAACAAAGGAATGACTTAAAATGTGGAAGAATACATGATAGTTGTCAACATAAATGAAAATGTTCATGGATAAAAAACTGGCTGTAAAAAGGGCTAATTATAATATTACTATCAATTGTTAGCTTGCACTTGCAAATCTTTCATATCACATAAATGCATTGTTTTTGACATTTCTCTGTTGCTAAACATCACATCATTTCACTTAAAGTAGCATAAGGCTGTGTGGTATACAATACAGTTAAGAGATATTAACTAATTTAGAATATTTCGCTGATTAAAAAAATGTCCAAACCCTTTAAATTGCTGTATGCCAATGAGGGCAAGTGGAGTGTTATCTACACATCCAAACATCCAACTATGCCTATCATCATCACCACCAATAAGCCAAAAAAGTAAAATGGAAATATCGGAATGTGAAAAGGTAAGTTCAATCATAACCGACATTTATACCAGCCTATGCCACTGCTTTCAGGGGTACATGCTAAGCATAACATTTCAATATGAAATCACAACTAACCGTCTCGCCCACCAGCCTCTCTCTGACTAGACTGCATCAAAGGCTTTAGTGAGAAGGTTAATAAATATCTCAGTGGACAATGACAGAATAGTCTGCTCTCAGGGAAATTTCTTACTAATGACTTCTAATTGGTGACTGACCTTTGCCTTAAACCCTGAGAATATTTCTAGGAGGATATAAATCTTAACTAATCAGATGATGGCTATTACTATTATTTAATGAAGATTTGATTAAAAAAATCCAACTAAGCCAATTAAGAATATTTTCACTTTCACTGAATAACCTCCTGTTTCTGTGAAAAAAGGTACACAAGGCTAACTTTTCTTTTGTCTAGATCATTATTTTTGGATACCTTTACCATATCCCTTCTACTCCTTAAAATACTCATGAGAGCTATTTTTGTTCAAGAACTTTTGATGGAAAGGCTTTGCAACTGAAAAATCAACATTTTTGCTGAAAACTTGAAATTCTTGAAAATTAAACAGCAACAATCTTTCTAGTCTTTGTTTATAGGGATACTTTTGGAACATTGAGAAGTACCATACTACATCAGACTACAGGTTCATCTAGCTAACATCTCATCTCTCTTGGTGTGCGAGTAGATGCTAAGGTAAAAGAGGATTTAAAGAAGGGCGTAGCCAGAATGATGCATCCCTTCTTCTCTCCCTATACCTTTTCAGCATTCACATCAGAAAGTCCTTATTTTGAAGGTTTCACCCATGACTACCATGTTTAACGCCCACTGATGGACCTATCCTCCACAAATTTGTTGTTCAATCTCCTTTTAAACCTTGCTAAGTTACCAGCTTTCACAATACCCCATGGAAGTTGCACAAGTTAATAAACGTTATAAAGGAACTTTGTTTTTATTCTTGGTTTAAACCCGCTACCTAATAATTTCATTGTGTGCCTCCTAGTTTTAAGTATTGTGAGAAATAGTAAATAATAAACTCCTAATTACTTTTCTCCATGCAATTCATGATTTTAGAAACCTGTATCATATTTGCCCTCAGTCACCTTTTTTCTAAACTGAAAAGTCCTAAACAAGGGGTGTCAAACTCACCTCATGCCCCAGGCTGGATCAGGACCATGTGGCTCCTACCAAGCCAGATCCAGCCCATGGCACAGAGTGGATCTGGCATGAGGTATGCATTAGCAGCTCAGCTCCCTTTACAGCCTGGGACAGGTGGCTGTAAAGGGAGCTCTAGTACAGGGTATATGGCAGCATCTCCAGCATGAGTCAGTGGGGCTGGCAGTCAAGGAAGCAGGACCCCAGTAGTGGTAATAGGCAAAGTGGTTAGAAGGCAGCCAGGGCTGATTCAGCCATTGTTTTTCCTCTTGCTACTAATCACCATGTCCACTGCAGCCTACGGGTCCCAAATTCTGTGGTAGGTCACTCCCCTCACGGCACACCACCCCAATTTCCAGTAGCTAGTGGGCTAGATAGAATGGCTCTGCAGACTGGAAGCAGCTCATGGACCATGTGTGTGACACCCCTATCCTAGACTGTTTAGTCTTTCCTCCTACAGAAGCTTCTCCATACCCCTGATCATCCTTGCTGTCCTTCTCTACCTTTGCTACTACATCCTTCTTGAGGTGGGAAGACCAAAACTGCATGCAACTTCCAAATCGTGGGCATACCATAGATTTAAGCAATGGTAGAATGACATTTTTTGTTTTGTCTCTAGTTCACTTCTTAGTAATTCCCAATGCTCTATTTGCCTTTTGTACTGCCAAACATTGTTGATGTATTGAGAACTAATAATTGCATGATCTCTCTCCTGAGTTGTAACAGCTAACATAGAACCTATTATCATGTATATGTCTCAGGTTATTTTGCTCCCCCCATATCTATCATTTTGCACTTATCAACTTTGTATATATCATCTGCTATAGTGATGCTCATTCACTCAGTTTTGTGAGATCCTCCTGCAGTTCTCAGGCAGCTGTTGCTTTTACCATTCACACACTTGGCAAACTGTTTTACAACCCATTCTATTTCTGCTATACCTATTATAGTAATGTAGAATTCCAGGGAGGGGAAGCAATGAATTCATGCATCTCCAGTATTATTTTCAATTCCTCTCCAAACCTTACACATCTTAACATTTTGTTTCCATTTTTTTCCAGTGTCTACTTGAGCAAAGGTATTCATATAGACCCACCCATAATAGCATCCATTTCTTTCTTCTGAATCCCTACAATTTAGGCTTCGACCTAGTCTAAACAAATAACATTAAACTACTATTGATGTGCTTAAAATTTACTATACGGTTAAATTCTTTGCTAAGTAAAGGTCTTAAACTTAACAACGAAGATAAATATTCTAAATGACTCCTTGGAATGTACCCTACTTCTTGCATTTGTTAACTATTAGTTTAATCTTCCATCAGGTATCAAATTGTAAAAAAAGTGGGGGGGAAGGAGGAAAGAATGAGAAGTACCTTATGAGCAAGAGGAAAGCCAAGGGAAGTGTACATCCCTTATGGAATGGGGAGGGGAAGCTAATAGTGGAGGATGTTGAGAAGACTGAAGTGTTTAAAGCCTTTTATACTTCAGTCTTCACAAAACATGTCAACTGTTAGGTGACTAACACAATTAATATCAAGGACAGGTGGGAAGGTACTCAGCCTAGAGTAGGGAATGAGCAAGTTAAAGATTACTTAGATGTTTTAAAATCAGAAGAGTCTGATGAGCTTCATCCTACAGTACTCAAGGAATTGCCTGAAGTAATTGCAGAGCCATTGGTTATTATCTCTGAGAACTCATGGAGGTCAGGTGACACCCTAGAAGACTAGAAAACAGAAAATACAGCAGCTCATTCTTTAAAAGGGAATAGAGGGGCAGAGGGAGAGCAGCCAAGGAATTGCAAACCATTTTGTCTAAATTCAATATCCCCCAAAATATGTAAGCATATCAACAAACAACCAATCTGTAAGCACCTAGAGGTAAACAAGGTGATAAGTAGCAACCAATACAGATTTGCCAAGTGCAAATAATGCTGCCCCAACCTGATTATATTCTAGGACATGATGGACCATGTGGATGGGAAAGGAGGAATGGAAGAATTTACTCCAGGTGCAAGCCTTTTGACATGGTCTCCTGAGATACTCTCATGAGCTAAGGAAATATACTCTAGATCAAATTACTATAAAGTGGGCACATAACTGCTCAGACAATGCTGCTCAAAGAGTAGTGAACAATAAATAGCTCAGTAACAAACTGGGAAGATGTACATCATGTGGGTTTCCACAAGGGTCTATCCTGGATCCAGTACTGTTCAATAATTTATTAATGACTCAAGGAAATTGAGGTGTATTTACATTTGTGGGTGACACACCAGCCTGGGTTGGGCTGGAAGGTACTTGAGAAGACAGGATTAGGATTAAAAATTAAATTACTAAAATGGAAAAATGGTATGAAATAAATTAGATAAAATTTAATAAGACAACTGCAAAACACATTGCTTAGAAATGAACAATGTACAAAAAGCCACCTCAACAGCCATAAAAATACAAAATGGGAAGTGTGTGACTAAAATGCAGAACTGCAGAAGTGGATCTCTGGGTAACAGTGGACCAAAACTGAAGATGAATAATAAAAAGAAGGCCAAACTAAACCTAATCAAATTGAACCCAAGCCCTAATATTGGAATACATTAACAGGAAGACGTGTGGAAAGATTCCTCCATTCTATTCAGCACTTGTGAGGCCTCATCTGGAATACATTTTTAGTCACCATACTTCAAGCAAAGTGGATAGATTGGAAATGGTGCAGAGGAGAGACAGAAAAATTGTAATCTATTCTAGATCTCTAATATGAGGAAAGGTTGAAAGAACTGGTGTTATTTAGTTTAAAGAAAAAGATGACTGGGGGGAAATTAGGTCATCAATCCAATCATGCCTAATTGCTGATGTAGGGGGAATCCCATCGTTGGCTCCCCCTGCATGAGCATAAAGGTGGCTCCCATGGCTGGGAGGCCCCTTTACTAAGGGGATTCCCAGCCAAGGGGGCCATGCACAGATGGGACAGAGTCCTGTTCCTGATGGGCCTCTTGGTCCCAGCTGCACCACACGTGGTACAGCCAGGACTGAGTCCTGTCAGTGTGGGGACTCTCAGTACCAGCTGCACATGTGGGCCTCGAGGTTTCATGCACCCCCAAGCCTTGGGGATCGCAGCTGACATGTTCCCCTAGGCCATGGGGGTTTCACACACCCCAGACCTTGGAGACAGCAGCTGCCATGATTCTCCCACTCAGGGGTTTCATGCTGGGCATGGTACACCCATGGCTGGGAATCCTGTCAGCTGACAGGGCTCCTAGCCTCAGGAGAGACCCTGCTACTTGTGCAAATTAAAGCTTGGTTGCAATCAGCTATAAAGTCAGTATACAAGGTCTAACTCTATAGCTGGTTGGATCTGTTTATAGTATGATAAGAACTTTGCAAGTGTAGCAGGTCTTAAGGTAACTGCTCAATTAACCAGTTAATTGCAGATTACCTGTAATGTGTAGAGGGGGCCTAAATTTCTATGCTGGTTAGCCTAAAACAGTCATTCAGGGAAGGAAGAACACCAACTACCTGTAAAAAAGCTTGATGCAAGTAACCACCCAACATCATACAGGACGCTAGGGCTGTACTAGAAGCCTATTCTCCAGGGCAGCATTCAACTGCTTACCCATGAGACCATCACCTCTTTCCCTACAAGTTAGCTCATTCTCTACACCAGGGGTCAACAATCTCTTCTAAAAACAGCCAGCACTTGCAACCCAGCCACCATTGCAGGCCACCAGTCTCCTGCTGCTTCTCCAGCCATCGCTTCTCTGTGCTCAGGGCTACTTTTTTGCTTCCCTAGTGCAGCCACAATCCCAAAAAACATGCTACCAAAATGCAACAACTTAGACTGGCTCACTCAGTGGCAAGAGTAAGCAGAGCCTGGGAATGAATGGGAGGAAAGGGCCAAGACCCTCACAGAGCAGGGAGGGCTGGAGGGGAAGAGAGGATCAGCACACTGTTTCATAGACATCAGGGCTGGAAGGGACCTTGGGAGATCATCGAATCCAGCCCCCTGTCCCAAGGGCAGGAAGTCAGCTAGGGTCAAAGGATCCCAGCAATATAAGCGTCCAAACGCTTGTTAAAAGGAGTCCGGAGTAGGTGCTTGCACCACCTATGGAGGAGTCTATTACAGGCCTTGAGGGCTTGGACAGTAAAGAAGTTTTTCCTTATGTCCAGCCTGAAACAGTCTTTCAAGGAGCTTGAGACTGTTGGGCCTTGGCATCCCTTGGGGCGCTCTGGTGAACAGAGATCCTGGGGACCAGATCCTGATGCACACCCCTGATGTACTTACAGGCTGCCACCAGGTCACCCCCTTTTCCAGACTGAAGAGTTCCCTGGCTCTCAAGCTCTCTTCATAAGGCCTATTTTCTTGTCCTCTGATCATGAGTGTGGCTCTCCTTTGGACTCTCTCAAGCTTTTTCACATACTTCTTGAATTGTGGAGCCCAGAATTGGATGCAGTATTCCAGCTGCAGCTTCTTCAAGGCCGAGTACAGCGGGAGGATGACATCCTGAGATTTACTTGAGAAGCATGTATGGATGCAAGCCAGAGTTTGGTTTCCTTTACCAGTTGCGACATCACATTGGTGGCTCATGTTCATCTTGTGGTCAATCATGACCCCCAAGTCTCTTTCAGCCATGGTGCTAGCGAGCGCAGCACTGCCAAGGCTATAAGCGTGCTGTGGGTTTCTTCCCCCCCCCAAGGTGGAGTACCTTGCATTTGTCTGTATTGAATGTCATCAAGTTTGTATCTGCCCACCTTTTGAGCCTATCCAAGTCAGCCCGGATCACCAGCCTATCCTCAGGTGAAGACACTCTACCCCGAAGTTTGTTGTCATCAGCAAACTTGGCCAGTCAACTTCGGATACCAGTAGCCACATCGCTGATAAAAAAGTTAAAGAGAACAGGTCCAAGGATGGAGCCCTGGGGGACACCACTGGTCATGGAGCACCGTGATGATTCACTTTCATCGACCACCACTCTCTGAGTCCAGCTTCAGAGTCAATTCCCCAGTCATCAGACTGTGATGTAGCCAAGGCCACGGTTGGCTGCAGTTGTTAATACAGCACAGAGCAGATCACATCTTTGTGGGCTGGATCTAGCCTCTTTGTTAGCCATAGGCAACCAACAAATCCCTGTTACACACTCCTGGCAACTTCTACTATATAAAAATAAAATGATATATATACATTTTCACACGCACACACATTTTGAATAATTTTCTAAGGTTTTTAAAAAGCAAATAGAAAAGTTGGAACTTAACAGAACTATCACAAAGGCTGTGACACTTGCACTAATGGATTTATTGATAACAGTCTCAGGATGTCGTATTTGTATAACAGTAAGCTTGAGAGAGATACAGTATTTTGCTAGAGGGGTTCACATTTCTGTCTTGTACTCCACTTGATTGTAGTGCCGTAAGCACAAAATCTCTCACCCGGTCACCCCCCTTACTAGAAAGGGGCGCGAAAAAAAAAACAACATACCATCTGACGTCAAAGTGACGAGGGGGGAGAGAAAGGGTGAAACCTTTAAAAACCGCGCCCAGTCCGAACCCGGCAGAAGCCATTTTAGGACTCAATCAATCAGTCCTGCCTGTCGTGGTCCAGCCAACCGTGACAATCGCTTCTCCGCCATCGAAAAACTCCCGGCGTACCCTCCCCTGCGCATCAACCCGATTTACGATCCGTCAACGAAGAGAGAATTAGCAGTCTGCTTATAACTTAGATAGCTGAAACAGAAAGTGTTTAATCAAGCTGCTGTGCCTACGCGTCTCAATCATCGGCGTGTAAGTGAACAAAAATAAAAGCTTCTTTTCTACAACTTGTAAATTTTGTACCCTAGCCTGAGGTCAACAAACTCCGTGACCCGTAGCTAGAGAAAATTTTATTCCCTCCCTTAAAGGCAAAACGAACCTCTTTACAGTGCCTCAGGTTCTAATCCTGCAGCGCACGACAATTTCCTGGAGTATAAGAATGATCAGATTCTTGGGGTCCATTCCAGAATCTATTAAAGTACAGTCTAGCAGCCAAAACATCTTTTGCTCATATCTCCAGTAAATATGACCTCTTCTACCACATCCCTTCCAACTGTCCTATCACAACTTCTGAGCTTTTGTTTTGGTTCTACTTTCCTTCACCTTGCCAATTCCTAGTCTCTGCTCTTCCAATTGGTTCCAGTATCTTAGGTCAGCCAGTCACAATCCTCTTCGGATCCATTTCTCTCCCTGGTCTCCACTAGCTTTCCTCCAAAACTTACTAATATTCCCCAACCCACTTACTCCAATCACAGGTTCAGGTTCTTTGTCTCATTTTGGTGTTCATCTGAAAACCCAGCACCACCTCCTTGTCTTAGTCTCCTTTCCCAGCCAATTTTGATCTCCATCCTGCCTACCTCTTCATCCATTCTCTACCTCTCTTCTCCCACCACACTACTGGTCCCCATTCCCTGATTTGGGGGTAATCTCAATCTCTCCAGTCCTGAATTTAAGAAATGACTGAGAGGCCTCTGCTGAAGAGATTATTCTAAAAATGTTTCTCTGGTTTGGGACAATTATTAATTTTTCTTTTCACTAAAACTGATGAGTGAAACTCAATTTAAAAAAAATCTGATTCTTAATTATATCATATTCTTCTCATACCTGTACCCAAATCTTCAAAAAAGCTGGCTCAAAAATCTTACTACTTCAAAACTTCCATGTTCAAAACACAAAACAACAGCAGAAGCAATTTGGCCACATGCTAGTCAGCTACACTCCTCCATACTGCTGCCTGTAATAAATACCATAATACTGAAACATTAACAAACATAAGCCCTATTTCTGGATGTTTATGGGGGGGGGGGGGGGGGAAATCATGTTGATGAGACAGCCCATAAGTACAGTTTCCCCCTCTTCTCCCTAAATCCCAATTTAAGATTTTCAGCTGTTTTAGCATTACTAGCTTAAAAAGCATCCTTAAAATTTAAAAATTTTAAACTTTTCTTCCTTCTCTTGTATCTTTTTTCTGTTCTATTAAGTTATATTAATTGTCTCAATTTAATAACAGCAACGTGTACGTGAGCAGTGATGTTTGGACACAAAATTTTTGTCTTTTGCTTTCATTGCAGCAATCGCTCTCCCCTGGGCAGTGCACAGAATAGAACCACATTCAACCATCTCCAGCTGGGAGAATGGTTAACATGGGGACCAAATAGCAATGGTGGCAATAAATTATATCTCCACTGACTGATTTCACTGGGACCATTCACACAGTTAGCCAGCCATGTGCTTATGCACTTTACTGAATATGGGGTTTTAAGAGATTAAGATAGAGGACTCGAAACACCCTCTGAAAGAAATGATCAAATATTTAGCAAGACTAATCCATTAAAGCAGTTTTCCTTATATTTCCAGAGTAAAGCATACCAATCATCAAAATGGTTATATTTAAAAACTAATCTTCTGCACAGGCGCAGTATATTTTCTTTAATAATTTTCAGCAGGATTTTTGCTATGAAGAGCACAGTATAATTATATAATAGGCTGAAATGGCTCAGGAACAAAATACAAATTAAAAAACAACAATCCACTGTATAATTACTTAATTACCCGAGAGACCAAAATGGCTCTAGAAAGACATTCCAGCTTATCAGGTACATACAGTAATATCTGTTTAAAAAACCCAACCCTTCTCCCCCTTCCCACAAAAAACCTCCAACCCCCTTCACTCCCCACAAACATGCTGAATTCCACAAACATTTTACCATAGTCTGCAAAAGTACACACAGTTTATCTGTACTTCTGGATCCAAATTTGACCCTGTCCTGCACTTCAAACAAAACAGGAGTGTAATAAATAAAATACAATAGATTTAAACAAACCAAAAGGAAGGGAGTGAAAAATTAAGATACCTGACACACTGTTTACCGTCTCTCTGAGAGTAGGGACCCGAGTAAAATTGTCTCTTTTCACAATTTAGGTTGGTATTCTCGACTTATTAGAACAATTTCTTGCTTTAATAGTTTGCTGCAGTTATGAAAGCCACAAAGAACTATTCTATATTGTACAGCAATGAAACAGGCATCAACTAATATTTCTAAATGTTTTATGAAAAAAAATGTGACTCTATATTGGTAAAATACCTAAGAGTATTTTACTAGCTATAGTAGTTGTAAAAAAAAAAAACAAAACACAAAAAACAACCCTACGTAATAGTGCTTTATGTAAAATGTTTATCAAAAATTGTGTCAATTTTTTGTCATTTTCATAAAGCATTAAAGTACAATTGGATTTCATCCATTTGAATAAGTCAAATTCAGTACTACAGAAACTGAAGGTACAATTCAATGTAATGATTCATAGTTTCTCTAATAGAAAGATTCAGCAGTTTTCAATCGAGACCTTTATTTCTTCTCTGAATAAATGATGCCTGAAATTTTTATTCTTGTTCTAATGGAATTTCAATGGCCTTCACTGCAAATCTACTGGAAATTTTCGCATATTAAGTGGAAAAAATTAAATGATGTTAACCACATTTTAATGTGATTAACGCTGACAGGGTCATTATTTCTGCTAATCACTCAGTTTAAAAAGCTCAAACAAAACTTTGTAACAGACAAGGTTTTTTAATTTTTCTGCATATGTACAGCATACAGTCAAGAATTTAAAAACACTACAGACTATAAAACCCAGCAGATGTCATGAAGAAAACACTACAGACTATTTCTACAACTGCAAATGGATTCCATTATATTAAATCTGGTGATACAATAGCAAATATGCAAATCTAAGTCTTGTATCTAAATCTCGATTCTTTGACCTCTCTCCTTTTCCCATTCCCCAGCTAAAGAAAGAAAGAGGATAAGAGAATATATTTGTGATTTTCAGTTCTGTAGCTCTGTAAATATTTTGCTATTAAGCACAAGGATTTTTTTTCACTTTATATCTGCACTAGGAAACAAAAATCAGAAATATATTTTACGTGCAACGCTTCAAATTGATTTCTTCAGCGTTCTCTTGTGCTATATCAATGACTGCAATACAAGATTATGGTTTTTACCCCTGATGTCAGCACAAGCTGGCGGATGGGACATGAGAAAGGTAGAAATCATAACTAGCACATGAAGGTGATATGGTTTAAAGTGGAAAATAGTATGCAGCTGTATGACATTCAGTATCTTGTAATTTTCTCCAGTGGTCAATCAATGACTGCACACAAAATTAAAGATGATGCTGCACATGTCACTAGTCTGGGTCTGATTCCTACAGTACTGTAGCCATTCCCCACTCTCTCAAGCTTGCTAGCTAAATAAACTGTGAGACCTAACGCAGCAGCTCCTTAAGACTGTAAAGGTGCAGATAAGCCTAGAATAGTGGGTAGATGTAATCAGAAGATAATCATGAGTCTGTCTTGTTAGCATCCCTTTTCTTGATATGTATCAATGTTTTCTATAAAGCATCCAAAGTTGTGATTAACTGCATACCACTCCTTAAACAAATGTTCTTTTACAATAATTACTGTGTATTTTCACTATATTCTCACTTTTAGAACTAACCACCTCTCTTGAAATATGCTTTAGTGCCAGAAAAGGTCACACATATCCACCAGCTCTTACCTAAAGAATAAAAGATATTAATCTAGATGAAAAGATTTTAGTGCACAAATTCAACTTTGGACACAAGAAGTTGTGGTCATACTTTAATTAGTTTAGAAAAGTATAATAATCTACAACTGAATCTACAAAATTCAAATTGATTCAAGATGATCCATCTGATAGCATAGATAAATATCAACCTTAGCAAATGACAAGATATGGAAAGAGGTAAATAAATCTCACTTTCTGTATTTTGATTGTTTCTTCAACCTGAGAGAAACCGTTAACTACCATATTTACTCAACTATAAGATGAGATGCCCTCCCAATCAGCATGGGGGGAAAAAGCCCTTCATTCTATATTCACATAAGAAGCAGAGAGAGGAGCAGAGGGCTGCTGACTCTGACCCACGGCAGCCTCCTGCCCCCCTACCCCTTTCCTTTCCCCTTACTGTCAGGTGCAGCTTGGCTGAAGTTCAGGCTAGGGTCTCCCCTAGGCATGGAGCACAAGGAAACTTCTTCCCTTGCCCAACCAATCAGCACTGCTGACACTGCTGCATTGCCTGCCCAGCCAATCAGCAGCACTGACAACACTGCATGGTCAGGCAAGGGCTGAACTACCACATGCTGTGCTCTGCAAAGGAGCAGCCTAAGCAGCTACTGGAAGTAAGGAGGGAGGTGGGGAGAAGGGGAAAAGGCAGAGACTGGGGAGCAGAGGGGAAGGGGCATAGACTCAGGTGAGCTGCGGAAGATACATGTGGGGGTAAGTAAGGCTATAGGGGAAAGAAGTGGGCAGGGCAGAGGGCAAGGGGGCCACCTGACCCTCCGCCCCCACAACCACTGCCTTCCCTGCTGTAGCACTAGGGTGGGGGTGGGGG
>NW_017729031.1:56706922-56726275 GCF_001723915.1 Gavialis gangeticus
GTGGGGGTGGGGGGGTGGGATTCAAGACAAACTTCCAATACTTAGATTCTATACCTGGAACATTATAACAAATGTATAAATTTCCATATATAGCATCTAATTATTGGGGGGATGTCTTCTGTTTGAGTAAATATGGTTTATAGCTACATGTCCAGAAACTTTATCCAAAACTATTTTTAATATCTTCCTTTGGTGAAATACCCTTTTGCATATAGGTTTATGGGTTTTACTTTATGATCACAGTAAAAATGCTAAAAGAAACCATAGTACATATCCATAAACAAATTCTTTCATATATAATGTATTGGTACATTTTTGGGAATCAGTTTTCCCATATTCCTATTTCAATGCTGCTTTTAGTGCATATACTTTAGCTTCAATATATTTTATAAACAAGAAAAAGCATCAAAACTAGACTAATCATCTACAATTGAAAAATGAACCATTTTAATATTACCATCACTTTATAGCTGTAGTCCTTGTATTTTCAAAAGAAATATGGGTATTGTTGGACTTTCTGGTTTTAGTGTGATGCCATGCACTAGTGCATCAACTAATAACCTCACAGAATTCTTGTGCTCATCTAAAAAGGGTCCCTGCTGAATGTCCTAATGCATCTTATTGTGAATCTTCAGCAAATAAAACTTCATGTATGAGCTCATGATGTGCTTTGCTGCTGGAAAGTCACAGACTCTGTGGGAAGCTTTTTATCTTCCCAGCAGTCAGTTCTCTCAGAACATCAGTGCAGCTACTGTAGTTACCTGTAGATTACTTGTATTTTCTCACATCTGTGTCCAGCAATCTAAACCATGATGATAAAGGGTCATTAGGTTTTGAGTGAGGAAGGGGATGGACTAGACAATTTGCTCTGATAAGCTCCTTGTTGTGAGCTCCAGTTTAGAATGTGAAATGCACGGTATGTACACTCTAAACTGGAACAAAAATAGTTTACTCAAAATGGCAATTAAAAAGCATGCTGTTAATATATTGTAAATTACTTTAATACAGCCTCCTATCCTTTAGCTTTCAATTAATAATATTAAGGTAAAATAATTTTTTCATGGTAAAAAGTGCATCAATGGTCTATTAGCCACAAAAGAATTCAGGTACAATTACTAAGATAACTGCTGTTTGGAGCACAGCAAAGCAATTTCCCACAGTGGGACTTACAGTTCAATTTACCAGTTGGGCAAATATTTTGTGCTCTGTAGTGGTCTAGAGAGTTAACAGTTATAGGTAACATTTGAGCAGTGTTATACTTGGAAAAAAGTTTCTTCAACCCAAATAGGTGTTTTAGACTTATCTATTTCCAAGAATACATGTTTTTCGCAACATTTTCTAAGTAGTATTTCAAGCTTTTCCATTAACATTAAATGCAAATTCCATGAAAAAGCCAATGGATTTTTTTCACTGGAAGTCTTTTTCAGGTTACAACTATATGCTCTAGGATGTTGGGGAGCACTAATACAATATGTCTGCCACAAAACAAAGCTGGCCTTCAATTATATTGCATAATATTGAGCAGTCATAAGGTACTCTTAAACAGATGATAAAATAACTAAAATTACTGATTTATGTTATTTTGGAAAAAAAATTGACAGCCATAGACCTTCAAATGAAAGCAAGCTGGGACCTCACGTCTTGGTTCCAAAACACAATGATGGTGATCTCCTAACAAACTCAGGGGAGGATGGCATCAGCCTCTGTTTTTAAATATTTACAATTTAGTATTATTTAAAGGTACCAATTAGCATCTAGTTTTACCTTGAGGAATGTATGAACAGATACAAAGACATGGTTCTTGCTTTAAAGCACTGATTCTCAAGGCACCCTGGGGTGCCCTGAACTCCTTTCAAGACAGCCACAGGTTACCATGCAGTGTTAACACTATTAGGTGTGCAAACATGATCCATAAGATGAACCTAGAGATTTTAAATAGGAATCAACTGTCTTAAAAACTTTGTGAACTGTTATGGTCTTTCCAAGTTCTTTGCAACAGATGAATCACTCTAATATTTTCCATAATTAAACAAGAAATGAAAACTAAGAGCTGGCATTCTCCAAGGGGTGCCTTGAGTCTCACGAGGGGTATCTTGAGTCTAAAGAAGGGTGCTTTGGGTATAAAACATTGAGAACCATTGCTTTAAAGAGCCACAGTCCTTTTCCTGTTGCCTGGGTCAAAGGACAGAGTACATTAGAAGAAAGAGAGAAACATGTCTATAAAAGATATAATAACACACACACAGTCCACTGTTCAAACTTAAAGATGAATATAGATACATACTTGATTGATCTAATATTAGATCATCTTCTTAGACAGTGCGAGCAAAAGTCCAGTCATTTCTAAAAAGGCAATGAAAAATATCTTCCTTTTGAGGATTTATATCCTAATCTACTCTTTATTAAGAGAAATATAAACTATGAATGATTTCCATATGAAAGATCCACTCACAAATTAAGCTGCTGAAACTAAACTGTTCACTCACATGGGATTTTCTATCGTAGTTGGATCCAATGTATATATTTTAAAGAAACCTTCTTATCTTATTTACTTTTCTTTTAACATAAATACTCGCGCTGGTTTTAGGTACTGCTAGAATCAGTGGCACATATTGCCATTATTACTATATATCCCTTGATTAAAGGCCAGGTACAAATAAAATTCAACATTTAGGTAACTAACATTAACAGCCTACATCATCTGAGAAAATGAATCCTTAATAATTATTCATACACCAAGCAACTGTAAACCTAAATCATTTCACAAGACCTGAATGTGTCAAGAACTTTGACAATTATGACTGGAGCCAGGAAACTGTAGCACTGCAGAATTTCTTATGAATTTCTCCAGTTACTTTTTATAAATGCTGTCCTAGATGACAGCTTAATGTGTACCACATGCAATATTTATTCTTCTTCAGTGTCAGACTGTCTAGCCATCCAAGGGAATACAAAGAATGTCACTTATTAGGATAAAAGCACAAGGAAGGTAATCAAGGACATATGTAACATCAGCCAATCATGCCCTATTTCAACATCCTCTTCCATTCATAACAGTTCAACAATTATTTGCTTACTGATAACTTGATTTCAGGCTGTTTGTGTTCCCCATAATGGTGGTTTGCATTTATTTTGCTCTTTAGAATTGGACACTTGCTGTGCCATGCATGTTTGTCAAAACTTTGTATCTTCTGTCAGAAATAGCTTAGCATATCAAATCATTTCTATTTGTCAGAAGCTACTAATAGAACAATCCAGTTACCCTTTATGTCAGTGGGGCATTGAAATAGCTAGAAATCAAAAACAAAGGCTACCATACAACTCCGTGAAATATGCTGCTGCAAGATATGTAATTAAAAACACGTTTCCATTTAATATATTTTTCAGCACTTAAATGAGATGGGAGCCCTAATAATATCCAAGGTAAAAGAACAGACTTTTGATCAAAATAAAATAATAAAAAATACCAGAGATACTGTACACGTTATTAACTTTTTTATATTCTTTAAATAGATTCCCTACACCACTATCTTGCATGACTTTTAATGGCACATTTTTATTTATTTTATAAAACTGATACGGAATGTCCATATATACAGGCTTTTTCAACTGACTCCAATCTGTTTGATGAGTGAGTTGTGGAAAATCAGTAATTCAAAAAGACAAATAGAGACAGACTGATAGAGGGAGCCAAAGACAAACATTTATCACACAGAAAAGTTATTTTTTTAAAATAATTTGAAGAAATCCTAATGAATTTCCTGGGATACAAAGATCTTATTTAATAAAAACAAGTATGATTTTTAGAGACAATGACACTGAATACATGCTAAGGGACTGTCATGTGCTTTGGCCCCTCTTTTTTTTTCAGAATATATATATATATATATATATATATATATATATATATGGGTTTAAATACACTGTCTCAAAACTCCAGCACCATTTTATTGTATGAGAACAAGAGACTGACTCCAGAAAGTGTTATTGATTAATCCATTTCTATTGCCCAAGTTAAGTTGCATCAAAAACAAAGAAAAAACCCTCAAAGACCCCCTTCCTAAAAATTACAAAAAAACAAAAGACCCAATAAGTGCGTGTACAATTGGAAACGGATATCTCTAACACATGACTTTAGACTGAAAAAAACCCTTTAAAAAACTAGCCAGAAGAGGGAAAAAATGTCAAACATTACCTTTGGGACCGTAGACATTTAAATGGCTATATGTAATAGAAGTATTAATAATATTGTTAAGGATATAAAACAAAACATTCTTAATCTAGCACCCATGCTGTAAAAGACTGAACTTTAAAGGTGCCTTCTCCAATTTATATAACAGGAATAATCTATTTTATTCTTTTTGAAAAATGCTAACATCAAATTTGTATTCACTAAACATTTGTAACAGTGAATCCAAAGGTTATATTGTTTAAGATCAAACTCTAACATAAAATAATTTAAAATGAAGGCTCTATGTTAAAAGTATAAAAATAGTTATGTTCTTTCTTTAAACATAGTTATACTTGTTGAAAAAAATCATAGGTAAAATGAAACATCATCGTATCTGTACAAGAAAACTGAACTGTAAAATCCTGTTGAAAAGTAAAAACTAATAATAAAATTATATCATGTATGTAAGGATTTAAAAGGAACTAGGCACCTTAAAGCTATGGCTGTCAACAGCAGAACAAGGGCTTACTTAAGTGAAAACATAAACCTGAAAAAAAATGCACGCCAAGGCCACAACAGTTTATATCCAAATGGATGAAGGAATTTCCTTGCCTATAAATTATGTTTCTGTTCATGGGATACAACATTCTGGATTGACTGATGTTTCCTTTTAGCTTTAAAAGTATGGCTGTCAAACATGGAGCCCACAGAGCCACTTTATTTGGCCCGCAGAACCACTTTATCCAGCTCACCGGGCTCCAGCCAGCCACTAGAAGTTGTGCGACATGGCTTGCCACAGAATTTAAGACCTTGTAGTCCTGCTGGCTGTGGCCATTCGTGGTGAGCTTGGTTCACTGCTGCCTTCCCTAGACCTCTCCCCTGGACCCACTGCTGCTGCCAGACCCCTCTTGCTGCCGCCACCAGACCCAGCTCCAGACACCTCACCTCCTCGGGGCTTACAACTGCCGCCTTTAGATCCTTCACTCCTGCCATGGTGGTTATCATGGCTGCCCCCAGTGCCTGAACTGGATTCAGCCTGCAAAGAACCCTGCAATCCAGATCCAGCCCGGGAACCCAAGTCAGTCTGATACCCCTGGATTGTGAGCTTCAAGGCACAAGGGTGTCAGGGATCCACTGTGGGCTAAAAATGAAATTGATGCACCTTTGGTGGTAGAAACTGACCAGATGCTCTGTGGCTCTGCACTCCCAACATGAGGGGGCAGAAGTCCCTGGCAGGTGTAGTTCCCTAGATGGCTAGCCAATCAATACCTGTTCTTGGGACACTCCGCAGATGGGGGCCCCTACAAAGCACATTGGGATCACTGCACGTTAGGCCCCTGGTTGTGGAGCACCAACAGTACGTATTCTTGCCTTGCTCTGTGGTACTGTAAATGACTGGGAAATTAAACAGCTGTATACATGTTTCCTGCTACATTTTTGTTGCTGCAAATTCCCTGAAAATTCTTAGCACTTCAAATTAATGCCTTTCCAAGCCCTCAGTTAAAGTTGAATCTTTTTCAAATATGCCATGTTTTAACTCATTATGGCTGATATTTGAGGATTTTCTGGTGGTCTGGTGGAGAGATCCCCATGTGAAGGGACTGCAGCATCTCCATTCTTTAGAATAAGGCACATATGACTGTACAGCCATTATATATACAGCACTGGAAATTATTGTGCTGCTGAAAAGTTGCAGTTGGAAAGAAGTAATATTTTATTATGAAACTGCCATTTTTTTTTTTTTGCAACAAACTGCGTGAATGGCTGTACACTCACTTTTGCAGCACAGAAAGGTATATTACTTGAATGTAAGGCCAGTCCATGGCCCGACAGTAGAGCTGTGTGAAACGACTGTGTTTCAATTTGGTTTTGGATTCAGCCATTTTGGAGGACAGCGATTCGCTTTGGTGTTTCGGATCATTGTCCTGTTTTGTTTCAGCCAAATCTGTTTCAGAGATTCGGCTCTGCCAAATTTACTCCGAATCTGTTTTGAACAGGCTGCAAGGGAAACTTCACGCAGCCCTACCCAGTTGGCAGGGCTGTAGGACTGGGGGCTGCAGAGCCCCAGCAGGGAGCAGGATGGGGCCATGGGTGGCACATCTGGGGAAGGGCTGCTGCCCTTCATGCAGGCCAGGAGACCCCCATGCAGTTCTCTGATCCCTGTTACACTGGGTAGTGGGGCAGGGCAGCAGCACAGAACGGCAAGCAAGCCTGCTGGTCCCTGCTGTGCGACTCGGCTCGGCATGGCAGGGAACAGAGATCTGCACCGGGGTCTCCTTGCCACTGCTGCTCACCCCACACTGCCCAGCAATGTGGGCCTGTGCAGTGTGGGCAGTGGCGGCGAGGAGACCCCAGCACAGATCTCTGCTACCTGCGGGGCCAGGTCATGCAGCAGGGACCAGCACAGCCCTGCCGTACAACCTGGCTCTGCAGGAAGCAGAGATCTGCACCTGGGGTCTCCTCACCACTGCTGCCTGCCCCGTGCAGCCGCAGGTCACCAAGGCAGTGCGGGGTGGGCAGCAGTGGCAAGGACACCCCTGGCACGGATCTCTGCTCCCAGCAGAGCAGAGTCACGTGGCAGGGCAGCAGCGTACAGCTGTTTCCTGGCAAGCTCATCTCCAAAACTCTGAAATTTTCCAAAACGCTTCAGATGCCTCGTTTATTTTCTGAGCTGTTTCTGAGCCTTCTGTTTCAATTCGAATTCGGTGTTTTGGGTGCCGAAGGAGCTCAAAACACCTCCAAAACAAAATGGCTGCCAAAATTTCACACAACCCTACCTGACAGAATTCCATAGGCCCACTAGGACAGACGAACACTTGGCAGCAAGAACTACATCAAAGTAACACGTTCTGAACTGTCTTTCATAAGCTTACAGTTACAAAAATAAATAAATAAATAACTTTTCTGCAAATCAGACATGCCAACCAGAACCAATAAATCAGCAGGGGAAAGTTAGTTACTAATTGGGACATCATTCAGAATGTTAGTATTACAGCAAGATTGTTAGCAGTGCCTTGTCAATGTCTCTACGTAAGTCTCCAATGAAGTAATAAGCGTCTCAACATTTTGGAACAGTGAAAAAATATCAACAAATCTTTAGCCTGGGGAAAACTTTTGAACCAGAATTGCTCTACTGGCCTTCCTAATTCACTAGTAAAAAGTTGTTACAATTACTGACGCATCTACTTTGAGGTCAAAAACTTATACTCAGAGGGAATGAATATCTCAGAGCAGCAGCAACATACCAAAAGTATAAAGTACCCTATACAAAGTATAAAGCCAGCATTAAAGAGATTTAGAAATTTGTATTTCAAGGCTAGGGACAGACATTACACATAACCCAGTTTAAGTGATCAGAAAATGTTTTAAAACTGTAACAGAACATAAGTTCAGAGCACATAAACCAGTTCAAAATGGCTGAAACTGGTTTAAGCTAAACCTGGCTGAATGTAGTATCAGACTTAACTGATTTGGATCAAACTGGTTTATGCAATGCCTGTCCCAGACCCCTTCCTGGTTTAAGTTAAATCAGAGTCTCCCAGCATCCCAGATGCTTTGTGGTGCTGGGCTGGGCTGGGCTCTCTGCTCCAGAAAACAGGACTGGCCCGGCTGCTTCTGCTCCCTACCCAGAGCTCCGGGGGAAGACTGCAGGCACAGCAGGGTCTGCCCTGCTTCCTCCTGCCCCCTCGCTGCTCAAGCAGGTATTCCCTCATCTTCCACAGCATGGGCCCCAGCCCCACAGACCCTAAGCATGTGGTATGCTAGCTAATGCCAAGAGGTGTCTCTTGGTGTGCATGTGTCTTCAATTTCACTGGGACAGGAAAACAGAATAGTGTCCACTTAGGGCTTTTTGGAGCTAATCAGCAGGTCAGCTGGTTATATCCCTCCATTCTTTGGAAAAAGGAAGAGCTTGAACTGATGAGAGAGGCTTTTGTTTTGTTGAAGGGCTGATAAACACTGCGGTATCAGCCCCCTGCTCACTCCCTCACCTGCCAGGTTTGCAGACAGTATGAAGGAGAGAGAGGGAGATTGGAAAGCTCAGTATCATAAACAGATGCATCCCCCCTTTGCCTCAGAGTGCTAGCCCAGGGCTGGGGGCTGGCAATACTCCCACCCCTTCAGCAGGGAGCCGAGAAAAGCCTGGGATGGGGCAGGCAAGCTAGGGGTTTACACCCCGCCCTAATCAGAGCATCCTGCCAGGATGTATTAAATTTCCAGACATATATATGCGAGAAAATACAGTGACTAGGCAAGGTATTTTTTATTTTGCCACACCCTCCCCCTAAGCTTAGCACTTTGGGAGGGAAGGCAGAGCTACTCTAGTGTCCCCCAGCTTTTAGCCTGAGCCACTGCAGGCATGAACCTGCATTTCCTCAGTCCATTGAGAACATCTGTGCAGTTGAAAACTGGTTCAACCTAGGCAGGTCAGACTAACCTGCAAAGCTTGAATCAATTCAGGCTCAGGCTTTTTGATGTCTGTCCCTAACCCAAAAGGCAAACCTGGCCATCAGAGCCTTCTATATGGTATTTTCTTGCATGTAACCTGCACTTCCCTACTCAAAAAAGCAACTGTTGGAAATTGCATGTGAAAAATGTGCTGAAAATTATACGTGAGAAACAGAAGAGCAGTTTCTGTCCATTAAAGGCAAAAGTGAAATTAAAACCTGTGCATGACTCAGAGAGAGCAGAACAACAATTAGACTCTGCTCCCCAGCTGCTCACACTTAGTTGCTTACTACATGAAAACATCTTTTTTCCTTCATTCTGTCTTTCAAAATGAAAGTATGTATTAAATTTCCAGACGTATATATGCGAGAAAATACAGCGACTAGGCAAGGTATTTTTTATTTTGCCATCTATAATAAATTCTTGTTAGCATTCCTAATAGGAAATGAAAATAAACTCCTTCACAATCACAGTCATTTATAAGCATACCTTTTAATTTTCAAACTTGCCAGTGTGTGATCCAAGGAATAAAAACAGGTGAACACCTGTACTTTGTTGTGCACTGTGCCATAATTAAGAGATTATAATATTTTTACTACTAAAGAGCCACAGGGATATTTTCTTTGTGCTTCATTTTTTCTTAGAGAGTGAAAAGTAAATTCCATCATGTACAATGGAGGATCTTTGCAGGCCTGTCCAGCGGGGTGTGACTTCCAACCCAGTTCTGTTCACACTAAACAACTAACTGTTTTCCATGATATGGTCTAAATGTGACAAACACTATGCCAGTGGGCAATTTCCTAGACAGCCGAATGTTGGAATTCAGGAGCCTTCAGTTCTTTCATCTTTATAACAAATGTTCCCTAGTGGTTAGATAGGATGGTGAATCTCACAGATTTAACACATTCTATAGAGCACCACAGCTCAGCTGATGAAACTATTCCTGGTTCTACTTCTGCCATTTGAGGTTGTATGGCTGTAAAACAGGACAAGTTTGCCCCCCGTGACTACACTAAGGTGGTCATCATTTTCCAGGATGGGTTGGAGATCATTAATGATGAGTCCAAAATGTTCAGGTTGTACGACCTGTAGGTAACCACCAAAGGGACTCCATTGTCCTTGTTTCAGAGTTGGCATTGTAGCAAGTCAGACCAGGCTCTGAGTCTGGCTCTGTTGATTTGACTGGCTATTAGTTTTTAGTATTTTAAGTTAGGAATCCATGCTCCAGATCTCAGGTCGGTGGGAACAGAGTAGATCAGAGTTGTAATATAGAGCTTGTTTGTAGGCAATGGATCTAGTACTGTGCTTAAGATGAGAGCTACTGGCATGGAGGCAGCTACAACATTTGGGAGTTGGTTTTTGTGGCAATGTGGGGATGGTAAAGCCATTACAAACTTTCAGCGTCCAAGAAATGAATTTGCTGGGTGGAGAATTCCAGAGTTAGTCTGATGGAGAGGTGAAAGCTGTTAAAATCTTGGTGGAATTACTCTATAGATTTCTCTCCATGTGTCCATATGATGAAGATATACAACTTAGATATATCAGGGGGACAAGAGGGCAGCTGCAGAGGAAACAGACTTCAAGGCCTGTCATAAATATATTGGCATATTGGACAGCCATACATGTGCCCATGGTAGAGCCATTAACTTGTTGGAATAAGGAGGTTCCAAAGTTGAAATAGGTCTGTGTGAGGACAAAACAGGAAAGTAAAATGGAAAACGCAGCAGTGTTCTTGTCAGGGATAATGTTCTTTATGACTGGTAAGCCATCATTAAAGGGAGATGTTAGTGTACAGAGATATGACATCCATGACGGCTAATATGGTGGTAGCTGGAAGCCTGTCAGTGCAACAGTTTTTTTTAAATCAGTTGTGTATTTCAAGTAACTGGCAGCTCCTGTGGCATGGGATTACAATATGTTCAACATAGCCAGAAACTCCCTCCATAAAGGTGCCAATGCCAGGGATGATGGGATGTGCTGAGTTGCCAGGTTTGTGGATCTTGGGTAGCAGTTGCCTAGCCTGGGCTCTGGGGAGGAAGAACTATCAATCCTCTCTTGTGTTTCTAGAGGTAGGGTCTTAATAGTTTATGTAGTTCATTCTGTTATTGTGCTGTGGGGTCCTCTATCACAAGTTTGTAAGTGTCTGGGCCAAAAAGTTCTCTCTCAGTTGCAGCCCCACTCTGGACCTTCTTTCTGCCTCTGCACCGACTCTCAGATTGCCAAAAACCAACAACACTTGCATTACAACCTCAGTCCTGAAGAACAGAAAGCTATACTCAGTCTTAGAAACAACCCTGATATTACCACACAACAGGCTGAAAAGGGAAGTTGGGGGTGCCACTACTGTTAAGGATAAAACACCATACATCTCGCCAAGGAACTGTAAGATGAGGTAAATTTTCTAAGGAGCTTTAGCTATCTACAGTTGTGGATATTTCAAAATTTGGAAAAATTCTGCACACTAAGCAGCAAGAAGGTAAACTCTAAAGCATTGGTTTTAACACATTTAATGCAAAACACCTTTTCTTTCATGTACTTTATCAATGATTTGGATGGGGGAGTGAAAAGCTCACTGGCCCAGTTCACGGGTGACACCAAGTTATGGGGCAGTGTGGTCACATCAGAAGATAGGTTGCAGATACAGGTGAACCTTTACAGGCTCAAGAGTTGGGCAGACCGTAACCAAATGAAGTTTAACACATCAAAGTGCAAGGCGCTCCATCTGGGGGCAAACAACCCTCAACATACATACAGGCTTGGTGGTGACAGCTTGACTTGCACCATGGCCAAAAGGGGCTTAGGGGTAACAATTGACCATTGCATGAATATGAGCCATCAGTGTGAGGCGGTGGTCAGAGCAGGGCAAACAACACACTGGCATGCAGCAACAGATGCATCTTATGTAAAAATAAGGAAGTGATACTCCCACTGTATTCAGCACTGGTGAGACCACAGTTGGAGTACTGCGTCCAGTTCTGGGCACCACACTTTAATAAGGATGTGGAAAAACTTGAGAGGGTCCAGAAAAGAGCCACCCATATGATCAGGGACTTGCAAAGCAAGCCATGAGGAAAGGCTGATGGACCTGAGCCTCTTTAGCCTAAAAGAGAGAAGCCTGAGAGGGGATTTAATAGCAGCTTACTGCTATATCAGAGGAATGCATCAGGAGCTTGGTTCACTACGGCTGTGTGAAATGCCACTGTTCCGTTTCGACTTGAGTTTCGAGGTTTTGACAGAACAGCGTTTTGTTTTGAATTTCATTTCGATTTGAAACCGCTGTTCCATTTCGCTTTGTCAAAAGTGACCCTGTTTCGACGTTTCGCCTATATGCTATAATGGGGAAGTTCGAAACAGCCTCTCTCATCTGGCAGGCAGATGGGGGCCTGCAACCCCAGAAGGGCTGCAGGGGCTGTAGGCCCCCTGATCTGCCTGCCAGATGAGAGAGGGAAGCCAGGTGCTGCCGCTTGGGACTGGGGAGCTGAGGAAGGGATCTGAGGCCGATCACTCAGTTTCCTTCCCCAGCGCTAGATCAAGCTGGGGAAAGGAACTCAGCCCAGCTGAACTGAGGTCCCCTCCCCAGTGCTACAAATTAGGCTGGGGAAAGGAACCGGGCTGAGTTTCTTTCCCCAGCCCAATCCTAGCACTGGGGAGGGGAACTGAGCAATCAGGCTCAGTTCCCTTCCCCAGCCTGACTGCAGTGCTGGGGAGGATAACTCAGCTCAGCTGGGCTGAGTTGCCTTCCCCAGCCCAATCCTAGAGCTGGGGAGGGGAACTAAGCGCTAAGCGATCAGGCTCAGTTCCCTTCCCCAGCCCAATCGCAGTGTGGCGGACGGGAACTGAGTGAGCCCAGGCTCAGTTCCCATCCCCTATGCTGTGATCAGCTTCCCACAGCCAAGAGGCAGGGAGAGCCAGGGCTGCACTCCTAGCTGAGCCACATGGGGCTGTGGAGCCACTGGAAGTGCAGCCCTGGTTCTCCCCAGTCTCGCACCACCTGGCCACTTCAAAACTTGATACGTTTTGAAACTTTCGAAACCTTTCAGCTAGCCTCATTTTGTTTCGAGGCTGTTTTGAAGCCCTTCATTTCGATTCGATTTCGCCGTTTCAAGCTCAAAATTAGTCGAAACAGTGTCAAATTGAAACTGCCAGTGAAATTTCATCCCTGGGGAAGACCAGGACCAATGGATACAAACTCCTGGAAGGCTGCTTCAGGCTTAATAGCAGGAAAAACTCCTTCAGTCAGGGTGCCCAGACTGTGGAATAAACTCCCTCCAGAGGTGGTGCATTCACCTACCCTGGAGGTTTTCAAGGAGAGACTAGACAGTCACCTTCCTGGAGTCACCTAACCCCAGTTGTCTTCCTGCTTGGAGCAGGGGAGCTGGACCTGATGATCTGTAAGGTCCCTTCCAACCCCTAACAATCTATGTACTGCCTACGCCATAAGAAAGGCAATGTACTGCCTACGCCATAAGAAAGGCAAATATTTACCTAAAAAGGGTATTCCCCTGCCCTCTTATTTTGTAGTCCCTGTTTATGTAAATTTCCTTATATTAAATGATTATGTATACATTTGCAAACTGTTCTGTTTTTTCCTAGTTTACTTCTAGTCAAGAGGAGTAGACTAGGAGTAAACCAAAGTCAAAGAAACTGAGTATTATAAAGTTTTATATTTAAACAATTTTATTTGTCATTTTTAAGTGAAGCTGGCAGCAATGTCGGTAGTTAAACCTATATAACACTTGCCATTAAATAATCTTGATGTCAGCTGCATGTAAAATAGCCCAATTTTATCCATTTGACCTGACAGTTTTCCATGTTCTCTCTCTCAGGTAGAAAAAAAATTAAATTTAGCAAAAATGATTCCATTTCTTCCAAGAACAAGAGAGAAAAACTGGATTACCAATACTAAAAATATTCCAACTGGCTCTCTGAGAGCTCTAGGACCTCTATCCTAGTGTCCCATACTTTATGCTCTATACATTTGATCCAATAAAAGGTTCACAAACAATCCTCAATTCTCGCTAATCAATCCAAGCTCAGGTAAATTTATTCAAAGCTTAGTGCTAAAGTTTCGACGTCTGCCAACTAAACATGTGCTGTGAACTGAATATATATAAGACTCGTATATTGAACAATAGAAACCACAGTCAAAGTTAAAAAAATGTACAGAACAAACATATACAAAAGCATGTATGGAAAGGAAAACTTCCAAAACAAAAATATTTATACTACACATAAAATTCTTGTTGTGTGGCAAGGATGAGACACAATGAATCATAGATAACAGATGTTAGTCATGTCACTCAGTGCGCTCAGTGGTAGACAGCACTTAAAGTGGTAAGAACAAAAGAAAAAACTAAGCAGAATAAACTCCCTAGACCAAGGGAGTCCAACTCATTTGCCCCGCAGGCTAAGTGGCAATGGACTGGTCCACAGGCTGGATCAGGCCCATGGACTGCTCACCCCCCACGTGCATGCCTGATCTAACACAGGTAGCCCCCCCCCCCCCCGAATGCCCACCTAAGCATGACCTAGGACCTGCTTGAGCAAGTGCCATGGGTGGCACACATCCTGGGGACTGCTCACAGGGATGTTCCACTACAGCAAAAGGGGCATCACCAGGAGCCCAATTAAGAGCTTTGTGGACCAGATCCTGCCCGTGAGCCATGTTTGACACCCCAACCATAGACCTTTCTATTCATCAATGACATTCTTAGCCACAGACAGGCACTTCTTTTATACCAAGAGATACATAAGTACAGCCCTTTTAGCACCTTTCCTTTAGTGAAAAGGAAAAAGCAGGAAAACACAGAAAAACTATGTTGGAAATGTTAGCTCATTCCAACAGCAATTTCTCAGTAGCATAACTATTTCAAGTGCTACATGTAACACCTGCCCAGTTATGCAGAGCACCAGAAGGCATTCTTCAGTTCTACAACATCCTGACAGGCAAAAGTGTAGTGAGCAGCCAGGATTGGGGGGGCAGGGAGAGAAATGAAGGTTTGCTGACCACTGTAGACCAGGGGAGTGAGGACATGGGTTAGGGGAAAGAAAGAGTTACCTCCCTGGGCTACTGCTGCTGCTGCTCCAGGGCTGTGGCTAGGCTGCCTGGGAGCCGATCCTGGTGCCATTTGCTCTCTCTGCCCCAGATACATATTAGTTACCAGGCTGTGCCTGCTCTGGCAAAGGCTCCTGATGGGGTAGGAGCAGTGCACCATCCTGTTCACCCCATTCATCCCGGCCCCCAGATACACTACTTGGTGCACTGCTGAACTGACCAGCTCCTTTGGTTGTCCAGAGAGAGCACAGAGCTTCACATGCTGTGGCAAAGACTCCCAGCAGGGATGATTCTGATATGCCATTTTAGGATGATGCTGGCACCCTGGGCCTGATGCCCGATGCCCTGCTTCCCCTGCCCTAGTTACACTACTGCCAGGAGAGTGTACTTCTTGCTCACATCCTTCCCCGCAGGAAGGTTGTCGGCACCCACATTCTATTGTCCCAACTACCAGCCTCGTCCTTTCTGTCCAAATGTGGCAGCAAGATAACCCCACAGGCTCTTGAAGGGGAGGGGGCAGTCCCTGCAGGCCCCAGGCCATACATGCAGCCTCCCCGCCAGGGAAACTTACCTCCAGGGGCACAGCCAGAGCCAGAGCAGGAACCACGGCTGCGCGAGCTGGCATTATGCTGGCTGATTAATCAGCTGTTCCTCAGGCGGGAAAATGCCAAACCAATCGTGGCAGCCGGAACAGCCACCATGGGAAAATTTAAAAACACCACCGGGACCTGGGGGGAAGTGAGTGAGGAAGCACGCCGGCATGGAGCATGCTAGACACACTGAGGCTCTTGTGGGAGCAGGAGCAGTGCAGCTGGCTTGGTGCTGGCATCCAGAACAGGGGGAGCTGAGCCCTGGTAGTAGGCTGAGAGGGAGGAGGCAGTCCCACACCCCTCTCCTCTCCACGGATCTAATTTTTTTCTAGCAAAGAGCAAAGTAGAGGCATCCCGTCCAGAGATGGCGAGGAGTATGCCAACCTACGGAAGCCCAGCTCATGAGTATCCGAGGCGGAGACGCCAGCCATTGGGACAGCCAGGCTAGCCCACCAGGACCGACGCCAACGCTGATCTCCATGGAAAAAAAGGGTTGACTGAGCATGGTCAAACCACGCAGGTGTCATCCACCCAGTTGACAAGTGGACAGGGTGTAGGAGAGGCAGAGCCCTGCAGAACATCACGACTAGACAGCAAGTACTACCATCCCCAGGGTCCCCCAGAAAGATCTCCACTGAACCCCTCCCTTTCATTCAATACACCAAGTTGTGGCAGGCGAGTTGAGGGGAGGGGCCCTGCACCTGACGGAAAGTACGCCACCTGACACAAACCCCACCTAAGACACCTTCTATCACGCCAAGTAACACTACAGAAATCCAACCCACCCCAACCCTCCAGCAATAATAACAAAAATCTATTCCTGTCTCATCAGCATTTCTAGTGTTATCTACAAGCCAGGCTTGCCAGGAAGGACACTGAGCAGGGAGCTGTTTCTGTCTGGTTTTGTACTATGAACCTTTGTGAGGCAAAATGTGATAGCTGCTAAATTACAGGAACCAAGGTATTACAGAAACTAAGGTCACCAAGCAGGAACTTGTGGGTAGCTGAGTTTGTGTCTGGGTTCTTCTTAAGTTAGGTATCAGCTTTTAAAAGTAGCAAAATCCATGGTCAGGGTGAAGAGAAAACTGCACTGCTTCTCCAGAAGCGAAGGCAATGCAGAGTCCTGTAGGTTGGTAAAGAGGCCAGGAGGTTTCCATATGCTTGATGGGAAGGACTGGCTGATGTAACTGGCAGAGGCCATGAGTGGGGCAGAGGAGTTCTGCATGCCCCTGCAACCGGCACCAGTTCTGCAGGCAGGGACATGCAGGGAGCAGATCACAGCTCTGCCTTGGGACTCAGCCCTACAACATCACAGCACCAAGATCCTGGCCCCAGCCCTGCATGCCCACTTCCAAACATCACTCCCTGACCACCCGGAACCACATCCTACCCACCGAGTTGCACACCCTGTGAAGAAGCTGCCACTGCCAGGAAGAGAGTCCAGCCACTGCACCACCCTAGCCTTGCTGCACACCTGGGGGTGGTGGGAAGAGCTGCGCACACCACGGTCCAGGCTGCCCCCCCATGGGACCAAGGGGGGGCTGAGGGCCAGACAAAGTCCCTTGGCAGACTGGTTCCATCCTGCAGGTCATGTTTTGCCCACCCTTGGATTACACTGATATCTAGTAACAGAACCAATGCCTACTATGGTAGACCTATATTATCCACACTGTCTTTCATAATGCAAGCACCATGTATATATGCTTGTCTGTATCCTGCCCACACTGCTTAAGAGAAAGGAACAGAACTAAAGAACCCTAAATTTAGCTCCCTTTTAGCAAACAGTTGAATAAGACAACAAAATAGTAGTCATAATTTCCACCTCTAGTGAACCTTCCACACCATAACTACAACATGCTATGCAGTGAACTCAAAAGATAGAGGACCTTATTAAATGTTTATGTTTTAGACTTTACTGATAATAGAAGCAGGAGACTGAAAGGTTCCAAGTGATGGGATGTCTATTTTATGTTTTCTATATTAAATTAATGTTAGTTTACAGTCAAACATTCACAATTAAGAAATCAAGCCGGCCTATGGAACCTCAATTTGTATCGCTCATGCATATTGTCTTAAATTACATGATCACAAGCTTTTCTGTCCAAGAGCCCTCTTTCTCAGGCCCTTGGCAGACACTGAATTTACTGTGCGATTAACACATTAATCACAAAGAAAATTGTGAAATGCCTCATGTTCACAGAATTTATGACAGGATAAAATGGCAAACCAACCACAAAGATTTTTATGCATTTAATCTGTCCACATTTAATTTAATGTGGAATGTCTTTGTGGCTGGTTTGTTTCCAGCTTTAAACTGAATGTTTGGCATGTGTCCTAGACCTAGGGCAGCCACTGCCAACAATTAGCTGACTGCTGGCATCAGGCAGGAGACAGGCCCAGATTCTGAACTGGGATCCAGAGCTGCCCCTTGTCAAATTCCATGGAAGCATCTCTGGGTCCCAGACCTGGGGCTACTCCTTGTCCTGCAGCCCAGGGCTTTATATCACCCCGTGAGGGGGGAGTCACTCAGCATCTGGAACTTGGGAACATGCAAAGACCCCTGCTGCAGCCAATGCCATCATGCACTGGGATCTGAGGAATTTTATCCCCAGTTCCCAAAACTGTGTATCCTACCATGCATGGCTAGATGCACGATTTTTGATCCTGGGTTTAAAATGCCTCAGATCTCAACTGTGTAATCATCTGCCAGCAGCCGCAATCAAAGCAGCTACACATATACTATACCTTGCACATCAAATGGGAAAATCACCACATAAATGCCAACATCCTCGCTGAAGCCAATGTTACCAGCATTGACTTGGTGATCCTCAAGCAGACTGTGACAACTGTAGGTGTTGTAGGGCTTGTTGCCACTGCCTAAGCTCGTTTTCCTACAGGTGGTGACAAGGTGGACCTTGGCTATGGATCACCTGGTCTGCCAGGAAGTTGGTCTCATGTTTTCTCTCCTGCCACGACTTTGATATTATATTGCTAGGAGGCAATGCCCAAGGTGATCCTGCCTGATCTCAATCCCCGTTTTCTTCTGTGGGGCTCCAAACCTCCCCTTTACCCCATCCTAGCCTCTCCAGATGGCACTCATACTTCTCTGCAGCCAGGTCTTAAAACTGCTTGTTGGTCTATTATTCCACCCTCAGCCACCAGGGTAGCTGTCAGCTTTGGTTAGGTGCACACACTTCCAGGGCTGGCCTTGGCCTGTGCTCAAATATCCAAAGAAAAAAAAAAGAGAAAGCAAAAACCTGACTGCTCTCAGTGTCTTTGCCAGACTCAGTCCATGTCCCCTTTACCTGGGGTCAGGCTCTCATGTCCTAATCACAACAACAACAACAACAATAAAATCAGTTAGTTTAGTCACTGCTCTGCACAGGTCTGCCCCAGCTTACTCATGAGTATTCACAGCCCCAGTGGGATCTCTCCCATGTGCAGCGAGGCTCTAATTTGGAACAGCAATTCTTCTGGCCTCTTCGCCTGGATCCTCAGCTGTCACTCCACTCCAGGGACTATTAGAAGCCTTGAGCGTGCTGGCCTCTGCCTGCCTCCTTCTCAGGGTCACACCCGCAGCGTTACTTCGGCAAGTTTCATAACACTTGCTTGCCGGGATACTTAGACGCTCCTCTCTCTGTGGCTTGTAGGGAATTGACCCCCCTCTGCCCCTCTCTGGGGCCAGAAATACCTCAGAGCAGCCTCCCTCCTCCAATCTGGAGCGAGATGCTGCTCTGGAAGTGTGGCGATTGCTTCTCCTCCCTTCTGGTCTCCTGCTGCAGCCCCACTGGCTTTCCATGCTGTACGTGTTGCTTGCTTTCACTTTCCCTGTCTGTTGCTGCTGGCTGCTTTTCTTCTCCTGACCTCCCCTGCCTAGCATGTAAGGCACCTCGGGGCTTCTGTTTGCTCTCTCTCACTCCTTCACACAGACATTGTGTACCTCCAACTTCACTGGACCTGACATTGTGTGAGGATGCCAGACTCTCAGCTCCCAAGACAAGTGCTCTACTCCTAGCTTAGTAACAGCCTGAGGCATACCTTAAGGAATTGGATGCCAACATCAAGAGCTGAGAGAAGCTGGCTGCCAACCA
>NW_017729031.1:56736417-56740180 GCF_001723915.1 Gavialis gangeticus
TGTGTGAGGATGCCAGACTCTCAGCTCCCAAGACAAGTGCTCTACTCCTAGCTTAGTAACAGCCTGAGGCATACCTTAAGGAATTGGATGCCAACATCAAGAGCTGAGAGAAGCTGGCTGCCAACCAACCCCCAACAGCACTGCAACCTCTACCAAGTGGCAGCCCATTTTAAGGTAAATGGCAGAAGAAAGCACAGAAAAGAGAAAAGAAGGAAAGCAGAGGAATCCCAGACTGCAGCTTACTCTCCCCTGCAGAAAGACCTGCAACTTCTGTGGATGGATCGATGGCTCAAGGATTGGACTCTTAAGTCACCTCAAGACCCATCAGTGAGCTGTGGTAGAACTGAACAGAGGGACTGCTGATGACAACAACACTGTGAACAAAGCAAGGTCATGTAATGAACTGGTTTAAAGCCTGGTCCCATGTTATTTAATTGTATCCTTGCCTCACTTAATGTAAAAGTTGGGTGGCATTTACTGAATAAAAAAAAAAGAGAAAGAAAAAATAGGCTTTTGACTTTCACAGCACACAAACCAATGAAATCTAGATTCTACTTTTGATTGTTTTGTGCAAAACCCATGTGATGCAGAGAAATGCAAGCAGCTTTCCCAATACCTCAATTCTACATCCTTAAAATGAAGACAAAAACCAGACTGAAAGTTCTCCTGAGCAGCCCACATGCCTAGCTTGATTAAGACACCAGTTTCTGTGGGAGCGATACATACTGAGGTTCCATGTATGGGCAGGCTTGATTATTCAGGCTGGGAAGTTGAAGGCAGCTGGATATAATGTTAGCCACATCATTCTCTTATGGAGATAAGGGAATGATGTGGCTAACATTACATCCAGCTGCCTTCAACTCCCCAGCTTGAATAATTAAGAACCTATTTATAACTGTGTCAACTGGAGGTGGCTTTAGGTGCAAATTTGTTGGGAAGGTTACACTCATGCCCTACAACTGTAGCAAGGTATCTTAACCACTCCACTACTGTACCAACCAGTGATAAAAATACTCAGAGACATAGGACATGTTCATCTGCAGCAACACCTTGTAAAAAGCATCAGCCACTTAATCCTGGGACTATTTTTCCCACCATGTTTTATCACACCTGGCAACAGCAACAAAGCTACAAATTATGAGCAACATCTGTAAATAATGGACATAATGCTGTGATATAATACATGGGCATGTTCTCTTGTTCCCCCTAAAAACAAACAAACAAACGAAACACCAGTTAGTCTCTCACTGAAACCAAAAGATAATCTTATCAGCAGGGATCCTGGTTTTCCCTCATTTAAAAAAAAAAAAGAAAAAAATCACAAATTCTCTGATAAAAACCCCAAAATCTGTTATTAAAATTAAAGGCCCCTCATGAGCCCCTGGCTCTTCTCATGTCTGATAAAATGATCTTTTGTTGCTCTATCAGTGCAATCACCTTAAAAACAGACCAAAGTAGCCAAATGGGATGAAGGAATCTCCACTGCATAGGGCTGCTCCACTCAGTTTTTCTATGCCAACACTTAATTCTTTTCTCAAGGTTTCCCAACACCATATGGTAGCACTGTAGCCATGCACTCAACAAGATACAGAGAAATGTAATTTAGGGAATCCCCAAGATCACTCTGTGTCTCACTCTGGGAACTGTGCAGGTCCCTGAGAGCCCCCAATTTTAGACATGCATAAAGGTGACCTAAAGCCACCTTTGTCTCTACACTACTCAACAATACTGGGCAGAGCTCTGATGCACTAAACTTTAGACAGTTAAAGTATACAAGGCCCAGCTCATAGAATTAAAAATGCTCTTTCTAGATTATCCCCAAACGAAAAAAACAAGAGCTCCAGGCAATGGAACCTACGATTCTGCTCACCCCAACTAAACAAATGTATGAATCCACTTTCTGATCAAAATAGGATAACTGCCTGTTACAGGAGCTAGCAACTTTTCTCTAAGCCATTGGCCAGGACAACCCAGTTCCCAACCACAGGCTGGGTCACTTACATGGCACATCAGTGTCAGGGAAAGTTTACTTGCATCTGTGCCATAGAACTGGGAACTGTGCATGCACCATCGCTGCTTCTCCCAGCCCCTCACTCCATGGCTGGCCTTCTAGCCCAAAGAAAGCTATGCTGGGGCTGATGGGAGGGGAGAAGAAGTGGGAGTAGCATGGGAGTAGCCTGGAACAGGTACGCTCTGGCCGGAAGCTATGCATGCTCCATTAGTCCATGCTCCTTGGCTGCAGTAAGAGTACAGCTTTCAGCTGGAAGGGAGCTGCACCAGGGGTGGGGAGCTGGAAGCTGCTTCCACATTGCTCCCACTTCTCCCCACCAAGCCCAGCCCCAATGCAGATCCTCTCCAGCTGGAAGCTGTGCCCATGCTGCAGCCTACACAATATTTAGTGAGCACCCAAAACTACTGGACATTTTTCATTTTAATCTGTCTATGCCTCAGCTTTGACTCCATTAAACTGGAAGACTACCATCCCCCTCATTTCAAAATATGTAAAGAATATTTGGTGTTTGTGAAACATCCAGGCCCCCTCTACATGTTACACTTAAGCCACAATTAACCAGTTAGTCATGCCTTAAGTTGTGACCCAGCTACATATTTAACCAATTAATCATGTGATAAAACAAACAATAAGGTACAAAGTTATTCTATCAAAAACATTTAATGACTTTCCAACTAGTTCTAATTACATCATTAATTGAAAATGTGGCCAAGTGCTCCCCTGTGGCTGGGAGCACATCGACTGGCAGTTTCCAGCCATGGAGATGCATCACTCTCTGCCAGCCCCACAACTGACAAGGCTTGCAGTGGTGGTGGTGTTCCTGGCTTTGTCCCGCTGTGAACCTTGTAAGCTGTGGGGACTGCAACTGGGAGAATGATGCCACTCCCCTCCCCACCTGCAAGCCTCATAAGGTACAGAACTCGCGCTGGGGCCAGCATTGGGAACACTGCCACTGCTACAAGCCTTGTTGGCTGCAGGGCTTAGCAGGAAGAATGTCCCACCTTTGCGAGCCCTGTAGCTCATGATGCTTGGATCTCCCTGCCACCCCCACTGAGAGCCCTGCAGCTGATGACACTGACCCCAATGCAAGCCCCTGTGAGGCTCTCAGACATGGGAGCTGGTGCAGGGGGAGCCCAGGATCACAATCTTGCCTGCATATGTACCAGTGATGGGGTCTAATGGGTGATCCCACATTTGTGCCTCCTGTCATGTACATGGGGCATGGCAAGAGGCACAACTGTGGGGATCACGTTAGAGTCCATTGCACCTTTACCTGTATTTGCAAAGGGGGCCCCAGATCCTGCAGTGAGGAACATCATAAAAAAAATTCCATGATCAAAATTAGTAATTCTTACTTCAGAGAAAAATCTGAATAATATGTAGCAGATAAGGCATAAGGATCATTTGAACAACAAAGTGTTTAATAGTTGCACACTATACAAGCAGCTCAGCGTGCCATAGAGAAAGTCAGGTGCCCTGTGGAAAAAATACAGTATGCAATCATGTAATTCAAACTGTATCATGATGTATATACATAATGGGGCTGAATTAAGATTGTGTGGATAACCTCAATCCCAACATTTCTTCTTGAATGCCCCATTTTACAATCTTAAAAATATTTTGCAACAAGTATGTATGTGCGTGAAATATGCAAAAATATGCACTTGAAGGTCCTTTTAATGATTTAATCACCTTATCTTCTTAGTATATACTCACTATAGCTTAAAGTCTGAGTTTGAGGTGAGGGGGTAA
>NW_017729031.1:56745180-56747415 GCF_001723915.1 Gavialis gangeticus
TGGGGCTTCCCATGGCTCAGAGGTTGCTTTGCCCACTAGCAACTCATCTCCCCGGCAGTGGGCAGGTCCTGGTTCTGGGGGGGAAAACATACATTTCAAAAAATAAAACAGTTTCTAAAATTATGAAAAAAGCAGCATATCTTAAATTACTCAAATAATTAAACATAGCAGCTAATCAAAACCAGAGTCTTTTTAAGCTTTATACTGTGATTTAAACAATTTTGCATGGAAAGGGTTTTTAAGAACATGCTGTTCTTTCCAAGAGCACATTCATTTATCTTGCTTTAACTATACCACCCTGAGATGAGAAACCTTCAATGTACTGTGCTTGAAGATACACCGGAAATAATTCAGAATAAGATATTAGCACAGAACTCAACTCCTTTCTTGTTAACCTCATCACACGAAACCTGCACTTTGGGATTTGTAATAACTACATTCAGATTTTCAGGTGAAATTTAAGGGGTATGTGTTGATCCAACACGCCATAGTTAGCTTGGGACCTACTCTACTTAAACAAAAGAGAACTTCCTTTTCCTGTGTTATAATCACAGCTGGAACAGAGATCCATAAAATAGAGCCCCTCTATCTATAAAAACACAAGTTATTGATGGATGTTTGTTAGGCTTCAGAGCATATTGTAAAGTCCCTCTCTATCAGTAAGCATATATATAGGGGGCAAAAAGAAGATAAGAGGGGCCTAAGATTATGCTTTTTTTTGTCTATCTTTTCTTGTTGTGGAAAAGTTGGCAGCTGTTCTGCTGTTGCTCTTTTTCTAGGTTTTATGTACTATGATTTTTTAGGGGCCCTAGAACATTTGGATAGGTCTTTTTTCTTCTTGCATGTTTAGTTCTATGAATGAAAAGCACCATGAAGAGAGCTAGCTATTTATTGTTATTTCACAGGCCCAAACTGAAATAAGGCTAAAAACAAAATAGAAAAGAAAATACGAATAAAAAGTAAGTGTTCTCTGCTCTCTTCCTTGTCCTGTGACATCACTGCATGCACTTTTCTTTCTTCACTGGCCTAGGCAAATTTGACTTGCTCACCAAGAAGTGAGTTACAGTTTAGTTCATTCTCAATCTATTGAATCACCTGCTTTCCTTCCCACATCTCTCTTCTCAGAGCAGACTTTCTATTTCTTGACTGAAAAATGTTGAGACAATGGGAAACAAATAACAGAATTTCAGTAGTTTAATTTGCAGCCTAAGATATCCAGAAGGTCAATCTTGATTGTTATAACTGTTCGTTTTAGAGTTAAAACCAATTAATATAATTTTCACATTATACTTATTTTTATTATAAATTACATGTGCACATAGAAAGAAAAAAAGTGGTTTGTTCTTCCACTAGTTAACATCTACAAGTATATAAGTGTTTTCAAACCAGGATTAAAGATATGTGGTAATGCCAGAAATTCTATCACAAATATATTAAGGTTCATAAATAAAGTTTTACAAAATAATCCGAAGTGTTAAATCTATTCCTAATTTCCCATTTGATATATCTTTAAAAACCACTTTCAAATAGTCATTAAACACTATTACAGCTTCATACTGAAAAAGTTACATCTAAAAAACAAATGTGGATTCAAAGACCAATTTGCAGAATTTTGATACATATAGTTTATCTGTATTAAGTGTGCATGTTGGGGAGGAGTCTGGCGGGGGGTGGTGATATGAACCTACCAAAATCAGCAGTTGTAGAGATGCAACAGTACATTCTTGTATTAGTTTGTTTGACATATTTCATAATTGGATGCTGTGTTGTAACCCTCTTAAAGCATCAAAAAAGCCAAGACTGAAATTTAAACCCTTAATCATGTGAAGGTTTGACAAGTCTGATGTCCTATGCTTGCTTGGTATACTGGGGCTCAGGTAGGCAGTTTTAACTGAACTTAATATGCTGTATTCTGTATATGTTGTTATGAGTAAAACTAGTTCATGTTTAGAATATGTTAATCTTGCAGGTCCCTAAAAATTAAGTGTCATAAAAAAGCTATAGAATGCTTTGACAATTCATTTACAGAATAGAATATGTAATAGAAGAATGGTTTCAGTGGATTCCCCTATACAATATCATGATTACTGTCATCTGATCATAACACAAGTGCAACTAACACAGCTGCCATGTCAGCTTCTCTTCAGGAGCTAGGTCCTAATCATAAATCAGCTGAATGACTAATTCAACATTGTTAAAACCAGCAAGTAGCTGCTTGGAGCCATTCCAGTTTTT
>NW_017729031.1:56752415-56771409 GCF_001723915.1 Gavialis gangeticus
AACTTAATATGCTGTATTCTGTATATGTTGTTATGAGTAAAACTAGTTCATGTTTAGAATATGTTAATCTTGCAGGTCCCTAAAAATTAAGTGTCATAAAAAAGCTATAGAATGCTTTGACAATTCATTTACAGAATAGAATATGTAATAGAAGAATGGTTTCAGTGGATTCCCCTATACAATATCATGATTACTGTCATCTGATCATAACACAAGTGCAACTAACACAGCTGCCATGTCAGCTTCTCTTCAGGAGCTAGGTCCTAATCATAAATCAGCTGAATGACTAATTCAACATTGTTAAAACCAGCAAGTAGCTGCTTGGAGCCATTCCAGTTTTTACATCTTTCAAAAGGTCAATACACCTACTCAAGCACACAATAGTCCTATCTTTCACAGTGTTTTCTTCTTTTTTAGGATTGAAAAATAACATGTTACCACTTAAATGTAAGTATGTTTTAACTAGCAATTAAAATGTTCATTAATTCTGAAAGGGTGACCCAGTAAAACAAAGACAATTTTAGTTTTCCTCTTGCACCCACAATCAAAAACCTCTCCTCCTCTTTGCTGATGCTTTAAATACTTTTCTAGTTGTAAAAGACCAATGAAAACATTTACTGCTGAGTATTTCCTGCATTAACCTCAACTGTTAAAACAATATCACGAATTAAACTCAATAAGAAACTTTTGCTCATTGAACAACTAACCAAAATGCAGCTCTGATTAAGAACATGAACCTAAAATAATCACAAATTAAAAGGCATCTAGCAGTAAAATATATTCTAATCATTTGTATCTGTTTGTACTGCCACAAATGATGAAAGCCTACTGTTAGCATCCTCCATAGTAAAAATTTATTCTGCACTTTAATACAAAAGCTATGTTGCATAAACAGAGGATTTAAAGCTGTAGCAGAGTGGCTGAATGAAGGAAAACGGCAATCTTTCTGGCTCCAGTAGATGCCATTCCCTATCACACAATGTTTCCCACTCATAAATACATGACAAATACTTCCTCAATCATTTTTTACGAGCAGGGATGCACAGGGGGTAGTCAATGGCTAGCTTGAGGGAAAATAGGAACAGCAGGAGGCAGAAACTGTACTGAAAATGGCTATGTGGTAAATTCTCTTCTGGAACATCACTCAGCTACCCAGGCTTTGATCTTTCAGCTACAATTACACTAACATCCATGAGATCTGGATTTTTTAAAAAATCTAAATCATTAGTTGTGCATATAAATAGTTAAATCATTTTATTATATGACTTCCCAATTTAAACATCTAGATTTTTACAAATTAAAAATTGTAAATTACACAAAGGTTTGCTTTCTATTGGCTATAACCATATCATCACCACAACTGGTCTCACAAAAACAGGGGGTGACTGGCGACAGCTAAATCACAGACTGGCGTCTCCTAAGCAGTCTGTCTACTATTAAGGTCTGGGAAATGGTATTTACTGTACAATTAGAGCTAGTAAGCTCTACCTGTAATCATCCAAATACAGGTGTGAGGATCCCTTTTGGACAAGGAAACTGACTCATCCATTTTCACATAACTCTGGTGCCTGTAGAGTTATAACAACACTCAGGAAACTTTGACATGTGCACTTAAATCAGGATGGTAGTGTTTACTGCATTAAAGTCAGGTGATACATTTTTTTTTAAAGAATTCCTTTTTGACTTTAAGAATTTAATGACTTGTGTATTTACAAAATGTTCTGCCAAGAAAGAACTTCCTCAAAACAACAGAATCTGACTTACAATAGGAAAAAGAAAAAGAAAAAAGGTGTCTTGGTTCCTATAAATTTTCCATGTAAAAAAATGTATTTTCCAAATTACTGCCATTTAAAGGTTAAATCTAACTTTTTGGTTTTGGTTTTTCTTTTTTTTAAAAACACAAATACAAAATGTCTTGGAGTAGCAACAGGACAGTTTTAGTTGCAGTAATTTCACAGAATTTATTCTAATGATTTATTGGAGTTAACCATCTGACATTAATTATTGTTTTGGCTTCCAGTCTATGAATGTTTATTTTTCAGTTTAAAGCCTTCTCACTCTTTGATATCATATGGAAATGAGAATTTTTAATGGAAAATTGAAACCATGTGCATCTAAGTACTTAATGAAGTACAGGGAGAAACAGAGGGCATATTTTAGGCGAATTCAGATATTCTGCATTGGATACTTCTGATTGGTTTGGATGACTAAATGCATATCTGTTCACAAGTACACATATGTATGCCAGAAGTTCAAAATCTCACAAATAAAGTGATACACACATACATACAAGTATGAAATTTGTTGTCAATTTTAAACACAAAGATATTAAAATTAATCTTTACAGCATTCTATTTAAGTCTGTCCCTCCTCCCCAAACTATCTCATCTGTAGTTTCTTATAACAAGATTATGTGGTGTGTTTTCCCAAAATGGATCCCCAACATGTCGCCACCAATTGGATCTTCATCCAGTTCACTGAATGTCTGATAGGCAGTTTTCACAATCACCATGCATCTGAATCATAATATTGACATTAATAAGAATACTTAAGTAAAAACTGCACATGCAAGAAAAAAAATACTACCTGTATGAAAAGTGACAACTTGTAAGAGTAAGGGTGGTCAAAGTAGGCCTACACACTAAAATCAAATTGTAAAATGTCTTTTTTTGTGCGTATATGCATGCATGGATGTGCATGCGTACACAAATACGGACAGTGGCAAGCAATGCTGGCACTCACATGCAAATGGGAAGCATATTGTTGAAATGTTCAACATAAATTTAAAGTCACATTTCAAAGTATTTGTGCCCCAATGCAAATTACTCTTTCAGCATATAAACAAATGAAAAAGTTTTTAAGCATCACTATTTAAGTGACATTTGGAAAAAAAAGTTTTAAATAAAAGTAATGGTTCATAACCATTTTTAAATATTTATTTTCCTAACAAGTATCAAGTCTCTCTAAAATTCCAGGAGAAAATTAGGATTTGCTTTTTTTCTGTAAATTCATTAGAGACTAACTCCATTGTACATAAACAGGATTCTAATGGAAAAATTACAAATATAAAAGTAATATTAATTTATATCAATCAAAACAACAAGAAAAACCTTTAGTATTATAATATCAAGGAATTATGCACCTTTCAGAAATGTGAAACACAAAAGGTGAATTTATACATTTAACCAGAGTAAACTCACCATTTATTTTTCTTTCTAATGTAGCATTTTTCAGAGAGGTTAACCAAGTAGATCATTGGTTTTGAGGTCAAAAACAAGTGCTTGTTCAACACATCGATCTAAAAGCAAGAATATAAAGGTAGAATTTTAAAAACCGAAGTTATAGTAACTTGAGCTAAACAATAGTTTATAACTCAGTTTCTTTTTATTCTCTGTATTTAAGAATGCAAATGATTATTTAAATATCAACATTATACTTCAATAAACATAAAACCTGCTAATAAACAATACACTATAAGCATCATGGATTCTTTTTATGCATTTTTAGCAAAGACAGACAGAAGCAGGTAGCAATGTTAAGAGTCAAAGAATGGGGTAGTATTTATAGCCTACCTACCTCTTTGTCATTCCAATCATGATAGAAGCGGACAGGCTTCTTTTCATCTATTACCCAGGTTTTGATTTTGCACATTATGTCCTATACAGGATTAAGAAAAACAAAATCATTAAAGCAGATGAAGAAGAAGAAACTCAGCTGGATACCAGACAATTATTTTCCATAAACAAGATATTTTGATACCAAAACACAGAATGTACAATCAAATTAAAAATTAGGTAATAACTTTTAAACACAGCCAAGCAAATATATTTACATTTTATCTGAGAAGTTAAAAAAACAATGTTATCATTTTATATGCACTAAAAGGCACACTGAGTGTTAATACCAAAAAAAAATCCTATGCATTTAACTTGTTAATTATAGTATTTTCAGTAGGTTCCTTCTTCATCAAAAAATTAGTAGAGCTCATAAAACATATGTAAAAATCCAGCACATTTTAGACTGCTTTTCCAACTCAGTAAGACGCAACATTTCAGTATCCAGCGGGTAAGACCACATACACTATAAACATGCTATTAAGAAACGGGAATGGGTGGGAAAATACAGAGTGAATATATTTTTTAAATTGTTAGCAAAAGAAACTGAGCCTATTATTGATGATCCACCCTTCAAGAAATTAATTCAACTGGCCAAAGCCCTTTTTATTCTGCATTAATTTTTTGCCAACACCTTCTCCCTCCCCCCAAAAATGAAACCTGCCAAAGCCTCCATTACACAATGGCAAGAGCCTTGCACTGGTGACCTCCAACCAGCTGCATTCACTTTCAGAACATCTCTCTCTGCAGGAAATCTAAAGGCCTTTTAGTTAGCAAGCTAGTGTGCATTCAGAAGGAGTAACTGCAGGAAGAGCCCAATGTGCTTTGTTTCTCTGGCCTTTCTTCACAGAAAGATTAATCATCTGTGAAATGGAAACGGCAAACAGCAAGTGACACAAACTGAACCCTTCAAGCCTTTCCTCATCAGTTTTGTGGTTCTGAATCTGAAAGCTGCGTGTGGCAAGGTTCTCCTTACAGGCAGGTGTTAATAAAAGGCTCTTGGGTCTGAAAGGTCAAACTTGGCTCTTATAGGAGTAGTGCATTTCAGAGTCATCTATTTTTGTGGTAGATAATTTATGGTCATGCTTTAAATAATATATTTCTCCAAAGTTATCACTGACACAATTTAGAATTAAAATATTTAGCATACAAATATTTAACTCCTTCAATGTTTTGTGATGCATAACTATTTATTCTTACTGATATGTAGGGTAAACATACTGATAAAACAGATATAAACAGCCTCACTATTTAGTATACCTTCTCTTCCCAGTCTTGCAGATGCTTTAGGGAAAAAACAAGGAAAAAGCTCTTCTAAATCCTCAGATCCTGATTTGAAACCCTCCAGGAATAGGACTCCCCACAGATTTTAACAAGGAAGGGGCACACTGAAAACTTTTAATGAAATCTAACATGTTCTGATTAAGAATAATCACTTTTACTCTTCTATAACTGAATTTCACTCATAAATGTTAAAAAGTGGCTAATATAACACCATTTCCTACAAGGAGAAGATCAAAGTGCTATATTACAAATGCATTATGATTAAAAAAGCACTGTGCAGCCTTGCTATTAACTGTTCTTTAAACCCTAAAAGGCTTCCCATAGATCTCACTTGGCACTGCATATACAACCTTTGACAAGTAATGTAGACCATTTTTATTCATTGCCTAAAATTGTAGGCAATTATGTGCGTCACACTGGCCACCTGCAAATTCTGAATGCCTGCTCCAGTTGTCAGAGCAAAAAAACTAATGTCGGAGGGGATTAATCTAGGGGGAGAGAGTCCTCTTTAATGGCTCCAGCAGGTGAAATGGCCCAGCTGGTTACTATGATGAGTGGCCAGAACAGCTTATGTAGAGACATGCAACAAGATTACACATAAAGAAGAAAACAGTGGTACCATCTTATCTTTAACCCTATGTGCTTTTCTCCCCCCATTAATCAATAAAAATAGATAAAGGAAGTAATAATACTTACATGTACATTTTAAATGTAGAGTGCTATTCTCAGCTTTTGTTTCATTTTAAGAAATACTACATTTTCAACCAATCTTGCTAACTAGTGAAGGAATTTTGTGTAATTTTTCAGATTTTAAAACAAGTTTGGATATCCTTAAAAGCCCCAAGAAAAGGGCTTTTGACATTATAAATTTCTCCAATAGCAATACATTATATTACATTAATTAAGGACACTCAAAATGGAGATAAAGGATTTGAAAGGAATTACATTGTAATTAGAGTTCTTTGAATGTAGTGTTTTTCTCATAACCATACTCCAGCCTTTTGGGGCCAATTAGTTATATTTCTGAAGTTGTCTGTATAAAAGGGTGAATAGATCAAAATTGATATGCCCGGGTATATTTTTGATTTAGCCCCTAATTATCCCAGCAGAAGACATAAAAGGACCAGGACAGTTAGGTGGCTTAGAACCTCCAGAGAACTTCAACGTAGGTGCAACAAGAAATGTTTGTCCTCACTGTTAAGTAAGTATATTCTATAGATGCCACACAAAATTATGTAAGAGCTGTAGTTTTAAGAGATAACATATGCAGAACAGTAATACAAACTTTTCCTCTAACTTGACTGCTTTGGACTGACATGTAAATCCATGTTGACACCTATAAGAATCTAAGTTTTCAAGGTGTTAAGATTTAGGTGCCTAACTTTAGGCAGCCAAATCCACAATTGCTGTCCTACAGTAATACTTAATTGCAAACTCTGCTCACAATTGTCTGTCAATTTTTACTTTGTTAACCAGAATTTCGTAACGCATATATAGTTGCATAATTTCAAGCTTATTTATCATCTGCAAACAGAAATTAACTGAGTATCAGACAACTTCTCTTTAGAAAAGACACACAAAAATTCAACTAAAAACTAACATCTGTCTGATCTCAGGATTTTTTTTCTTGGTGGTGTGAAGGGGAAGAGAAGAAAGGGAGGAGATAAAGAGAAGAATTTGGAAGTAAATCCTCTAAACTAGACAAATATTTTTTTCTCTACAATTTTTTTCTACTACAATCCTGAGACAGTTCGTCAGTAGAATTTAAAACAGGTAGCCAGAAAAATTAAAGAAGAGGAGATGAACTAAGGTTTGCTGACATCCATGCCAGAGTCAGACTTAAATGAGACCTGATTTGATTCATGAATGACAATAAGAACAAAGGCAACTACTGCTGCATATTTCTCATGCAGCAGCTGCCTCTGTTCTGGAGTAAAATAAAACAAAGTCAAAAAAGCAAACAAACAAGATTTTTTCATGTTTTATTTAAAATTTTATATTATTTGTTGTCTAGTTTTATTTGTGGCTTCTATTTAGGCTTAAGAAAAAAATATTAATTTACCTGTTATCTTATGTGACTGAGATTCATTCATTCACAAATATCTAATCATCAACCTAGGTGTTAGCATTGGCCTAAACTGAAATACAAAGAGATGATCTGACTCGTTACATCAGGAATGGTCAATCCCATTCTTTACTTCGATGCCATTCTTTCACCAGAGAAATGACCTGTTTCTGCCCGCTTAATGATGAACTCATTTCTTGTCTGGGTCAGAAATGCTAAAAGTCAACACTGCCCACACACGGTAAAGTAAGAGGAAATACAAGAACTACCATGAAAAAGTCAAATAATATGACAATTTTTAGCAACACTTTATGAACATATTTTTTACAACTTACATAGCCAACCATATCTGACAAACTAAAGACTGTCCATCTGTTTCTTTGACTTGTGATGGTGCCCTTCAGGACTGACCTCTGGAGTCTTTTACCTCTGTAGGACTAAGGGTGAACCCAGGAAATCCTGGCAGTTTAGAGGACAACAAATAAACACAGTCAAATTATGTCTACTAGCTCAGGGAATTTCAAATACTGATACAAGGAAGAAGAAAAATGTGTACATACTCATTAAAGGCTATTAAATACTTTGGGTGAATGAAAGTAGTAATATGTCACTTTGCCAAATATTCTGTACAGCATCAAGGACTAAATAACCAAGGTTTGAAAAACTTGCTTGCCTACCTAGCACAAGTAAATCAGAAGCTTTCTGTTCTAAACTGGAAGGGCATGCAATTAATTTCTACAGAATTTAAGTTTTTATTTTTAATAAAATGTAAGTTAGTAGTTGTAAAGATTATTTACTTTATATTTGGAAGTCTAAATGCAGTCCTTCTACAGTCTGCAGACAGAGTTTATAAGAGATCAGGAAGAGAAACATAATCACTGAAAGTTTGATGGCACATTTACTGGAGAAATGATAAATAATGAAGATTTTTTTACTGATACATAGTGATATAGATTGTTAGTTAAGCTGGCCCAGTGGATCTCAACCTTTTTAGACTCAAGACATCCCTTGGAAAATGCCAGCTGTTGGCTTTCACTTGTTTTTTGACTACATAAAAATAATAGGGCAATTCTTCTGTTGCAAAGAACTCAGAAAGACCAAAGCAGGCCAGAATGCTTTTGACACTGGATTCCTACTTCAAATCTACAGGTTTAATCTTGTGAATCATATGTAGTAAATTATGTTTGTGTATATATTGGGCATCATCCTGCAACATCTTTAAAATGATCTTGCAGCATCCTGGTTAAGAATCTCTGAGGCACAGGCAAACAAAATGTGCTTCAATAATGCCATACATCTGAACACAAAAATAAAAATAAAGGATATACCATAATTACATTATAGGGAACTCCATCTTAGAGAGCAGTAACTTTGGGGTCAGAGCAGATAATCAGTTGAACATGAGTTTCCACACTCCGCAGACCAAACAGGCTAATTGTGATCTTTCAATGTATAAACAGGAGAATTTTAAGTAGGAATAAAGAGGTTTTATTATTGCTGTATTTGGCACTGTTGTGGCCATTACTGGAACAGTATGTCCAGTTGTGGTATCCACTCTGCAAGAAAAAGAATAAAGAACTAAAGAGAGTTCAGAGAAGAGCCATGAGAATGATTGAAGGATCCAGAAAATATGCCTCGTAGTGAGAGACTCAAAAAGCTAGTCTGATAACAGACTATATAGTTGTACATACATAGTAAACAGCAAAAACTCAATGGCTGGAAGCTGAAGCAATACCAATTCAGATGAGGAACAATTTTTAAACAGTAAAAGTATTTAAATATAAAAAGAAGCTACTTAGGAGTATAGAGGATTCTCCATGTTTTGAAAGCTCGGTTCAAGATTAGACATTTTTCTAAGAGTTATACTCATAGCTACTAGACTGAAATGAGAATTAAATTTAAAGAAATCTTATGGTCTATGACAGGGGTTTTCAACCTGTTTTAATAGGTGTACCCCCAGCGCCCCCCCCATTTCGTACGTGCTCACCCCAGGGGGGTGAGCAGCCAGACGCAGAGCGGGGGGGAGAGGGGAGAAGGAGCAGCCAGATGCAGAGTGGGGGCATGGCAAGTGGCAGAGCAGCGGCAAGGCAGCATCTGTGGGGCCCTGCTCTCACCCCACACCCCGGCCCTGCTGCTCTGTGGCAGCACTCCGTCCCCACGTACCCCTTGGGACCTTTCAAAGTACCCCCACGGGTACGCATACCCCCCAGTTGCAAACCCCTGGTCTATGATATGTAAGAGGTCAAACCAGATGATCAAAACGCTCCCTTCAAACCTTAATCCATGAAAACTTTTCAGATTCTCATAGTGGACTATATTGGTTCAAAATCAGATGAAACACCTGCATACTTACTAAACTGCACACTTCTGAATTGTTTCAGTGTAGCAGTCCAATAATGCAAACTGGTTTAATTGGGCAACACAATATTTCTTCCAGTTGTGGTTGTTCTTGTGGAACCTTTCATCCAATTCAAGGCACAGCTGCCTTATCTTTTTTTAAAAATTGCATCTTGTTTTAAGGCAGAGAAGACTGACCCATATAAAAATTAAAAACAATTTTTGAAGAAATTTTCTTATAAAACACTAACTGAAAAATCTTCGTTTGAAAAGGCAATATTACTTTAATTATGCTTTATGTTTAACATATTATAGCAAGTGGGTGCCAGGAAGAATCAAACATGTCAAAAGTACTACGTTAGCAAGCATGGGAGTGTTGTGAGCTATCATTTCAGGGTGAACAAAAAGAATTGTGGGACTGCAATAGGAGAAGTCAATACCAGTGCCATCAATTCTTCCATTCAACTGTAAACAACAGAACCGGTACAAGGCAGCACCTGTACCAGCACTGAGACCCAAAACAATTATAGTACCATTAAACACATCAGCAAAACATTACAAAGCGTCTAAGGTAGCTCCATTTGTGTTTGTGTTTATTCCAAAAATTCTCTAGTGCAGACAAACCCTGCAAGTCCTGGAGAAGTCTACAGTTACGGAAATTCGTTTGTGCTAACTATGCCTGTAGCTTTTCAAAGGAAAAGGCAGATGCATTATGTGAAAAGGAAAGCTATACATTGAGAGAGAGATATTTTCAGTACTAACATTCCCTCAAATTTGGGATACAGACAAACTTCATTGGGATAAAAACAAACAAAATGAAATTATACCCCTCCTTTCTAAAGAAGTCTTACTCATCCTAGGCCTTGTCTGCCCACGGAATTATTTTAGAGTAACTCTATGGATGAAGATTCTTCCTCCAGAATAGGAATGCTTTTCCTGATTAGGTTAATTCACGTTTGAAGTAGATTAATCAAGAAAAGGATACAACGATCATGTATCATGATCGTGGACCATCGTGGCTACATATCTCCTACACTATCAAAACATGGAAATCAAAATCCACCACTTAAAATGGAAAATCCACAACTTAAAAAACACTCAATGACGAATGCCTTGCATTTGAAAGCTTGTCTAACTTTATCCCAACCAAGCAGCTGGTTCAGTAAAAGATAGTACCAAAAAAATCCTTTCATATTTATACATACTCTTAACCAAGATTCTTTGCAAAAGTCATAAATAAGTTTTAATAAGAAAGATTAGCCTTGGCACAGGCTAGTTAAGCAAACTTCTGTATGCACACTGATACAGCAAAGGAAGTTACAATATGCACACAACCCAAAGCGTTAACACCAAATCATTTACAAACATCTGTCACAAATATTTTTCTGGTAAATTTCAAAGTGTTCCTTAGAAAGAACTCTAATTTCCTCTAAATAATCACATTAAGCAAAGTAAACAGTCCACTAAAGATTTTAGGTATAATTACATGCATCAGTAATAGAAATATTTTCTTGAAGCCCTATGATTTACTGCTTACGCTACTAATTACAAAAGAAAAGCTATTGGCAAAAAGTATGTTAATAAAGTACATACAAGACTTTTCCCCGCTTTTGGTCTCCCCCCCCACCTTCTTGAGTGGGAAGAACTAAGCCAACAAAATAAGACTAAAGGAATGAATAAAAATTAAATATGGAAAACAATTAAGAAACTTCTGAAAATTCTAACTGATAACTTCTGTCATAGACAATTTTTTGATCCATCAATGGAAACCACAGAAAGCATACGAGGTTAGAGATCAGCAACATTCCGTTTTTCAGAGTATTATGGGAAGAAATGTTCATCATCCTGTTTGGATCAAGTTTATTCTGATAAAGAGAAGAAGGTTCATATCTAGTCAAAGTGGGAGGAGTGAAATTCCCCAGGTGCCTGTCCTAGGTCCAGTTAGCTTTGTTAATGACTTGCAGAGTCTCCCAATGCCTGAAGAAGAGTGTTCATGTCCAAAAGCTTGCAAAGACCTTTTTCCCCCCAACTATTTTAGTTGGTCTAATAAAAGATACACATCTAACCAAAAGAACCTTGCGTACCTATGACCTTCGACCACCACAGATGCAACCAACAACCCTGCAAATACTGCACTTGGACTGGAACAATCAAATGTACAAATTCAAAAAGGGGAGCAGCAGTCAGCCTCCAGTACTGTAGGGAAAGGACCAAGGGGTTAGAATACATAAATATGAGTCTGTGTAATATTTCTGTAAACCAAACTAACAGAATACTGGGATGTATTAAACACCCTATGCAAGTAATAGGAAGTGATTCTTTTGCTCTATTTAACAACAGTGGCACCTCATCTGGTGTACTGTATCCAGTCTTGGGCATCACACTTCAGGAAAAAATAGATAAATTCAAGAGTCCAACCAAAAGCAACTGAAATTATCAAACGTCTAGAGCAGGGCTAGGCAAACCCTAGCCTAGCCATTCAACTGGGGCAGAGTGTAGCATGAGAAGGCATTTTGCTTGGCATGTGCCCCTCGAGGTGAACGGTGAGGCTGCCCTGCCACAACAAGGATCAGGCCCCTCCTGGTTCCCCTGACATCTGCTCCTGGCATGCCAACTTCTTACAAGTCAAGGTTGTCGAGAACATGGTGTAGAGAATATGGCATAAGGAAGATGGGAAGAGCTGGGGTTGTTTAGTCTAGCAAAAAAGCAACCGAGGGGAAAGTAACAAAAAAAGGACAATATAGAGGTCTTCAAATTCAAAACAGAGTATTATAAAGAAACTGACAATCCTCTCTTCTGTGTCCAGAGGGGAAAAGAACACTGAGAAAGGAGTGGCCTCAAACTGAAACAAGAGAGACTGAAGTTAGATACTAAGAAGAACTTTCTAAGTCAGACGGTAGTCACGTTTTAGAACAGGTTACCTTGAAATAGTGTGGAATCCCTGTCCCTGGCAGGGATTAAGTACAGATTAGGTATACACTTGGCTGTGATAATTTAGATAGGAATGATCCTGCTTTGAAGGGGGTGGGGGCTGGACCAGATGACCTCCAGGGGTCTCTTGGAGCCATATTCTTCTCTGATTCTATAATTTACAGAGGACAACCTAAAATAATATAACCACAATGCAGACAGATTGTTTTTATCATCTAAATTTTAATTATCTAGATTATTATAGAATTTTTAATCTTCTACCTGAGGCTTTGGGACAAATTTGTTTATTACAAAATAAGTAAGTCAAAGAGTGGAAATGAAGATTCATCCAAAGCCATGTAGCCTATAACCTATATTTCTTGACATTTATATATTTACCCTGTCACTCATGTCAATCAAAAACGCTGATTTAAAAGATCTTCAGCTGCTTTCTTCAAAGCTTCAATGGATTTTCTTTTATTTCAAAAAGTGACGTTCAACTTCAAGTCTTCATTTTATTGTAAAGATGCTAAACTATATCCTGGGAGTATAGATGGCTCAGATAGAGGTGAAAAGATCACTTTACCAACCAAGACAGGAATTCAAATCTATCAGATATTGATACTAACTTAATGTCACTACCTTCCCACCACTAAATCATAAACCTGTACAAACAGAACTAGTTACAGTCTACTGATAAAATGCACAAACTAATTCCTTTGCCACAGATATTTATTTTGGACCTTGGCAGTTTCAGCAAAAACACCAAGAATTAAATGAGTACAGACACAGATACTTTGAATGACATCTACATGATAAAGAGCAAAGGCACACTGGTAGGGTAGCATGAGAAACACAGATTCTCTTGTACCCATTATAAATATATAGGAGCCTTTTTTCTCCAGAAACAACAATCTTAAACACTAAATTCACATATTTATAAATAGCCAATTTAAAAAAATGGAAGTGGAAGAAGTTGATACGCTTAATAAAGAGCTTATTCCAAGATTCCTTTCCCGAAAATGACACACTGTGACATCTCTCTTACTGGGTAATTACTTGATTTCTCTCCAATGTGTCTATATGATGCCATTTACAAAACAAATTAACTGGTGAAACTTCAACCAGAATTACTTTAAATGCTTTTGAAATGATTCCTAAAATACTTCGATACATGTAAATACAAAAGTGTGCGAGAGACAGCATGCACGAAAATATCACCACTCGTCATTTGGAAGTTTTTAACTTCAACAACTAAAAAGAGACCAATTCAGAAAGAACACAGGTTTCCCTGGAAAACTAGAAAACTGCACAAGTATAATTGTAAGGATACAGAAAGAACACAAAAATGTATGTAAAAGGAACCTGTTCCAAATCCATACCAACATTATGCAATACTGATCTTGGGCCATGATCCAACACCGATTTTTAAGCAGGACTTCAAAATGATTTCACTAATGTCTCCATAACAGAAGTTGGCTACTTTTTCTGCTGACAGGCCATCAAGAAATCATTTTCCAAAGAGACTTCAAGAACAGTTAACACCTTATTCAACATCAAAACTAGCTCACTACACAGAAGCTGAACCTACCAACTGTAATCAATCTGGATTTTGAGATGAGAAATGGTTTAAAATGGGAGAGGTTAGATTATATAGATTAATGTGTAGGCAGTTGGATATACTGTGGTTCATCACACCTGCCCTCTCTCATCTGTCAGGCATTATTTTTTTCAAGTGTTTGGAGATTTAAAGTTTCTATCCAAAAAAGGCCACCACCACAATAGACATGATTTTGCAAAGCAGGGAAGTCCTACTCGCATCCATAGAAAAGACAAATTCTACTTTCAACTATGGACCACAAATCAGTTTTATACTCTCTCTTCAACCCAAAGTGAACTCCCATTGATGTCAAAAGTTTGCACAAAGATCACAGGCAGAATATTTTTTTTTTTAAGTAGCAAACTTTTAGTACATTATTATTAGATTAAATATCAATGGGAAAATATGCTTGCCCTTAAGCATGAATGCTATTTCTAAATTTTGTTTCTTTTCTTCCGTGTCCTCCTCCTCTTCTTTCCTTAACTTTTCATGTCTTTTCATCAATAGATCTCAAAGCACTTTAGAAAAAGGAAAGAAAGAAAAGTGAGGAAGATATTATTGTAATTACATATCCTTTTGTTCAGAGGGAAAGAGAGCATAAGGTAAAGGAAATGAAGGTAGAATAAGTGAGTATTTATATTTGATTGGACTGTAGTCATTCAAAATTTTTTCAATCCACCTGTTCCCTTGGTAAAATTAAATATAGAGAAAATCCTCTGAATTTCTCCGAAAGAGAGGTGGGTGGCCTCACTGAATAAAAATAGGAATGAGAAGGAAGGAGAGACCAGAACTTTACAGAATACCACCAGTTAAAGTAACTGCTAAAGCCATTTTGTTTTCTCTTAATTTTGGATCCTTTCCCCTGAAAAGATGGAAATATCTATAAAAAATATAACTGAAAAGTCAGATAAGCCTACCTGGCCTATTTTCTGTTACATGATTCACTTCTCAAAAAGGAGGGGAGAGTCACAATTGCAGGTAATAAAATGAAAGTTGGATCAAACATTTTCCTTGTTATACATGCAGCCAGTTTCAAAACCTATTCTTAATAAGAAATGTTAGTACAGAGTTTAAGTTTTGTATACTCAAACAGGAGAACCAGGACACTGTAGCATGTATGAAGCCATATAATCCACATGGTGACAACATTACACATTATCTTCCATAGGTACCTTTCCTCCCACCTCACATGGAAATGGACAATTCAAAGATGGAACAAACTAGGAATGTATAGAAAAAAAACAAACACCCAATATACTGTTTTAATTTGTAGTTGACAAATAAAAGATAATTTACCCTATCAGTAATATGTGCAAGTCACAAGGCAGGTTGACTTTGCTGGGTTGATCTACTTCAGCTTTTTCCTTTGCATTTCCCCAACCCAGCTCCTTATTTCTCCCTTAACTAGAGTGACAAGTCAGTCATTGTGCCCAAATTTTTGTACACTGAGCACATGCAAAGGGTCTAAATGCTCTTCAATATACAGAAAATGTTAAAGGATAAAAACTGAAGCTCATCATAACCTGGTGAATGTATAACCAGGACCATCCCTCTTTAGCATATGGGAAAGGAAGAGAGAAGTTACAGTCCTAACCATACCACCAGTCCTACTGTTTTGCCTTGAGATTTGCAGACCCTCACTATCTATCTGTTCTGGTGACTGGTCTATAAGGCTGATTAGGAGTAGATTGGTGAATAATCAGGGTTTAAAAGGTGGAAAAGGTCTTTTTGCTTTTGTTCACAACAATGTATTTACTTATTACAGGAGTCCATAATTTATACTGCACACACAGAGGTGTGTGCTCTGCATACTACAGGCTTATTATGAACCAAAATCCTCCTTACATCCCTTTATAATTTAATATCTGGATTTAATATTTTAACTCATTACTTTCTTAGATTTGAGGTTTATTTGTTTGAAGTTTTGTAAGTTTAATTAGGAGCGAAATTAATTTAGCTATAAAAAAGAGCAACTCTGTCATGAAACAGAATAATAGTATTCTCTTACTGGAGGACCTGTTAGTTGTACACGGCTGACGTCAGTCATTCTGTGTAGAGGTTTCTCAGTTTTATCCAACAGGAGAGAGAGGCATACAGCTGGTAGTAAACATTTCCTCAGTCTTAATACAGGAGATGCATAAGATGTGGTGACCCATGATACTCTGCACAGGTTTATACTAGCATGCTCAAGAAAATGGACAAGAATATTCCCGCTACATTCATAAGGGCAATTCTGAGTAAAGCAAGGAAAGAAAATAAGAGCATCCTAAGACCTGGACTAAACATTTTAGTTTTGGCAGTTTATAGCAGAAGCAAATCTCAGCTTCTGACCCAGCAACAGACTTTAGGCCTTGGGGTAAAGCTACAAAGGCAAAAGGCTGAATTTTACAACAGTTAATAAGTCAGGTCAATTCCTACAAAGGAGAATGGTATCCTATTTACAGGTGGCAATGACAAGCCATCTGGCTGCCAATTGAGAATCTGTAGCATAACACAAAGTGGAAAACACTAACTATGGATCCATTTAGGCCTGGATGACTTTTCATTTGACATTAAGGTCAACAACACTGCATATATTACTAAGCAAGTGTAGACTGAATTAAATCAGTTAGGATTTTAACACAAACCTGCCTCAAGCAAGTTTTTACACTATAAGTAAGCCTTCAAAGACCACACTGGTGGTCCAATGTTTCCATCAAGAAAGGAAGTATTTCTTTTATCTGATGCAGTTGGTACCATAATATCACACAAATAATCCAAATGCCCAATACAGTTTACCAATAAAGCTAACCTCAGCTTAATATGGAGATAAGACAGGAAACAAAAGATAAATGTTATTCATGCCAGGGCCCCTCTAGGCATGATAGGATCTGGTTCAGGTAAAGGCATGATAGGATCTGATGCATGATCCACACAATCCACATTTGCTGGATCCTACAATATCACATCCTACTGTGCATCAGAACCTATCATACCCTATTGCCGGTACAGGGAGAACCTGGAATTGCCATCCTAGGCTCTCCCTGCACTGGCAAGTAGAAAGCTCCAGCAGCTGTGAGCCTCTAGCTGATGAGGACTCACAGCTATGGCAGCACCCCAAAGGTGCCAGAACTGAGAGTCTTATACAGGCAGTCCTCTGACTTACAACACAATTGGTTCCTGAAAACCACATCTTAAGTCGAAACATCGTAACTCAGAACCGATTTTCCCATAAGAACAATGTTATAAATGGGGGATTGGTTCCTGAACCAAGGCCCAATACCCTATTTTCACCAAAAATAACCCAGAATTTTGTACTCAAGCAATTATAGATGAGTAACATAGCTACATTAATATATTTATATTGTAAATAGCAATCATGTGGATTTGGAAGGACTTCTTTGAGGTGATTTTCCTGGACTTTTTGAAGGGCTCTTGGTTGGACTTTTTGAAGGGTTCTTGGCTGGAGTCTTCTCAGGAGTCTTGGCTGCAGGTTCTTCTGGAGTCTTGGCTGCTTTCTTAAAGAAACTGTCCAAGGAAGTTTGGACAGATGTTCTCTAGGGAGATGGGTGATGCAGCAAACTTGTTCATTGGTGTGGCGTCAGATCAAGCATCATAAAGTCAAAACCGACATCAGAAAGTTGAAATGATGTCAATTTATAAACATTGTAAGTGCGAAACATTGCAAGTCGAGGACTGCCTGTAGCTGCAGGCTTTGGGTCCTGACAGTGCCTCATGGCTGTTGGGACCAAGAGTCCTGGCTCCAGCAGCTGTGTGGCACTGCTGGGACCCAAAGTCCACCAGCTGCAGGACTCTCAGTCCCTGCAGCTATTGGACACTGCTAGTACCAAGAGTCCTACACCTGTGGGGTACTGCTGGGAGGGAAAGTCCCATCAAGCTGCAGGATTCTCTATCCTGCCAGTTGTGGGGTATTGCTGAGGCTGAAAGTCCCCTCAGCTGTTTGACTCCCAGCCACAGTCGGAGACCCAGCCACCCATGCAAATTAAAGCTGGATAGAAACTGGCTATAAAAGTTATTGCACACTTTGGTTGAACTTTTTTATGGTGTGATAGTTAATTTGCAGGTGTAGCTGATCTAAGTTAATTGCTCAATTAATCCAGTAATTGTGTTATACATGTAACATATAGGGGGGGGGGCTTCTTATCACTTTTCTTTGAGAAATATCAGCCAAGGCCAAAAATTAATTACTTGTTTGACTGTCAGCAGGATACATGAGGGTTTTTTTGCTTTTTCCTCTTCTGGCTCCAGATGCTAGAACTTTTTTGTTTTCTCCTGTGCCTAACCCATTACTAACTGGAAACAGATATGATATATTTACCAATACTGATTCCATGCACACCCCCTGCCCTCCCCCCTGAGAAAATGCTCACAAAATTTGATACCATAATGTTCCTCCTCATCTCCTGTAATTTCAGAAACCATGAGAGTTTGGTGTTTTTTTGCAGCTCTGACAGCTGCTGTTAAGCACATATTCTTTTTCTGGTTTGCTTATCATGATTCCAAAATATGCTTGAATATATTAATGTTTTGTTCATAATAAAAAGTAATATGCTAAGATCACCGCTGTAAAATGTAAGTCTTCAAATAATAAGTGGTGGATAAATATAGATAAACAAACATCTTTTTGATGTTCATATGGAAGTGACATATATCCAATCTATAAAAGAAATATAATTCAACCCACTAGAATACTTGTAGTTAAGCCTATTTAAATTGCTTTTTGCATGATTATTCTAAATGTATGACTAATTTCAACTAGCAATTCTTTTTCACATTCCCTAAGAGAGCACAAAAGTTAAGTCACACTTCTAAGTTCAATATATCAAGACAGCCAAAAAAATATTTTTAGTTGATACCAAAATTCATAGCATCTACAGTATATATTAGGGATTCCTACAAATGGAGCTATTCAGGAATAGCACAGGCAAGACACTACAGATGGATCTCAACATCACTATGCTGAAGATTAACTAATAGGAGCAAATTTTAGAACTTTCATTAACTTTATCAATGTGACCCTAAGTAATTAACAGAAAATACAATAGCCTATTCTAATGATTTTTACAAGTGAATCAGCAGTCACTTTAAAATCCATTTGGAAATATTGGTCATGTTCAAAAAATGTAGGTGAACACAAAACAAAACACACTGTTATATCCAAGTACAAATTAATAAACAAGATAA
>NW_017729031.1:56771420-56773985 GCF_001723915.1 Gavialis gangeticus
ACACTGTTATATCCAAGTACAAATTAATAAACAAGATAACTGATAGCACACTGTTTACTTACATATTCAGGTTTTAATTTCTTGTCTCCTCCTCTCACTGCTACTTTTTCTAGTTTGTCAATAATTGGCAGGATCATTTCCTCATCTTTAAGCCTAAGTTCATCGTGTATTATTTCAATGTCACGAACAGGATCTACACTTCCTTCAATGTGAGTGATATCATCATCTTCAAATGCCCCTAGAAAAGAGCATTAACGCAAAACTGAAAAAAAAGTAACATTCACAACAATGTATTAGAAACATAAGAGTTAAAAATATATATAAAGATTTATCAGGTCCTCTAGTCCGCACTGTTCTGAAAATTGGAGCCATTAGATTAATATCTTAGCCATTAGCAGTAAACATGGTGGCCCAATTAAAATATTTAGATATTTTAAAGCACATGATAACAGTGAAAAAATGGAGAGGAAAATCTTATCCCAGCACTCTCACTGGTCACAAGTTTTGTGCATTAAAAAAACCTGATATGAAGTTCTAGACAAAGAATCTTGAAGTTCTGAACCACATTATTAGGGTTTCCAAGGGAAACAGGATTTAGAAAAAGAGGCCTGAAATCATGTGGCAGACCTTTTCCCTGTTTCAATCTACTTTATCACTGTGGTTCTGACGGTGATTAGATAATGAACCACTCAGACACACAATTTACACAGCAGCTAATTTCATCGGTCTGATTTGAGGGTATGGTTTTTAGGGGGCCATCAAAGAAGCAGATGAAGGTGCATTTGTCATATATGAGTGACAACTATTCACACTATCTGAACAAAATGGTGCTGGCCCTTATTAGAAACACATGCTATTATCACATATTTAAAGTTCAGTTGAAGCCATAATTTCAAATTGCCAACTGGAAACATAAGGGTAAAACAACCAGATATTACTGAAGCATGTGTACTGACTTTATGCCCTTTTGAAGACATAATGTGGCAACATAATTCAGCTGGGATTTACTCTTAAATTACCAGATAAAGAACAATGTCAGAAAAACTGGAAGGAGGACTAAAAAATATTTTAAAGGAGAAGTTCTATAAATGCAGTTTATAAAGTATTCCTGAACCAATCAATTTTATTGTGATGATCCATGGCATCAATTCCATAGCACTAGAAATGATGCTTACAAACTAAAGAAAACCTGAAAAACAAAAGTGATAGGTCTTTGAATATTACTGTATTCACTAATTGTACTTCACAACATGCAAACTAGTTTGTAAAGGAATCAAAGGAACAGACTTAACTTCTATTGTACCAGATACAGGAAAAAGATATAGGGTCAGTTACCAAGAGACCACAAATTGCTAAACAGAATGCTCATTTTCTGTATTGTCATGTATTTCAGAAGTTTCTTCCTTATTGTTATCTGAAACTGTTTTAAAATAAAGGAACAACATTTAAATTTTATAAACAAGTTTCAGGGTGAATATAGTAAAAAAGTTGAAGATATTCAAGTTGAAGATGAAGGAAGTCAGCTGCATGGCTTACAGACAGGCTACTTGAAGGTACATGTGAAAACACTAAAAAGAGCAAAGAGGGAACTGTTCCTCTCACATTCTCTAAAGAATATCAATTAGTTCTTCTGAACTAAGATCATTCAGCCAGAAATATGTTAGACTCTACAGCAGGCTTAGCAAGACAACATAGGCCATCTGGATATAAACAAAACATATCAAACAGTAATATTTTACTGTAAATTAGAGACAATATGATCTACAGATAATTTATAGATTAATGATCAGCACAAACATTTATTGACAAAGAAAAATTCTTTTTACTTAAGAATTATTTACCTTAAAAAAACCAAACAAATAAAACCAACACAAAAAACAATATTCACTTCCTTTAACCTATCTTGGAAAAAAAATCAATGTACAAGAAGGAATACCATTATGATAACCCTACAGAAAAGGACTTTTGCTTTTTTTTTTCCATTTAATACAATAACCAGTATTATCCTATGTAGCAAAAACAAAATGTCAGAGGTTTTCCCCAGAGTCTAATTAGACATGAAGCAGCTAATACTAAAGTATATCCAGTTAGTTTTGGAACTTTTTCTGTATGAATGAATTAGAAAAAAACAGCAATCAGAGTAAGGACTCAAATTTATTAAAGATGTCAACCTCTCCCCCACCCCAGTAAACAAAAACAAACAGCAAATTGTTACAGCCAGCTGCTCTTGGGTATTTCTGATTTTGAGAAAGCAAAGTAAGGACCAGATGTTACAAAGTAAGCGAACAAGTAATAACAGAACACATATTTATGAAACATACAAATAATTAATATGCTGTCAAGTTTTAATAAGGGGCTCTCAAACTTCCCTGACTTCTATACCAGCAATCTACACAATATTTTGAGTAAAATACACTTCTACCCTCCACCAAGGCCATATTCTTTCTTCTTTTCCCTCTGAAAATCTACATTTATTCTATATTATTTAGACTTCACATGAAGTTAATTTCCTGCTATTGTAGTCTTAAAAACCAAGAAAAAAGAAAATTAAAACAAAGGCAACCC
>NW_017729031.1:56773996-56792488 GCF_001723915.1 Gavialis gangeticus
AAAAACCAAGAAAAAAGAAAATTAAAACAAAGGCAACCCCCCCACACACAATTTCATACCTGCCCTCCCACTTCACTTTTCAATACTTATTTTTCAAGTTTATTCCATTATCCCTCCCAAAGTCTGACATTCTTTCTTCTTCCCAACACGTCATGAAGATTTCTCCACTTTTCTCCTTCCCATCCAACTTTTCTTCACAAATGCAACATATATTTTCTCACAGCTTCTATAGTAATTGTACTGACCTGGAGGATTGCTTAATCAGATAGGAAAGTTTCCTTTGATGGACTGATAAATTTCTACTCAATGCAGCAGAAAACTGGTCCAATGTCCTTCCCCTGCATTTTTCCACCTTGTTACTGGAGTGTATAAACCAGTTACTCGTTCCTTTGCATTTGCTTTAAATCAGTTTGCTTTCAAAGCTTGTTTCAAAAGGAAAAGGAACTTTGTGTATAATGGAAGAGACATAGTCCAACAAGACTCAGAGTGCTTTATTAACAAAACCTCAAATTCCCTTCAGCTAATTAGAAAAATAAATTAAGCTGAAGAGAGAGAGAAAAAAAAAAATCACAAAGAAAACAGCATTTATTTTAAATGACATACTGATCAGTAAGTATTTGTGGACTCATAGAAAAACCTATGTAACTTTTGTATAAAATAGCATAAAATACTAAAAAAATTACAATGTTAAAGAAATAAAATTTTCTACTCAGATGCCATTTGGTTTCATAATTACACTTTTCAAGAGAATACTGTCCTAGAAAAAGTATGCACATTCAAAACAAGCAATAACAATCTACACTATATTTAAAATATATATATTTTCAGACTACAGTCACTGATAAATACTTAAGTTGAGGCTTCTAGAAATGACTCAAAATTACCAGAAGTTTGGAAAAGCTAAATCTAAAACTCTTCCCTCTCAGATAATTAAAATCAGAAATAGCAAAGCTAAGCATAATATTTCTTTACTAGTACGGGCTCTGGGACTGGGTTGGCTAAAAAGCTCTTAGCATAATTTAGGGGTGCGACAAACACTTTTGTTTTGTGTTCAGGGGCTAACAAACAAACCCCAAAATAAAGTAGATCAGCCTCAAAACTGTCATCAGGCAAGTAGATTAAGGGAAGCTGAAAACAGCAAGAATAAGGTAATAACGAAATGTCTAGCATTTGACCTTATACTATCAGGGTATTCTCCTATGGAGGAAGAATCTTCGGACAACTAGTTAAGACGATTCAAACCCACGTTGCACTGATAGAATGGTGGAAGTCAGACTTAACCTTTCGGTGACTCTTGCCAACAGCAATCTATATAGAATAAATGATCCAGAAATAAAAACTGGTAATTGATCAAGGCAACTAGATATTTTTTTGAGAAAGAAAATAAATATGAAAGAAAGCAGGCTAGAAGCATTGTAAGAAACATTTATGAGGCTGACAGCTTAAAAGAAATTAAGCATTTCCTATTCGGTCATTCCAGTTGTTCTTATGAAGATCACTAGTTTGCAAGCAGATGCCATACAAAAAAGTCCTAAAACCATTAAAGGAACATTAAAAAGCATTCAGAAGTTAAAATATACCAAAGTTAAAGCTGGATGCTTGAGATGAATTATACCCTACATAGACTATGGTTATCAAAAATGAAGCCTGTGGACTGTACATGGCCTGCAAGGCTCCATCATTTGGCCCCTGATGCTGCCCCTGGGTCTGAATGGACCCACATGTTATACCAGCCCTGAGGCACAGGGCCCAGGATGCACACTGCATGCAGCACCCTCCCCACTGCTTTCCCAAGACCACTCTGGAAGCATAGCACATGCAGCACATGTCCTACACTGGCCAAGGTCTGCAAGGAACACTGCAGATCTTTGACTTCATGCTGCATGAGCTAGATCTGCCATGGGCCCAAACAGCCTCGTGCAACTCATCCGGCCCGTGGGTTTGATACCCCTAATAAACAATACATCTGAGCTGTAAAAACAGTAATAAACAATGCAGTCATTTGATGAAGTTTAAAATTTAGACAACTTACTATTAGGACTGTAAGAAGCTTCGGTTGCTGATTCCATTCAGAGGAGATTCGGCACGATTCGGCAGCTGAATCTCCCAATTGGGAGACCAATAAAAAGGTCCGAATCAATTCGAGGCCTCCAAATTGATTTGGAAAAGATTCAGAGAGACTGGGAGATTCAGGCAGTCCCTGCTCGCCGCTGCAGAGCTGGACCCGAACTTCATGCCAGTAAGTAGGGGGTGGAGGGCTGGACAGGGGCAGAGGGGACCATGGGGAGACCCCCGCCAGGCCCCATCCCCTGCTTGCTCCCTCAGACATCCTGAGCACCCCCCCAGACCCCCACCTGCTCTCCCAGCCCCATTAATGGCTGCCCCTCCTGGCCCCAGTGTCCCGGCACTTTTTTTTCCTTTTCTTTTAAAGCCCCACACTCACCAGATGCTGCAGCAGCCATCGGGGCCTCTGGGAGCTCATGACAGACCCCCCCCATGCAACACATGGCAGCGGGGATCGCCCCCTGCCCCGGCCTGGCAGGAGCCGGTGAGTGTGGAACTTTTTTTTGTTTATTTGTTTGTTTTTTAAGTGCCAGGACACCGGGGCTGGACGGGGCAGTCATTGACAGGGCTGGGAGAGTGGGCAGGAGATGGGGCCTGTTTGATTCAGAGATTCGACTGATTTAGTGGCAGCTGAGAGTCTCCAAAACAGATTCAACCAAATCAATTTGGGACAGTGATTTAAATCACCAAATCGAATCACTGTCCCCTGAATCAGCCAAATCTGAAGCGAATACTAGCCGCTTTGCACAGGCCTACTTACTATCACTTAAGTAATGCTGGTTTTAAACAGATATTACTATAATTTCGGAGTGCAGTGATAAAGATTTTTTTTGGCCAATACTGATGGCCGATTACTAACCAGCCACATCAGCTGATACCGATCTGATTGCCAATATGCAGCTCTGTAGTTTGGAGAGCAGCATCTGGTGGTAAGTCTGTGTGGGGTGCAAGCAAATCAAGGCCACCACAGCAAGGGAGGGAGTGGGGTTGGGGCAGGTGCTGCCTAGCCAAGACAGGGCATGGAACAGAGCCATGAGCACCTCATTTGGAGGGCATCCGGAAAGAGTTGGTGTCAGCTCACTGCTGCTGCACACACCCCTGGGGAGGCATGGGGGCTTGTCTCCCACGGATGTGTGTATGGGGCAGGGGATGCATGGGGCCCACTGTGAGCTCAGGGCCGGGGGCTGTGCTGGCCTCTTCCCAGCAGGGGGCTGGGCTGGGGCTGCGCTCATTAGATCTGGCCAGCAAATCTGGAGCTTCCACCACATTCAGAAGCAAAGGATTTCAGCTGCAGGCATCCCCTTCCACATTGTGCCGCCACAACAAGCAGCTTGGGAGACTTTAAAAAGCTGTCCTAAAAGTCAAATCAATGATGGCTAATTTTGTTGCTTTGCTCTTCAAGTGATTTGGATAACAACTGGGCAACAAAGGAAGGTGTGACTGGCTTGAGCTGACGAAACAGAAGAGTGGAAAGGAGCCAAAGCTACCCACCTGTCAGGTCCTCATAGCAGTCAAGCCACATCTGCTACATTAGTAACCTTCAGACACAAGCATGTAAGGTAACAAAAAGTAAGTGTGTGTACAACAGTTGTAAAGCTGCTTATAAATAGTATTCTTGTCAAGAACATTATCTGATAGTGTGTACATTTTTCATCTTTTTCTTTCAAGAATCAGCTTCAGAATTCTTTGACAAAATTTACCTCCAAGGCTCCAGAAATTTTTGCAATGCTTATGTTATACCTGTCAAGATCTGATGACTGTATGTTATGTATTCATCAGAACAGAACCACTACACTTAGTTACAGGCTATCATCAACCAATTCATTCTCTTGCTAAAATCAAGTCATCCAATTACTCCTTGACTAATCAAGGCTGTTTTGGCTTTTTCTTTTTTCAAAAGGTACTCAACAGCATAAACAGTTCACTTACAAGAAATGGAAAGGGGCTAATCAGCAGAATTATTGTTTTGCTGCTACAATTTGCAGTATTTAAATGTAGTTGCTGATTGGACTGAAAGTTTTATAATATAGCATACGAAACTAGTTTGACAAAAATGAAGCTGTCTATAGGTTATGCTTTATTGTCCTTATCTACTAAAGATTTTATTGCAGGGATATTAAAGTTATTGAAAAACCAGTAACTGTGGATAAGTTTTATTCTGGTTTTGAATGCAACTAGGTACAATGTATAAGCGCCCTCAAGATAAATTCACAGTTATTTGCAATAGCTGCTTCTTTGTGTTTTCTTATCTTTATTTGACTTATTAATAAAACTGAATGAGGTATTTGAAAAAAATACAATTCATAATAAAGCTCAATTCTAGGAAAAATGTTTTAATAACTTGTATTTATTAAGATGATCACCATTTAAAAAGATATAAAGATTACTTCATAAGTAATGAACAGGATATTCATACTCATTAGAATCTTACATGTACACCCTATTACCTAAAACAGAACTTCTGTTGGTATTTTTCATAGGGAAAAATTTCATCTTATTTAATAAACACATTTCTAAAACACAGTTTGATACTAATTGGAAAGAGCAGAAATAGGAAAGAGTAGCTGATAGGTGCTCTTCTCCAACAAATGTTCAACAAGTATTATCATCAAGAGTACCCACTGGAACGCAGATATAGCACCATACATATGTCTGCATATATCAATAAGGGGCTGAACTGAGTCATAATCGTCTCTATATTCATCAAAATAAAATGGTACTGTGACTTGTTGCTTTTTCTTTCTTTTTAATTACAAGATGGCTGTTCTTGTGAGCTACAGAAAGGAAAGAAGACTAAAGAGATTTTACATATACATAGGTAGGTACAGGCCAGTATTTTTCATAGTAGTACCGTAAGTAGGAGGGGGGTTTGCTATGAAAGCAATGGTATCCTTAGCAATTCTGGTGCTAATATACTGAACATTAAAAGTATTACACTTAGAGGATGCTAGACTTTACTACCTGTTCTTTGTTCACAATTAAAAGCCAAAATAATGTTACACAGCAAGCACCCCATAAAAAAAAACTTCTTAAATGTTGCATATGTTAACAGAATAATGACAAATGCAAGGTGGATATGTAGCAAAGCTACTTTAAAAGTTAATTTCAAGAAAGAATGCATCAACTTGTAAATAGAAACCAAATATTCTTTACAAATGAATATTTTTCAGTTACAGAAGGCACACCTGCCAATGTCTTCAACATAAGTAAAATCAAGTACAAAAATAGTAAATAAAACACCGCAATAAACCTTGACTTCTGGAGAAAATTTCTCAGATGTCTTTTGTGGTTTTGTTTTGTGCCACAGTCCTTTAAGTTTTGTCTTCATAAAGCCCTAACTAGTTGTAATCATTTGCAGTCTAATTGTGGACATTTATCTGCTTTTCTTATGCATAGAACATAGCTATTAAAGCTGAATGGTGATGGTGTGAAGTATAGGTTAAATTGGGTGAAATTAAAGCAAATTACTCTGGGATATGGAACTCTGAAAATAGAAACCGCCAATGATTTGCAACCCTCTTGATGATCAGCTTCACAGAACCCTAAATGACAAGAAAACTTACATATTTTAAAGTTAACTAGATTTTTTTTAAATAATATGTATAAATTTATTTTAAATGCAAGCACTCAGTGACTGTGGCAATAATTATTTTGTTTTACTTGTACTGTAGTAAGGTAAGAGAAGGCTTTAATTCCCATTAAAAACACTTGTTTTTATTCTTAAGTTTAGCCTGATTTTAAATAACTGAAAAGGAGTTCAGAATGTGAACTGCAGTGTTAATTACTCTGAACACAGTATCCTATTTTACACATGCAATCTGATCACACACACACAGGAGTGTCTGTGAAAGATGCTTGTTTGTTATAAAGGCAAATCATTAGCAGGATGTCTACCAGCACTGAACCGCATTTGGGCATTGGGGGGAGGAAGAGGGGGTCAGAAGAGCCCGACTTGAGCACCAAAAAAGAAAATGAATCATTCCTCAAATCTTTAAACAACCATTCTGTAGGAGAGACACATCTCTGTCTTTATTAACTAACATACAGAGAGAGAACATGCAAGTCTAAGAAAAAGACAAAGACAAAGGCAGCAGTATCAGATTTAAAGAATTTATTATCTGGTTTCTAATTGTACAGAGACTCATAAATAATAAACTTTTGATTTGCATAGAATAACCTTTCATCCAAGGATCTTAAAATCACATTGCAAAGAGAAGGAGAAAATTATAACCTGTTACAAAGATAGAGAAACAGAGGCAGAAGGGGTCATTTAAGATCACCTGATAAGTTAGTATAAAAGAATGAAACTGTGCTGCTAATGAATTAGTTTTATCAGAGGAAAGATGCAACCAAGAAGGAACAAGGAACATACCATTCTGGGTATGATGCTTGGATGTTCATAACAACATTCATAATTGATTCCGAATGTAAAATATGTTAACACACCATTGCTCTTTCACACCTTGGCCACATCCAAATGTAGTCGGTATTCCACAAACAGAGCCTTCTCTCTGCTGAGATTCGTCATGAAATTGGTCTTGCTGGCAAGGGGAAACTATCTGAGAGCTAAAGAGATGCATCCTGGAGCCTGCACTGCCTCAATCTCCAAAGGGCTAACTACGACTTCCTGTGATTTCTTATTCAAAATGCTATCACTGACTGTATAACACATCCTGTTAGGGAAGGACTTCTGACAAGGCTATTCTCTGATAAAAACTTATGAGACAATCCAATACTGATCTTGTCAAATGTCACAGCTTGGGCTAGTGATGCAAGTAGGCCCTCCAAAAAAAGCAAACACATCATATTATAATCTTATTTTTCTGAGAAGAATGACATTCTAACAGCACTATTTAAAAGAACTATAAAGTGCCCAAGAAAGGTTGGCCATTTTATTTAAATACAGCCTTGTCAACTGGAGCAGCAGCAGGACAACTCTGGAAGGTAACTTGGCCTATGCCAGTGTCCAAACCACCACAAAAAGACCAAGGAATAAAACCCTCTCTTTCAGAAGTCTCCTTATTTATCTGAGCTAACTAATCACTTGTTTTATTTTGATTACTTTTTGAGAGATGGAAAGACCTTTTATTTTTGTCTGTGAAGAAGTGCATTCCAAGCGATTCATCTCCTAAGTTAAAGAGCTCTTGTGTTTGATCAGTCAATAGCCCCAGGTCCTGAAATAAATTTCAGCAGACAGATCACACTGTTGTTGTTGATGCTGCAAGCAATGAATTATATATTAGCCAAACATTTAGATAGGGGATTACTGATCGCCCTTCTTCCTGAAAGCACTTAACAAGAACATCCTTTTTTGGAAACTTTCTTGGGGGTGCAGCAATATTAGACAGCATAATATGATAATGCAGATACCAACTCAAAAGCAAATTTAGGTATTTGTAAGAGGCAAGCAAGATTAAGAGCCATCAGCGTTGCATAATAACCTGATTTAATGACTGATAACAAATTACTCCGTTGTTTTAAAGCTCTAGAACCAATCCACAAATATTATCAAACATGTCCCCCTCTGACATCATCTGGACAGTAAAATAATTAGAGTACAATTCTCATTTCTCTGCTTTAAGTTGTGCCAGTAGGGAAAAAGCAGGTTGTAATTCAGACTGAGCCTTTTATTAGATTTACGTAGACTGAAAAAAAAAAAAAAATGTCTTTTTTTTGAACTTCATGGAAGGTTATATAAATAACATGTGGTCTTCTCTCCGAATCACTGCTACACATATTTTCTTTGGGAAGAAACAAAAAGGCTTGTGCTGCCCAATATAAAATAGGAAGAACAGAAATTTGAGTTCCTTCTCTTGAGCCCAGAAAAAGTAGAGCAGATCTACCGCATCTACTACAATATGTAAAGCTTCATCCAATAAAAAGCAAAGCATTCTGACACCATTTGAAACAGGTGCCTTAAGTATTCCTAGAACTATTATTAGTTATATCTATGAAGTCCACATATGACAAGAAAGGACCTATAAATATAGACAGGTAAGCCAAAACTGGCATCCATTTTAGGCATGTAAAGAAGAATAGTTTCTCCTTCATTCTGATCACCAATTTGATGTTCATGTGTTTAAAAGCAGCATAACACTATTTATTTATTTGTATTCTGCTAGCCTTAATGCAACTATATCCAAAAAGATGGCCCCTTTCAAAAATAATTTACAAAGTAATCTGAGCAGACAACTGGAAGGTGAAAAATAAGGGTCTTTCATTATTTGATTAAAGGACAACCTGTACCTGTAATATACTGGTATATAACTTTATGTTCCTAATACCTTTGAAATTTTCTGTATTTTAATGTTCTATACCTATGTGTTGCATCACCAGAGGTATAACTATACATTCTGATGCCTTGGGAAAAATTCTGGAGAGGGAGCTGGGGGGCAAAAGTAAGGGTTCCTTTCTCAAGTCTGGAGCAGCCCCACACCACCCAGCTATAGGAGCTGGGTGCTTAGATACAGCAGGAGCAGCCCTGCAACACCCAGCCCTAGATGATGACCTGTAGAAGCCCTGTGTTGCCCAGCCACAGAGGAATCTTACCTGCCCTGGGAACTCAAAGACCCCCCGCTCCTGTTATGTCCCAGCACAGTTCCTACAGCTGGGCAGCAGAGCTATTCCAGCTTGGTTGGAGGCTGCCCCAGATGCAGCGAAGACTCTTGGGGAGGAAGGCATCATTCTGGCACACCCTCTACACTGGTGCCCCTCAACACTCTCCCCCTTCATGCTACTGCGCATCTATTCCTATTTAGATTATAAATTCTTTTCAACAAGGAATTTTATTTCAGAATTATGTAGTGCCACACAATTGGAAAGGACCATGACTGGAGTCTATGGTGCTACCATAATAAAAACATGTACTAAAATAATACGTTAATCAAGAGAAACTATTATTTAGAGCACCAAAGTGAAATGCACAATGGACAAATAATTGAGCATTACTCATCCTCCCACCTATTTTTGTAAGAAAGAATGAACTGGTAAACAGCAATCCTGTAAATTCCCCAGGGCTGTCCAACTGGTGGCCTATAGGTCACATCTAGCCTCAAAGGCTTAATATTCAGCCATCTAGCTGCCACTTCCCCTTGCTCCTGCTGCTGCAGTAGGTGGCTGGGGTCTCCAAGGCAAAGTATCATGGCAATAGAGGGACCCGCAAGCCCAATGCCTGTATGATGGAAAGGGTTGCATTGGCCACATAGTGGGGAACCCTGGGAGCCCACATGGCATGCAACCCCTGCAACATGTGGCCTGCATGGTTTTTAGCCCACAGCCCTTGAACAGTGCAGTGTGAAGTCCCCCAGCTGCTCAGAAGTTGGACACCAGCATCTGTAGTCAAGGCAACAAAACTAAAACAGTCAGAAATCTCCATTACAGCTGACCATCCAAAGGAAGCCTGTACCATATACAGGTTTTCCTCAATTTTTGCGGTAGATGTGTTACCAGGGAATGGTGCATAAATCGAATTCACATAAAGTGAACCCAGTTTACAATGAAACAGATAGGGATGCATTCCCATAGTGGTGAGGGAGGGAGTGAGGCTGAGGCTACGGAAGGGGCAGGGAGAGGGGCACAGCACAGCCCAGTGGCTGCAAGCAGGAGGCATCTGTCGCTCCCAGGGCTGCAGCAGGGGCAGCACCAGGCTCTTCATGGCACTCTGGGTGGGCAGCAGCCCCCCTCCCATTGCCACAGCCCACCCTAAGCGCAGGGAAGAGCCTGGTGCTGCTGCCAGCCCCAACCTGCTCTTGTCCCACTGCAGACTGCTGCCCACCCCTGCTACAGCCCTTGGAGTGGCAGATGCCACCTGCTTGCAGCCACTGGGCTATGCCATGCCAGGCGGTTAAGGGCATGGTGCCCTGGGGGGTTCAGGGCATGGCGCAGCCCAGTAGCTGCAAGCAGCTGGCATCAGCCACTCCCAGAGCAGCTGTAGCAGGGGCTGTGGTCAGTGTGGCCCCAGCCCCATGGCCCTTTCCCCTCCCCTTACAAACTCACATACTTACCTGCTTGGGGGAAGGGGGAGTGCACCTATGCCTATCGCATAACAGCAAATTTACCTTGCATATAATGAATTTCAGGCATAAAAAGGGTCATCGCATAAGAGCAAATTTGCATAAACTCAACCCACATAAATTGAGGGGAAACCTGTACCACTCATCATTCCCACTTCACATTCAAGGCAGAAGAGAGAGAGAACCAGTGACATTTAACAGAACTCCTTCTGTACAGAAGCATGGGATGTAAAACAATTATTAGCCATTTAAACACTATGATTCAATGAAATTGATAAAAGCTAAGAGAAATTAAAAAATGAAACACTTTAACCTACAAAAAAATTATTTTAAAGATATTTTAAAGTTATAAAGTATTTGGGGAACTAATCTGCTTAACTGTAGCAGTGTGACACTAATATGATAAAACACAAGCAAACAGCATTTCATACAAAAGTTATCAAATACTGGATTATACATTTAAGTACCTCCCAAAATGCAAGCTATATATTTTACTGATTAATCGTTGTTTTAAAAAAAACCCAAAACAAAAAACAAAACTGATTTCTCTGCTTTTCAAAGAGTAAATTGGTTTCATTGTTTTGTTATTGGTAGCAATTGGCATTCTGTGTATTTCTACAACGGAATATTTCTCCATTGAACAACATCTGTCTTGAGGTACCATGGAAATTATTTTGGGTAGATACAAAACACAAGGTAAGTCCTACAGTCTTCATTGCCAATGTCTATGGAATATTCTGACTAATGTTTATGCATGTCATTTATATGATACAACTCAATAATTCCCTACCTATTATTTTGACAAGTACTTTTAAAACATTTTTAAAATTAAATTAGATTAGAAAAATTCATGTAATAAACTACTTGTGCCCATAATTACCGTTTTACTTCTTGGCATTTCAGCCCATCTTCAAAAAGTACTATTTATAAACCTATAGCAGCAGTAGTAGCTCACTTCACAACATAATCGCTTGTAAATTTCAACAGGATTAAGAACCATCACTGTAACCAAAATGCTGAACAGTAACATTTATCAAAATCCCTTCAATAGTCTCTCTCATAATTATTAAGATTATTACTGAAAACAAACTACTATGAAGATAGACCACCATTAAATTTCATGATTTACTTCTTTGTCATAAGGCACATTTTTTAAAGTGGTAAAAGGCTGGTTAAAGGAATCCTTTGCTCCTCTTATCCTCCATGAATGGTTAGTACCTTCAATTAATTATAGTATCAAAATTTTGATGCTTCAGGTAAAGAATAGGCTTCAGGCTAAAATGAAAATCTTAAAGAATAATGATTCTTTTTCCAGACAACCTTCTAAAAAATCAAAATAAATCTAAGACAGACCATGAAATAAGATATAATTTATCTCTTAGGTAGAAATAACAATATTCTTTTCAATAAATAAATAGTATATTTTTATATTCTTATTAGAAATCCATTATGTTGAAGCAAATGAATCAGATGCAAAGCAGTACTAAAAAAAATGTTATTGTGGATGTTAACCCCTTTCTTGCCGTAAAAATACAAGTTATTTGCTCGACTGGTTGATTAGCTAGTTTATAGAAAGTTAAGTGATTGCTTCTCTTCTCTTGTGTATTGCTCTGATGAGCTAAATCTCATAACCTCACTTCTTGTTGGTTTATTTTGCTCTATTTTACTTCAGTCATAACTATATTCCAAAATGATGTTTTCTTTGCATTCTCTAACTATCTGGCACCATCTAGTAGCCACAGATGCTGTTTTTGCCTAAAACTATGAGAGCAATAATACTGAACATGATAATGATGTATACGGGAGCTGATGCATTTTTATATTAAAAATATTATCTAGATCTTAACCAGTTAGACACTGAACATTTTACGATGAGGTAGCAGCTGACTACATGCATTAGTACCTATCTGTACAGTGTACAAAAGCATTCTACCTCAAAAGAGCACATGCTGAACACCCTCATCAATTTACAAATAATTTCCAATTAGATCAAGAATTTAATAGGAAATCCCTAACAATAGTTAGCATTTCTGTACAGCTGTTTAAACACAATTTCAAGATATACTGTTTTACTCTTCCAAAAACAAATACTAAAAGAAAAATACATGCTTTATTATTATTGGAGTCCTTGGCAGTCAAGACATTTTTAGAGATGCTTAAGCACAGCTTCTGGAAGACCCCAAAATCCTTTTACAGCCAAAGTAAGTAAAGTGCACTGAGGCTATTCGCAGTGCTCCTGAGCTGTGATTCAATGGACATCTTCAATTTCCAGCAGTGGTCAAACAAACATGAATACACAACCCCCATCCGTCTATTCCTTGGGGGGGGATTTTAAAATTAAAAGAATGAAATGCTTTTGAAATATATAACTACAGCTTTTTTAAGCTGAAAAGATTTTTCTCCTTTTACTGTAGATGTCAAATCCATCACGAAGCAAAATTTTGTTTTTAAAAGACTTCCCTCAATGAAGCAGTTCATTTCTCTGCCATTTAGTTCACTGTATTTTTTACAAGCACCAGACTGAGCAAACTATGATTGAGAGAAGCCATCTTATGCACATTGCTGTTGTCCCACATCATTCAGAACAAACCTTTTTAGATCGTTAACTACCACAGGAGTGCTGATTACACAGGCACCAGCAATTTCCTAACCAATGACCACCTGAACAATGATGTGTTCAGCTTCTCAGACCCTGAAGCCTTTCAAAGGTGAATCATTTCACAGTTTGGAACTAGATCTCCATAGCAACTTCCCTTTGAGGGTTTTAGAATCACCATCCAGTAATTCTATGATCATCAAGCTCAACCATTCCCAATGGTTCTTTTCACAGCAGATGGAAAAGGAAGCCTTGAAATTTTACAGTCTATTTCAAGCAATTCATCTGGCAGCCTATTAGAATTCAAAATATTTCGACCTTCAATCACAAAGCATGTTATCTGAAGCTGTGGTGATCTCAAGTCAAGACAAGCAGACGTTTTAGTCTAATCATCCATGATGAGAAGAGACTGACAAAAACTCTTAATTCAACCACCATCAAAATGCTTATTTTAACTGCATGAAAGTCTTTCAACAGGCAATGAAAACACACCGTGTACCATTTTATCACAACCTTCCATTCAAGGGAAATATGAATTCTGAATATTGACATGGATCTTTGCACTCCCAGACAGCTTTTGAACAAATATCTCTCTCTCAACAATCAGTAAAAATCCAATTTTATTCTATTATTCTCTGCAACTGATGCTAGAAACTATGGAAATAAACTACAATTAACTTTTTCCTAAGTCACTTTTATAAACAGTATAAATAAAGGAAACTAGATCCATCAATAGCTATTTTTCAGGTATGTTCTAATAAATTCAATCAGCTAGTCTGAGAACATAAATGCCAGAAACTACTGCACTAGGTAAGATCTTGAATAAAAAGTCAATTTTCATGAGTCTATGGATTTTTTTCTTCCTTTTTTGTTCATGTAATCCAATTCCCTTCTCTTAAATGTCTGAAGTCAGGCACTGAAATAATTATGAAGACTGCCATGTGCATGAAAGATTTAAAGTAAAGTAAAAGAGCCTTTTCCTCCACTACCCCAATTTGACTAATTCCAATTTTGCAATATTATTATTTTATTTAAGACCTTTAGAAGAGTAAAAAGAATGTTTGGGTTTTTTCTGGGAAAAACACCTAATAATGCTAAAATGAGGTTTTTAACTAGAACTTCAGAAAGTTGCTGCTTTCCACAACAAAAACAAATAAAGCACCAAAATGTATTTAGGGAAAAACCTTAACAGAAATTATGAACACAAGCAGCTGACATAATTCAAGAGTTCAGAACATAAACATGTTGCTCAATTTACTGTTAGTCTTAGTAATTACTAGTTGGAATTTTTATATTAGATATGAACATTTTAACTAATGAATGGTTAAGTCCTCCTGACTTAAAATATGACCAAAAGCTTCAATCACTACACATGCATACTGAAGCCCAAATCTAACACAAAACAGTACCTAAACTATTTGGTAAAATTTCTGTAAGCTTTTTAGATACTTGCAGAAGAGACAAAAATTTTAAAGTTCTTCCTACTTTTCTGGAAGGTGTTTTTTAATACAGGAAAAAGGGGGAGGGAGTTACTACTGCTTAGATACAGTTCTTAAATCAACTACATCAATAGCCCCAATTTAGGCCTTGCAACACAAGATAGCCATGCTTAAAATGCCATATTTCACTGGGCTATTGAAAACAAGAATGAAATAGCTTATCTCCTTTCGAATCTATACTATATTAGTGTTGAGCTTTATCACTTTGCTTTTTTAAGTGTTTACAAACACTTTAACAAGGAGTTTAAACACAAATATAAGAGAATTTGAATAATCTCTGATGCAATGCTTTACGCTAAGTGGCATCATACTTAAGAGTTAATACTTGCAATGAACACATCACATCTATTTTCAAATTTTTTCTGTAAAAGAAAAGAATATGATGAAGTGATATGATGAATATGATGAAAAGCTTTCAAAATACAGGAATTTTGTGTCTCTGCTCATAATTCTCCACCTCTTTCAAAGCTAGTTCATGATCAGGTTGCACAGTTTCTTATACTAAGCTTCCCCAAGATCTGAGGAGAAAAAGTATGTAGATACAGCCACAAAATTTAACTAGGGATCATGCTAGGATTAAAAGATTCAGTGTAGCAAATGAAAAAGTTATGCATCAGCTGAAAATGTAAGCTGTTTATTTCTATCCACATCTGATTGCTAAAACAAAACCACTAGAATCTCAGAAAAAAAGATACCAAGGAAAATCTCTTGGGTAGTTAAAGCACCATCTCCTGCAAAGACCAGAGTTGAAGACAATTATATGAAAACAATATTAAAACTGCTTTTGGTTTCCAGTGTCAGATTAGTTACCTCAATGGACAAAATAAACTCTTTAAAATATTGTCATAAAGAGGCCAAAGAAACTATTTGGGAAGTATTTCAAATTAAGAAAATGTTTAGCCAACAATATAAATCATTCCAATTGTTTTCCTTTCTATATAAAGGATATTCAAAACCATATAAGTTTTACCTCAGTCTTATAAAACTTATCTTCAATTTTGCAACAATGGGTCAAACATCTACAAAAGTATTGTGCACAACTTTCTGTTCAGCACTCATCCATCAATAACTTAATACAAAATTAAAACTCAAGACTGAACAAGACTGCTTATATTCAAAACATTTTTCTAATTCAAATCAAATAGCATAACAATGGTGCTAAATTAGGTAGACAAGCCTAATGATATACAAACAGTCTACTGGTAATGCAGCAATTATTGAACAGAACTTCACTACTGAAAAATGTTTGTAAGAATTGTTTTCACCCTAAACTGTCAGTAAATAATTGTCTGAGATTGCAGAACTTACCAAATTAAAAGTACAAATACTATTCATTTAAACATATCAAACCATTTTGTGGTTATATATATGTTTTAAAAAAATCCACTGCATTTTATTATTATTAGTTATAAATGGAAAACTTAACAACCTAATAGGTAGTTCTTACAAAGTGTTCCTAAATCATGTCAGAAATATCCCTCAGTATCTAGGCATTTAATTCTTGATCTCTGCCACACAACCATATCTGCAAGAAACCCTGATCCTAAATAGTGAGGTAATACATAACTACTGTGTTTAAACAATCTAGAATAACCTTAAGTTTATTTCATAACATATAATCAAGCAACATACAGTAATTAAAGCACACTGAAAACAGCAGTTACTAGCTAATTAACATTACAGAAACACTTTTCTTAATGATGCAAAAAGACAAAGTACATTATAGAGTAGTTTGCTATAAAGCTCATTCAGAACAGTAGAAACTTGATTTGAGAATCAGAAATTACTTTACATTATTTTATAACTCAGAGTAATTTTGCATAAATTATCTACACACAAATAAGCGTTTGAGGAGATTATCCTGGTCTGATTGTTGCCCGCATTTAGTGTGAGCATCACCAATACAAAAGCACCAATATAGGCTTACATGGCTCTTCACTAAACCTTGGCATGTGAAAACATGCTCAGTTTTACAAATCCTTACTTATGTATATGAGCGTTATCATTTCTACAGGAGCAAGCTACTATGCCGCTATCATCACAGTACTTGACCTCTAACTGGGACAGCAAGCTGAGGAGAGATCCAGTAGCAACAGTGCTGAACTACAGATCAATTAACAGGAAGCAGCAAGGATTGCCAGCATGTTCTTTCTAAAAAGGATACTTCAATGAGGCACTAAGCCTACACTGGCCAGCAGCCCAAGATCACCAGTATACTGCCTATCTGATATAATTTCTGTTGTAACTGAAAAACCATTTAAAGATGGACCTAAAATACAAGTAGAGATGCATTGTCTTACATGCTATTATTAAATGTTTCCTATTTCTTGTATATCACCATTATTTGTAATCCAGTAGCACCAACATTATTTTGGCTAATATTTGCACTTACATGCAGAGAGGGGCTGAGAAGAGATTTCATTTTGCATGAATAATTTCATACAGAAGCACCTCTACTTTAATAAATGCTGGCTGGATTGAAAAGATAAGTTTCCATACCTGTCTTATTTCAATCTTAAATTAATCCTCTTTTCCATTTAATATCACAAATTATTTCTTACCATAAAGTACATTTTCATACCACTGCATCTCCTTAGTAGAAGTGTATACAGCAGCATATAGATGATATCTCTGCAGGTTTACCATTACTTTAAGTCTAAAAGTACACATTTAGATAAATTGGGACATATAAAAATTAAATATCGGTCACAATAGCCCTCTGCGTTTCAATGTTACCATACATATTCACGCATACTAACAGCACACAGCAAAAAAGACAAGCGGGCACCAGGAAAATAATTTCTTCCTTTCAAATGTTCTGAATTCATTTCCATCTTTACTGCTAAGAGGGAACAAGAAACACTTTCAAAGAAATGTTCCAGGGGTGGAAAAAGAGCTAACATGAACATTTGTCTGCAATTCATTCGTTGGCTCCCTGCCCCCTTTTGTGGGCTTGCTATAGGATGGGATGTAGTATAAAATTCCTTTACCTTATAAAATCAGCATTTTAAGGACCCAGAAAATATTCCCCCCTTTCATATCTGTATTGCAGCCCAGCCCCTTCTCAGTCAATTATTCAAGTTTGTATTTTTCTGACATAATGGGCTCATCCAGACGAGCACACGTGAGGTCTGTGGCACTACAGACCCATCTGCAACACTGTATACAACATGCACTGCAGATGCAGGCATTCCCCACAATGCTAATTTGCAGCATGCGGGTTTTTTGACACCCAGAGATCCCAGTGTAAAAAAAAAACCTGTACCTAAAAGAAGCAGTGCGGTCCACAGCATGCACCACCTGAAACTGAAGCCTGGCCAGCTGGAACCACACTCCAGCTGTCTGCCTGGCTCCCTGCTGCCAAATCACTAAAGCTGCACCTCTGAGGCCCCCAGCCTCTCCTAACCCATGCAGGGAAACATGCTACATGCCAGAGTGTGTGTGCATGGGTGGTCCCTGGAGACAAGCAGCAGCAGCACTTAATGTGCCACTCGTTTGTCTCTGGGGGAACTCACCTTCCTGCTCAAAAAGATATGCCAAACCAATCCAAAGGCTATGGCTTGTCCTTCATCTATGGAAAGACAAGAGGTTCTACCTGGCCTAGAAACCCTGAGGTTTTCAAAAAAGTCTAAAACAGTGATTCTCAGTCAAGGTGCCACGGCATCCTATGGTACCAAAAGATCCTTTGAAGGGTCCCAGAAGGTGATAAGCAGATAAGAACAGGCTCAAGCTCATCCCTACTTGGCCATTCCCCCACCCCTATTGCCTGGCCCCTCTGCAAGAAGGTAATCACAGTAATATACAAATTAGTTCTTGAACTGGCGTACCACCCAATTCACAAAAGTTATGGAGGTGTGCCTTGAGTCTAATGAGCAGTGCCTTGAATTTAAAAAAGTTAAGAACTACTGGTTTAGAGTAACAAGGTTATCTAAGGCAGTGGTTCTCAACCTTTTTCGTACCAGGACCCATTTGCCAAGATCGATGGCTTGTCCCAACCCACAACGCCCTGGCTCTGCTGGTGCCCTGGACAATGGTGGGGCCCGTCACTGCCACAGTCCGCTGCCTACCTCCAGCCCTGCTGGAAGGGGCGCTCAGCTGCCCCCATCCTGTTTGGGCCAGAACACAAGCAACGAGCAACGTGTCCTGCACCTATCCTGCCTCCCCGAGAAACGAGTGCGGGCCCCTGCATGCATGGGCCCTGTGCCACCAGCCCAGGTATGCAGCTCCCTGCTGCAAACGACCACTCCTGCCCCCATCCTCCACTGAAGGGCCAGGCAACTCCCCCCACTCCCCCTGCCCTGCCACAGCCCTGCACTCGGCC
>NW_017729031.1:56797488-56799361 GCF_001723915.1 Gavialis gangeticus
CCCGAACACTTACCTGTGTCCACCTCCCACAAGCTGGCTTCACTGTATGCTGGCCACATGCATCTGCACATACAGACACGTGTGCCCGCTGCCTCCAATCATCCCAAGCAGCCCCTTGCAGGCTGGAATACTGCCAGTCTACAAGAGGAAACCTGACTTTTCACACATTTTTCTGGGATTTGCTCACAACCCCTTCAAATATTCTTGCGGCCCACTTTTGGGTTGTGACCCACCAGTTGAGAAACACTGATCTAGGGAACACAACCCTGCCCTGTGTCTCAATTTGCAGATTTTGGTTAATTCCTAGATAAGATACTGGCTCCATGGAAGGCAACAATTTTTACTGACTTCTGTGGGATCAGGATTTCATCCAATTCTTTCAGAGAACCCACCTAGCAATTCTCACCATGAAAACTTTCAGGTGTCTGATGTTTATTCATGATTTGAACTTATTCCATACTGAAGTAGTTTTATAAAAATGTGCTTCATTAAAGGTCAGAGAAGACATGGAATCATAATACTTACTATTTTTCAAAACCGGAAAGAAAGGAAGAAACTAGAGAACAGCATATTTTAATTATGCTCAAAACCTGGCAACATTTAAGACTTTACCCTGATTTGCATAATACTAGCCTTTAGAAACTAGATTTGAGAGGAGATTTTGACAGCATAGAAAATCCCTAAAAAAACAAAAACAAACAAACAAACAAACAAAAACACATTGCCTTGGTACGATGATTTTCTACACCAAATTAGCCTCATCCCAAACACCACTGCTTACTGCGTAATTTCATCCTTTTTTGTTGACTCTGTCACAGCACTATAAATACCACTAACTTACAAAAGCATTCTAACTTAAATTATATTGAAACAAAAGGATTAGAGAAGTTTAAGGATACAGAAACTATTTATCCACATAAGTTTATCTTGGTACAGGAAACCTCCATTGTTCAACATTTAGACAAACTAATATAAAAAATGAAAGACTGTAAAAAGCATGCTTTGATCAACCAGAGGCCTTTCTGGTTGAAACATAATGGGAAACTGTAATTTCAATACTATTAAAAAAGACTAAACTCTTGTGGTTTTCTAGTACTGATAACTTTCTAAAGACTTACTTTTTATTAAATTATTTCCTGAAAATAGCAAAGGTATTATCCTGCAAGAGGGGATATTCAGACAGGTATAATGTGGTTAATTCCTTTTCTGCAATGCTAGCTAATGACACATTTTCCTAAGAAAACTATAGGCAATAAAACTAAGAAAAAAATTGCAAAGTGAAGAAAAGATGAATTACCTTTGACTAGTCTGGTTCTTACTGAAAATCAGAAGTCTGATCACAAAACTTTGGTTTGTGGTCTGCTGATTGCTAACATTAAAAATGGTTCTCTATGTCATTAACATTATCTGTTCTTTTCAATGTGCTTTTACTTACTGGTTTCCAATTTTCAACACAATGTTGCTGGTAATATTACAGCATTTCCTACCAACAGTGACCTATGGTGACATCTTATGTTCCCACAAAATATTTCGTTTCAGTCTTAGTGAGATGCCATTTTCATCTGGATTCCTCCCCAACTGTAACAACAGATCTGCAAAGCCCACTCCTCTGCTAGATACATTGGGACCCTAGGAAAAATAAGTTGCATCTGTATATTTTAACTGTGCAATCATATAAACATTCCTCTTCCTCGCACACCCAAAGTTTGCAGAATGCTTTTTCTTTTTATTGGATGTTATATTCAAGTTCTTAGACAGTTGTTTGTGTTTCTTTAGATCAGTGTTTCTCAACCAGTGGGACACAAAGGTCGTGTAGGTGGGACTTCAACTCATTGCCCAATTGAAAAAAATCAGTCATTTGCACTTCAAATAG
>NW_017729031.1:56804361-56825536 GCF_001723915.1 Gavialis gangeticus
TTCATGTTTGTGTATGCAACAGATTAGCCATTAACACATAATTATGCCTCTTCAGAATGGAAAAAACAACCATGGGTTCTTAAAGCTTAAAAAGTGGTAAGAAGTAACTGAGAATGTGAATGAGTGATTAGTAAGTTTTCTTGCAAATTGCAGCTTAATCCAGACGTAAATTTCAGTTCAAAACAATGTGGTTGCAGCCATCATGCTTGCAAATATATCTTTCTTCAGGACAAGCAGACTCCCTGAGTCTGCAGACAGACTGCAACTTCTTATGGTTACACAGAGAACAAAAGAATGAAATTTAAATTCTAATATATTATACTGCTGGCATTTAAAACTCTTTATCAGTCTCAATGCCATTCTGCTATTGCAAGGGAAAACAGTAAACGGTAACACAAGGTCATCACCACTAATATCCAGAGGAACTGTCAAAAAGCATCCCTATATTTGAGGAAAGGTTGATGCAACCTAACACTAACTTCTGACTTTCCAGCAGCCAGGTAACAAAAGAATAGCAGTCAAAGGAATGTTACATTTTTTGGCACCTAGCAGAGAATGATATGAAGGTATGCTGACAGATCCACTGCAGATATATCCACTACATCCACCCACTTTATGAATCTGGGCCTCTTTCTTATTGGTCCCCTACCATAAGCATTTGACAGCTAGTAACTAGTGCATTTATATCAACAGCAAAACAGTGTCTGGTGAATTTACCAAGCCTTTCTATTTGCAAATTAGTGATCATCACACATCAGTGAGATCAAAATTATAAAGCAGATGTTCTGGTTTATGACTCATCATCACTTCACAACGTGATCAAGTAACCCAGTCATAATACCTTAGCAATTTAATATCACACTAAGCATAAATGTAGAGAAGGGAAACTACTCATAAAATATCTAAAACTTCCACATTGGTTTAGTCTGCACTTAAAAAAAAAATCAAAACAAAATGTAACCTTATTTGTATGTTCTTTTCTACTGTTAATAACTGAAATCCTGCTGAGCTTCAGTGAGCAAGACACTGTCGGAGCTGACTGGCCAATTCAGCTTGAGAGGTACCTTTACCTTTTGCTAAATGTACTCATACTGTACTTTAGATTTATAACAATAGCTAAAAGCAAGTCTAACAGTGATACCTTAAAAGCTTTCTGTAAAAAAACCACAATAATTTACTTAAAGAGAACAATTCTATTCCATTAACACTCTAAACCATTCATGGCAAAAATAAGTGAAAAACTTTTACTTTAAAATCATAACAATGTATTAATGCTGTTAACTTGTTTAAATAATGTGGAAGAAATTAGCTGTATGGAAAGATATAAGTTTTTGACTCATTTTTTCTCCACATAAATAGAAAGTTATCTTTGCAGATGATCACTGCACAAAATCATGCAAATAAATGCATATGTATTAAAATCATTCCTCAATTATAATAAAAAACAAAAAAATGTACACTTTACTAATAAAGCCCCCAGCTTAGCCATCTTTACAAAGGTTGACAGAAAGGCAGTTCTGCAAGTAATTCTGTGCTCTCATGAACACAACATGCAGAGAGAGCAATGAAAGCTGGGGCAAGAAATCAACCAACACAAGCTTTTACTATGTATCCAAAGGTCCCCATGCCACATTACAACCAGTAACTGTCATATACCTACTAACTGCGGAGATTTATTCCGAGGTATTGACTGAATTTAACAGTGGTCAGTAATAACTTACCCTCATTACCATGTCATGCATTTAAACAGCAAATCCTTAAGCTTTCAATTAATTTTAACCATATGGGAAGTTTGAAGAGTTTTGTTTTTTTCCAATATTAGGATAACATGGGATCAAAAAAGCCTCAAAAGCATACTATTGTTTAAATGTACTTCCCCCCCCTTGTATACTGATAATTGTACAAAAAAATTAGATTGATCATATTTAATGTATTACATTCTCAAAAATAGTAATTGTGTAATAAATGAACAAGTTCTAGGATTTAGAAGAACACGACCTCATATTGTAATTGTATCCATCTCCTAAATTCTAGACCTTGTTCTTTTACAGAATGAATATAGAGACCAAACACCTCAGCTTTAACAGAAGGAAAACCACACTCAATCTTAATGATGGGATCATGACTAGAATCTTCATATGCACACATACATGAATGCACGTAACACACACACTTGCTCTTCATTGAAAACACAGTCATATATACAATGGGAATATGATAAATGCAGCATTAACAGGTCTGAAAAGGAACTTCAGGAGTAAACTGAGAGTTTGTGTGTATAGTCATTTTTATAATGAAACTGTGACCAGACTGTCCTCCACATGCCATCAAAATATGTATTTTAAAAAAAACAGTAGTGGAAAAATATAATTGTATGAGTTGTATCAAAATGTTTTCATAAGCGTCTCCTGAAGTCTAGGTAACTTCATTGTAGGAAGTTTTTCATCTCTCTCTCGCAAATCGTGACCATAATTTGCTAGTTAAAAATTACTGAAGGAAAAAGACCAAACATAAATAAACTTTTGAAACAAGTATAAGAAAAATCTTCCATAGTGCCAAGAAAACCACAAAAAAAAAAACAAAAAAAAAAAAACAACCCACCTTTCCTCGAGGCTGTTCAAGACAAAAAGAACTTGTCATGTTAAACAGTAGTCAATAGCTGCATACAATCGGTAAACAAATTCTGCTCTATGAAAAAAAAAACTACATCACCATTTAGTGGTTGCAATTTAGATTATTCTAGCGTGTAATACTTTAATTGTATAAAACAAAGCTGATGTCACAAACACAAAAGAACTTCTTGCAAAGCAAGCACCACAAGTAATTTTTATGCTGCCACTGATGGCTGACAAGTGATGAGCACTTTGTTCGGATTTATACACTTAAGCATCTAAGGCAACAGGTGGCTTGTAAAAAGAAAACACTGAAAAGAGCTTTAACTCTTCATAATCAACATTTTTATAATACACTTTGTCAGAAGAACTAGCTATAATCTTTCTATAGCTAAAACTCAATGTGTTAACTCAAAGAATACAATACTGAAATCCAGTAAAATTACTTCAAGCACAGTGCACTGCAAGATTGTCCTTTTCAAAGAGTTTTGCAACACTATATAGGACTCAAAACATTTTCCCAATTTCCATTTAACCACAACATATCACCAAGAAGAAATTTAAAATGGAATTAAGATTGAATGCACTTATAAAAAAAATTAGGTTAAAAAAAAAGAAAACCCTCACAGAGATACTATAGTTATCCCTCCGAAAAAAATCAAGCACTTAAAACCCAAGAGATTCCAAACTACCATTAAAATTAAAAACCAAATGCTTTAAGTGACTTCAAAGGCACAGTTGGGTGCCAAGCCACCCTTTACTCTGCCCAGTGATGACACAACACAATAACGGTATGTTTATAATTAAAATATATTTTTAGTGTTTGCAGTCTCAGATTAAACCAACATTTTTAAGACATTTTTTTTCTCCTCACCCAACCTCAATCTGCCATTTTAATGATCCAAAAAAATGTATCCAATGTCTATGCTAAAGAACCCTTTTTAATAATTTTTCTTTTTCAAAATAACCAATATGTACATGAATTCTCAGGAAATTCACCCTGTACTCCACGAATAACTACTGAAATTTTGAGCCAAATTGTTATAACAAATTAGACAACTGAATTTGAAGTGGAAATCTCAATTAAGCTTTGTTTAATTGAGGGTTAATTTACTGTGATTTAGATTTCACTTATGTAGTAAGAGCAGGCACAATTACTGAGCGTCAGCACTTTGCAGTAAGTCCTACCCCTCATGAACTTACCATTATCCGTAGAGTACATTTGGAGTGTGGTTGTAGCCACGACAGCCCGTGAGACGTACAAGTGTTTTTTGCAATATCTTTTATTGGACTAACTATATAGTTAGGAGAGATGTTAGATAAGCTTTTGGGCAGACACTGCATTTCTCAAGCTCTAGCCTATTATCCTAACACTAAGTCCTATGCAGGTTCAGAGAACCTTTTCATATTAAATGTGCATATTGATGCCTCAGCTCTCAAGGACTGACACTTCAGGAAAAATACTGGAGGGATTTGTTGGGTGAAAGAAAAAAGAACCCGCACCTGGATAAAACACCTAAGGCACATCCACCATGAGCTCTCCAATCTCATCCTTCATACCAAAATAACTGGTGCCAAGAAAGTTGTTTTAATCCACAAGTGGAGCAACAAATGTGGTTTCCATGAGTTCAAATAGCAATCTACCCTGACTTCTGACTGACTTCAGACTAATACAGCAAACTACCTCTCTCTCCAAATAGCAAGCCATCAGGGATGCAAAGACTAAGTTCAGGGCCCAGTAAGAAACTGGATCTCTCATAGGCAGGAAACAACCTCAAGAATTTCAGTGGCTGGGTCAAAGAAGGCAGGTTAATCTTCCAGTGGCAACCAGATAAACCACAGCTGAGTAAAGGAATGCTTCATCTCTAGAAAGCAGTCCATGAAACAGGAAATAGGAGAGTTTTTCATGAATGACACTAGGATGTAAGCCTAGTCTGGCTAGTTGAGTTTTTTTCTACTACGTATGAGACAGGAGAAGAATAGCCTTTTCTACTTCCAAGAGCCATCCAGCATCCATGCTGCTGGAATCAGGACATGTAAATGCAGCTGGAGTGTCTTCGCTGAGAGAAGAAGTCTTGAAACCAAAACTGACTCAAATCAGGACAGGGCAGAGCCAGCAAGACAGCTGTGAAGAATTCAGTCTCGCCTTCAAAAGCCTTTGAAGAATTAGAAATCTAGATGTGGCATATAACTCTCTCTCACCATGGGATGGGAAAAGCATCAATGAAGCAAGCCAAGTCTAAAGTCCCTTCCTGAAGCAAAAGCATTGGTACTTTTGGTTTATTTCTAAAGCAAAACAGATCCATCTCTGGGTACCTCTAAAACAAGATGTCCTGAAAGAGAAGTTCCTAATTTCCACTGTCAGTACTGGGAGATGTATATACCAAGACTGTCTACTCTGGTATTCCAATGGCCTGGAAGCATAGTACTGTTATCTGATTACAGATGCATTAGGGCTGTGCAAAGCTTCAGTAGCCGATTCAATTTGGAGGAGATTTGGCCCGATTTGGTGACAATGTCCGAATCCAAATCGAAACAGGAGACCAATTAAAAGGTCCAAATCGAATCAGAAGCCTCCAAAAATATTTGGAAAAGATTTGGTGCCACTTTGGAGATTCGGCCATAGACGAAACAGGCAGAAGCCCTCACCATGCTGGACACAGCTGCCTCCAGCTGGGCAAGCAGCAGCAGCACCCGCCCCACCACCCCAGGTGGGCAAGGGGCAACAGCACCCGCATCCTCTGCCCCAGCTGGACAAGCAGCAGGCTATGCCCTGCTGCCGTTTACCCCCTTCTGCCCAGAGCGAGCCATGCCCACATCCCGCCCCCGCTACCCTGGCTGGGCAAGCGGCAGCAGGGCATAGTGCTGCTGCGCCTGCCCCCCACACCCTCCTGCCCCCCCTCGCCGAGTCCCACGCTCCCCACCCCGGCTGGGCAGCTTGTCCCAGCCCCAGCCCCAATCTCTCCCCCACACCCTTTCCCTCCCCCCTCCGCCTACCACAACAGACTTACCAGCTGAAGGCAGCTGTGTCCACTGTGGTGAGGACTGCTGCCTGTTTAGTCTATGGCTGAATCTCCTAAGCAGCGCCAAATCTTCGGATCTGATTTGGCCGAATCAAATCAGGACAGTGATTCAAATCTCTGAATCAAATCACTGTCCCTCCAAATCGGCTGAATCCGAATCCGAAGCAAATACTTGACACTTTGCAAAGGCCTAAGATGCATTACTTTCATTGGCTGCCTCCATACATGGAGAGGAAAATCTTGTACATCATTTGATGATGTTGAACACTGTGTCAATGGTATATGGTCTGAACAGAATGTCCAGGGATATTATGTAAGAATATCTAGTAAGCTTGGCATACTGCTTTTAGCTCCAGGATGTTGATTTGAAGCTTTGGCTAATCAGCAGATCAAAGACCATACAGCTGAAGGTTCCCTACCGTCACAGGAAGAGCACAAAGGCCACCAAATGGTGAGAGGGGAGAAACAGGATTCTCTTTTGCATATGTTGTAGTTATCCTTTCCCCTTGCCAGGGAAGAACATTTTCACATCTATTCCCAAGGGATGACTCTTAGGGCATGTCTACACATGCATTTAAATGAGACTAAATTTAAGTATGCATTAAGCAATTTTTGGCAGGCTTCTACACGTGGAGAGACTTTGTACTAAAGTTAATACCAAGTCCCTTGCAACCCTGCCATGTGTTCCTAGTGGCTGGGCAGACACATTAGAGACACTTAATATTTCATCCACAGCTGGCATGATTTTGCTCCAGGATGGACAGCTTAAAATGCTGAAAATCTGAGATAAAAGCTACAATGACTGCCAAGAAAATGGGGGGGGGGGGGAGGTTATGACAGAAAGGGTGTTTGAGTAGTATAAGGAAGAAAACTGAACTTCACCTGGCTGAAGTATGTAGCCACATTTATGAGAATGATACCACCACTGACAACGTCGTAATAATGAAACCTGAGGTCTCAAAGAGGATGACAAAGGCCAAAACATAGAAGTAACATTGAAAAATAATAAAGAAAGCAAAGCTGTAACTCTTCAAGAGGATACAAAAGAAAAAATAAAGGAGTGTAGATATTTTTGAAAGGCTTTAATTCAAACATGTTTTGAGCAGGTTACAGAAGCTCCGTATCTAGCCTAGGTGGTTGAGTCAACTAAAGTGCAGGCAGCACACTGTCCATCTGTGCAGAGCCCAAAGAGAGGCAAGGTATGTGTGCATTGCATGGGTACTTCAGGGCAAAGTTTCCAGGTTCAAATACTTGAGGTTTACATTCAGTCACTGCAGAAATATGCATATGGACCAGCACCAGAAAGATTATTTTTTTAGTGCTGAAAAGGTGCTCTTGACTTGATCAATTTAGGAGATGAAGTACTGAAAAAAAAAAATCAAAAGCATGAAAATGGTCTTAAAGTGAAAAAAGTTTGAAAAGTATTGCTACATTCAGAAAGTATCAGACAACCAATAATACAACAAACACAGAGGCAGAATTTTATCTGTTATGGTAATACCAATACAGGAAATACAAGTTAGTATAATAAAGAAAGAAAGTTCACATATCTGGGAGGTCCACAGTCCATTCCCTGTGCTAATGTAACACATTCAAAATATCCTAACTGACAGCATCTAAGCTTGCTACATATAGCTATGAGAGGTATATTCACCTGTTGGTTTGTTTTTATTAGTATTAACTGTATAATTAGTATTGCTAATATTGCTATTAGTTTGGTATTAAATGCAGGTCTAGGTATGAAAATTTAGTTTCCATTTTTCAAAATGTCAAAACAATCAGCTTTAAAATCAGACACTATGACAAACTGTTTATCACAAAAAGCAAGGGCATATTTCACTCTAGAATACATCTTCCACAGCCTGGTGTGTAAAAGGCCAACAACTGACAGATTGAGTCAGCAGAAAGGTCATTTTAGAGAAAATTCAAAACAAAAATATAAGTCTAATCGCAGGGTCCAACAAGTGTTTAGCTATGCAATACTAAGGATGACATTTCAAAAACAAACAAACAAAAAACACACAAAAAAGTCAGAAGACAGGAAAAGTTCTCATAAGCAATTTTTTTTTTTAGAGCTGTATCAAGCTTGCAGGAATGTGTGCAATCTCTTGGCTTTAAACATTAATAGCTTGCTTAAAAACTTGACACCTTAGAATTTATGCAGACTCCAAAGTGAAGAATACATATTTTGCCATGCTTGGAAAAAGAAATAGTTTTGAATAGTGGTAAAAGATCTGAAATGCAAGAAAGCATTTATAAAACAGCTCTATGCTTGTCCACAAAAAAAAGCTGGATAGGTTTCTGATAAATTTTCATATATAAAAAAAAAAATCTTTAACTAGATCAATACCAATAAGACATCACCTGCCCCCCGCATATAATTAAAGCATAATTTCAAATGTTGTAATGTTATTATATACCAGTCCAAAAAAAAAAATCTACTTTTCTATGTTCATCTTCTACTAAGATCTTATATTAAAGAGCTCATGTGTTCATTAGACAATGCCAGAAAAAGTACAGGACCAAAGGTTTTTAACGGTCACCTGCTCTACTTTTCTCAGGGGTTCCCCAGACCACTCGTGATTTCCAATGCTACCCATAATTCAGCAAATAATTCTAGAAAAAACAGCTCTAGGTATATAGGATGCGTTGAATATCAATTCCACATCACTCTTGGTGCTTCCCAGACTCTCAGATTTATTTTCTAGAATGAGTGCTACATACTTTAGATCATAAGAAGTAATCATTCAAAATTAAACTCCCTAGATGAAATCAAATCTGCATATGATAATTTGTCATCTACCCACTGTTAAGCAGTCTGCTGCTGGCACTTCTTACCTTCTATTTAATTTCTCCAGTTTCAGGAACATAAATCTCAAGTATCAGCCATTGCAGATTTCTACATTTCGTCAGTCTTTAGCACTAACTACCCTGTCATGAGATGAGAGGGGCAAAACTTTACACTCTACTCACTCAGAGCTTATATTTCATTTCCTGAAATGCTTTACACTTTACGTAGACAGACTAACGAAGAATCTTACAACATAAAACGTAGAGTTTTCTGTTGTAAGATTCTTCAAGTACTGTATAGTAAGATTCTTACGAGGCTGAAGAAAATAACCCAAGTCATCTTCTCTATAAAATAGTTAAGAAAGCCTCCAGTAACACCACTACCCATTGAAAGTTTATGTATTCTACTACCCATTAGAAATTTTTAGAAATGTCTCCGGGTGCGGGTGGGGTGTTCCCACATTAGGCTTATTCATATAAAAGAAAAAAAAAAAAAAAAAGGATATTATGGCCTGAAGTATGAAAGCAGAATATCTCCAAAAATTCTTTAATATTAGTTCCCCCACACTATAGCATCACTGAAAGATAGGAGGCCAACACTGCTGAAAGCTTTTGATGCAAGAAATATGGACACCATTGCCACACAAACTAGAATAATGAGAACAGCTTTAAACAATTATCCTAAACAACACTCAGTTAATCTCAATCAGCTTTAAATTCTATACTAAATAACTACAAAGCAACTGAGTAGGTAAAGATGGGCACGCAAATCTTATGGATAAGGATGTGCACATGTAGCAATACGGAGACAGGCTTCAGACAGCAAATATGGTACAAGACGATAACATCTGCAACCTAAAAAAAAAAAATACTACTTTGTATGCCTCAAGTATACATCAATGAGAGAGAGAGAGACTGACTACAAGGAAGAAAATTTTCTTCCATAGATATTTAGCCTGAAAAAAATATGTTCATAGAAAATTTCTTCTGAAATGCGAACTCCGAGAACGTCACTTCAAAAATTAAACCAAACATTCAGCTTCCATGTACAGAAATGAATTTCTAAGCTAGTAAATGGTATGGCTCAAGTGATTAAAAAAACAACATAAAATAAAGAACATAAGTTTTCCCTTGAAAGTATTTAACGATAAAAATATTTTTTAAAGGATAAAATGAAGATTTCAGTTTTCTGTATGGTTTTTAGGAGTATGATGCGTGCTAGTTGATATAGTCTCAGTCTCTGTTACAGGGCTAAAGTTAAACAACTCTGAGCAGTTTATGTGCTTCCACAAAAGGCCAAAATGTAATGGCGTAAATTATCCCAAACCAATATTTACACGTGGCATCAACTCCTTTCAAGTTTATCCTCACCTCACAATCTAGTAAGTAGGCTGGCTGGCAACCCCTGCATGATAGTTGGGGAAAGAATACTACCAGAAAAAAGTTAAGCAGGTAGATACAAGACTGAAAGACTCAGCCCAGATGTTGAGAGGACTGCTGGGAAAAAAAACCCATCTTTTCTCTCCCAGATGCTGAAGATACCAGGAAAAAAAAGAGTCAGGTCTACTTAAGTCTTGAGGAAAATTCTAAGCTTTGGTAAAATATGTATGGAGACTTCATATTCTTTACCTTTTCTTATACTACTCTGGATAAATAAATATTGCAGCTTTAAAGAAACTGTGCCAGAATTTTCTTATTGAATACAGCTCCCAGAAGATGATTTGTGCCTGATCTTATTCAACATGGTACTGGAAAAAGTAATTAGGAGTATAAATAACATGATGGGAGGAGTTCAGTTGAATGGAGAGCATAGAGTCCTCATATACACTGATGACATAGCTCTCAAAAGTGAAAATATAAATGATACAGAAGCTCTGCATACTCAAATAACAAAGGAACCAAAGAAAACTGGATTACAAGTGACCATGGATAAAACACAGTATCTTCTGGAAAACAGGACAGCAGTAAATCAGGAACTTCACATAACAATACACAACACAAATTTTGAGCAAAGGACCCACTTCAAGTATTTAGGCTCTAGGACAGTACAAGATAGTAATATAAAGTAAGACACTAAAGGAAGAATAGAAGCAGGGAAAAGAGTCTACTTCGCACTACACAAGCTAGTCATCCAAGCTCATCCCAAGGAAAATTAAGCTTCAAGCCTATAAAACCATAATTAGGGCACGTATAACCTACAGCAGTCAAGCCAGAATTCTCACATAAGCAAATGAGATACTACTAGAGAGTTTTGAAAAAATAAATTTACCAAAAATATTTAGTGCACAGTATGATTCTGTAACACAAAAATGGCACATAAGAACCAATAACGAGTTACTAGATGCCCTGTGCAGTGTTGTTTCCATAAAAATCCAATGAGCTAATTTTTTGCTTGAGATCACTTTTTATTGTATTTCAACAGCTCCACAACACTTCCACATACACAAAATCCTGAAACATCACACTTCCTTACTGTAAGAGCTTTACAACACAACCATTACACAACATTCCTGATTTTGTTACTCAAGTCAACAGTCACTGCAAATCAGATGTTTTCTGGGTGGGAGATTCTAGAAACAGCCATGTATAGTTGTCCATGGGTGAAGACAGGATCCCAAAGGAACACTCTTTTTAATGTCTTTTTAAAGCCCCTGGCCTTTATTGATGGTCACACCGAATACCACCTGCACAGAGAACTGTCGACATGTCCATGTGAATGGAAATCTGTTGTCAGATGGCTTCAGTGACATCCAAGTAATTAGTACTATTCTTTCTGATCCAACAATTTTTGCCTCAAGCAGTCCACTGTTGATGACTGATTACGCCAGTAGTTGCATATTCCATTGCACAGACCATCCTTTGGGGCAAGGTTTCACAGAAGCATGAGTACCCAGGCTTAAGGTGGAGCTGATTTGGAAGAAAACCTGACATCTCCATGGAATTCAGGTACTCAGTTGGCACAGCCATAACACTTTCATCCTCTGAAAGAGCATCTGCGCTTATACAAATCCATTCTTGGCCTGGAAATTTTTCCACAATAGCACTGTTGATCTCCTGTACAACAGTAAAAGGGCACCAAAATACAGGAAACCCTTGCTATCTGTAAAACCCAGATTTGCATATTCAAATATTTGTAGAGGAGGACAGAGCCAGGAGGCAGGTGGACAGCAAGCGCAGGGGATGTGGAGGGAGGCGGCAGGAGCATCTTCTACCCCCAGGGCAGCCACTGCAGCACTCAGGAGGAGGGGCTGCAGGGGAGCCCCAGGGACATATCCCCCCATGAATGGCAAGGGACTCCTGTAGCTCTTTCAGATGTTTTTGATGATTATCCAATAGATCTGGAAATGTCCATTCTATTATTGCTGAGCGATCCAGAGGCATCCAGAGCTCAGGAGGCAGGGTAATGATTTCATCAATATTTGGAACTTTGCCATTTCCCAAATCCAAAAGCCACTGAGCGTATTTTGCACTTCTTGCATCAAAACCTCCCTTGCGTATTCGCATGTTTTCACGATGTTGGAAAATCTGGAAGTGGTTTCACAACTCAGATCGCTTCAAGCATGCCTCTACTATTTCACAACAGGCAGGATTTGCTAAAAATCACCCCCAAGCACTATCACCTTGCCACCAAAAGGTAAACTGCTCTGCAGTAAATCTCACAGCATCTATTCTACAGCCTTCAGCATGTACCAATGAGCCATTGGTGCTTCATCCCAAATAATGATAGCTGCTTCTTGAATACGCTCAGCAAGCTCAGACTTACCAATACTGATATGCAAGCCTGGACAGTAGCGTTTGGCTGGTAAGTCTGTGGGGGGGAGGGGGGACAAGGGGGGGAGGAACAAGACTAGGGACAGATCAAGGCCTCCACAGTGGAGGGAGGAAGCAGGCACTGCACAGCTGAGTCAGGGTGGGGGATGGAGTCACAAGCAGCTAAGTCCAGGGGGTGTGGGGAGGGGAGGCAGGCAGCTCTCACCACTGTGCACACCCCCAGGGGAGGCATAGGGACATGCACCTCCCGGATCTGCATACGGGGCAAGGGCGGTACCAGGCTTTTTCCGGAGTGGGGGTTGCACTGGGGTTGCACTCAGGGCAGGCAGCAATGCTGGGAAGAGGAGGTTTGGGGGGGACTATGATGAATTTTGGAATGGCTGCAGTCCACCCCGTAGCCCCACCTCTCAGTGCCACTGCTGCCCATCCCGAGGCAGCCCTGGCCCAACACCCCACCAGGAAGAGCATAGCACCACCCCCAGTCCCAGCCCATAGAGGCAGCCCACCCTTGCCCCATGCACAGATCCAGGGGGCACATGCTCCCCATGCCTCCCCTGCAGGTGCACAAGGCAGCAGAAGCCACCACTCATGGCTCTATCCCATGCCCTACTCTGCCCTGGCTGGGCAGCACCTGCGCCTGCCCCAGCCCCACTTCCTCCCTCACCACAGGGACCTTGATCTGCTCTCCACACCCCTTCCCCCTCCCCGCAACAGACTTACCAGCTGGATGCTGCTCCCCAAGCTGCCAGGCTGCATTCCCGGCCCCGTGCATATACGTGGTATTTATCAGTCAAAAAAATCCAATTGCCAATAATGTCAATTTTTCTTTTGTCAGTGCCAATACAATATGGACGGATGTACTGGTGCACATCTAGTTATTACATAAAGGGACCTACTGAGGAAAACACTTCTAGTAGAGCCTAGGTCTGGAGGCCCAGTCTAAAACTGAGCTGAATCTCAGCCCAGGCACTGGGCTTGAGAAAAGCCCAGGCATTGGGTTTGTAGCTTGAAAAAGATTCCCAGGAAAGACTGAACTAGGACTTGAAAATAAAACTATATATGCTGAGACAACTAGAAGCAAAACTAGATTTCCTTGAATAAACTATATGTATGTTTATTCAGACACTGCTGTTAAATATGAACCTTTCATTTCAGAAATCAAAAAGGAAAACTTAATTTCAGGAAAGACTACTTAACCTTTTTAAAAAAGGTCCTTCCAACTACAACAATGAAGTTACAAATTGCTCAAATAATGAGAGGTGGAGCACTAATAATGACCTTTTAGTGGAAATCAACTGAAAGAAAATTTCTCTCGTCATAGAAGCCCTAGAGTATTAGAACTATCTTCTGAGGCAGACTAGAATTATGCAGTGTATGCTATGGAAGAATACAAAAAAAAGCAAGACATGATTTGCCCATATTAATAATCAGCTATATATTGCAGTGAAGCTACTTTATCATTCAAGTTGGCCCCAAAGAATCACAATGACTATCTGCCTTTAAAAGGAATTTTATTTCCACAGGTACTAAGTGAGCAAAAATGATATGTTTTTGGATTTGTATGTGCAAATAAAATAAACTGCTGATGTGCTTTCTGAGAGCTTCATACATTACTTCCATTCTAGTTTCCCAACTCAAAAAAACAGGCACATCACAAGACTGATGGCTTCTAGCCTGGGAGCCAGATCCAAAAAGGAATTTAGTCATCTAAGCTTTAATTTTATTTTGAAAGGCATCAAGAAGTTAGGTTCCTAAACACACTTCTGGCTCCTACTATCCATCACTCAGGCTTCGCATGAAGCTGAGAGGGAATTTTCTACCCCTTCTCCTGGTACATTTTCTTCAGAAACATTGGGTATCAGCTGCAGCTAGAGCTGGGGATTTTGAATGGGGTGTTCCAGTGGTCCTGCTGAGAGTTGGACCTGGAGGTTCTCTCTTTATGCAGAACAGAAGGTACAAACAGATGACGTTGCCACAGCCACCAATTCCTTTTGATATACCTTTGGCTAGTTAGAATGCTTTTGCAACCGTTCTCCAATGGGTAGCAATGAAACTCTTCTTGAGTAAACTCACTGTACATTCTTCCAGCCAGATGAGATTGCATTCTCAAATTTATCACCCACAGATTTATAACATGTTGCCAAGAAAAAAGCTGAAGGAGTTTGTCCCTCAAACTTTCTAAAGAGACCAAGGCAAGACACACAAACATGCATTCAAGAAGTGAACATATGAAATGATCTGTATCTAAAAGCAGGCTGTTACTGACTTGCAGCTTTGACAGGAACATCTAGCATCCATCCCACCCTGAAAAAGGCATCCTTTTGAATAAGGAAAAAAAATTGTTAATAAGCAAGATTCGTTTGAGCAACACTTGTATTATGGCTGTAATATACTGACAATCCCAAACAAAATCTATAGAAAGTACACAAAATTACTGTGTTGCCTACATATAATAATAATTTAAAAAATGACTAATAAAAATAGTTACATGCAACTCAGATAATGTTGATGACTCAAAAAAATGCTGATGACAGCTACAACAAAAAAAAGGGGGTGAGGGTAACCTATCTAATCTCATGGGGGGAAAAAAAGTAACCAGTCAAGTACTTTGCGACTTACAGTACAGTATATTAGAAATTTCTCTGTATCTTCTTTGGAATTGAGAGAGATTGCCCTTGTAGCTCAGTAGGCAGCTCTCTTGTTTCTGGCCTACAAGGTCATATCTTTAAGTACCTGCTGAGGAAACTTAACAAGTTCCATCTATAAATAGAATGGCACTGGATGCTGCTACACAGCTAAAGGTGTTGTCCTTCAGATATTTCACCCCCCCCAGAATGGGTAAAACAAAAAATGTGTTTTGAACTAAGCCTGAGTTTGTTAGCCTCAATTCTTCTGTGGACTGTGACTAGTTTAATAAAAATGAGACTGCTAACAATTTGGACAAATGATGTCCAGACATCAGAAATATTAAAATGATGAATTCTAATCAGAGAACGTACAAACAACTAATGGGACTATTTATAGATCATGGGGGTGTAAAAACACCAATAAAAGCAGGAAAAACTGAACACAAAGTAGCTGATGTTGAAAATACAAACCTACAAATTTAACCAAGTAGTGCCAGCATTTGTGTAAAATAAATTTTATTTTTATTAGTCAAGGCAACAATTGAAGATCCATGGCTCTAACCCGATGCTTCCTAAAGCTTCCAAAACAGAAAAGGGAGTGTCTTATTTTGAAGGCTGCACTACCAATATTCAGAATCTTCCCATAAGTATTGCGCCTGGGCACAGTGTTTACACATGTGCCCAAGACTGCAGCAAGTTGAGCTGGGGTGGAACAGCCCCAGCTGGCAGAGGGCTGGGCGTTAGCCTGCCAGCCCAAAGCTGCTCCACCCCAGATCAACATGCCACAGAGGGGCTGGCTGGGGGGCACAAGGTTGTTTTAATACAGGGCTAGTCAGCAGGCAGCCCCCAGTCACCATCTACATGTGCATTTCAGTGCACATAAATACTCTACTGTAGGAAAGGACTTGTTCCAGACTGTACTATCCTACAGCGGAGTTAGTTTACTGCACCCTAATATGGGCTCATATGTAGATGGTGACACTTTACTGTGGAGCTAATTAGTCTACTCTGAAGTAAAGCACGTATTTAGATGTGCCTGCTGTGCTGCAGGTCGTAACTTAAGTGTTATTTACTAAATGTACAATAATTAACTGAACCCGGCAAGAAATATTTATATCAATTATAAATCATGACAAAGGAAAGTCTCGACGCAATTTTACCGCAGATTTTTTCAGAGCTTCACAGCAATGCTTGCTGATGGACAATGGTCAGTCACTTATCTAAAGTGCACTGCAAAGGAAAAGTATGTTGCAATGTAACACACACAGCGAACTAGCTCACCTATCCCTTCAATAATAGTTTACCTCAAACTCTCAAATTCTTGGACAACAATGCTTTGAATGTTTTTAATAGTTTAAGAACTCATCAGTCAAATCAGATTTGCTAGAACTGTATGGACTCAAAAAAAAAAAAATCACAAACTTCTTTAGCTTCTTACCGACTACAGTTGTTTAAGTCCATTGACAATATTTTGGGCAATTTTTTATTACAACCAAAACTGTACAGTTGTTTATGCAGCATTTTGTTGCTCTTTCAGGTAGTTTTTCAAAAGTAGCTAGTATCATCTGACAATTTGTCTGCCATACCAGCCTTCATCATAGTACTTATTTCCATACCATTGTACTGAGTAGTAGACACAAGGAAAGGGATAATAGTAGTTATGCTACACAATGGGATGTCTGGTCTTGCCCCTAATCTACTCCCAATTTCACTTACATCCACCATCTACTCTGCTGCATGCTGTGCAAATGCTTAGTCTAACCCTAGATTCTTATTTCCCAAGAGGTTTCTTCAAACAGATGTCTTTATGAACATTTCCCCTCTTTACCATGGCTTTTTCTGCACAAAAAAACCAAACAACCCAGCTTGTAATGCTGCTGCTCTTTGCAAAGGAGAAAAATCCAAGGCTCTTCCTTCCAAACTGGCCTGATCCCTGTACATGGTATTAGTGACTGTGTGTGCCTCCCTGCCACAACTCTCCCACTGCAGTTAGCTTTTCGTGTGGAATCTCTCAGGACTCATTTTCTTTTCTGATCTTTACTTTTACTGGATTTTTATACTTTGTCCCCCAAACTGACTTGACTTCTTTGCCATATATTATTAGTAAGGAAAAATAAAACCTATATGATAATTTTTGTGCATAAAATGTTTTAACGTATTTTCTTTGCTCTTTGCCCCAGAAGCTTGCTTTTTATTAATAACCACCAGCTTGCATAATATTCCATGCATCTCTAAACCATGTACCAAAGCAAAGATGAGAAGCCCTGAGTTCCAACTGTAATAGGAGGTCAAGATTCTGGTTTCCCCTCCTCTTAGACTTACTGTACAAGAATGATAAAGACAGAATCTTTATGCCTCAAATTTGTAAATTTGTGAATAGAATATCCACTCTATTTTACAAGGGTATTGGAAAAAGAAACTTTTAACACTAAATTGCTTGTAAGTGCTTACTTTCCCAGGATCCTAAGATTGTAGACCACCAGTTTTAAAGGTACAGCCTCCCTCCAGATGAACCAACAAAGGCTGCAGTGGTTATCTACTATTACCTGCAGTTATATCTATCTTGTATTCTTACCAAACCATGTGATATTACCCTCTATGTCATATAATACAATTACTAATGGAGAATTTAAATGTGGTTCTCAGCACTATCCCAGCTCTTTCCAGTAAGTTGTAACACCTCCTACCATCTACAGTCCCCATTCTGTCTCCATCCCTATGTACATGAATGCTTCATCAAACAGTAATCCTGGCTTAATTCCTTGACAACCTTTTCCCCCACCTTCAAGCTCTCTAAAGAGCTCAGCCCTCTTGCTCTGTGCAAGCACAATGGGGGGGGGGGGTCTTCTTCTTAGAGTATAGGACTCTCAGGTTTTGCCCTTAACACGTGCATAGTATAGTCTGGATCCTCATAAAATCCTCTCCATTGTGAATTTTCCTTCTTCCTTTATGATGAAGCCTACAAAATTCCTCTGGCACTGGCAATCCAACTAAAATAAAACTACTTTTTGGTAACAACCTTTTCTTTAATGTTAAGCTAAACAAAAAAAATGCCTTAACGATGGCCAATTTACTTGCAACTCGGGCGATTCCGTTCTTTTTTTTATTATTATTAAATTTAGCATCCATATTATCTTCCTCCTCCGCTTAGGTTTTCCACAATGACAATTGAAAACTGATGTGTAAGATTCAGAGAGAGATCATGGGACAAACCCAGATAAAAATTACCTCTCGTCCTTTGGCTCTTGTTGCTTTATGACCTGAAACTCTAAACGGCAACACACAAAACAAAGGTAGTCTTGCTAGTGAAAACTATTTCACTTCTGGCAATGATTTTGCTGACACAGATGAAAAACAATTTTGTGATTGCAAAGTCTTTCATACAACATCTTACTCAGATTTACAAGAGATTTTATAATATTAAAAAAAAAAAGACTAAGCATTCAAGAAAAGGGTAAGGAGAAATAGTCTTAGTTTTTTCTCATATTCAAAAAGCTTCTTCTAGATCTAGCCATAACTTCAACCTCAAAGCCGTTTCAGTTTTCTTTGGTGTTTTTTTTATATGCCAAAACAACTGGAAAGATTATTTCTGTAACTTAAATGATTCCTTTGAGCTAAACAAAAAAAAAATTTGTGTGCGTACACACACACACACACGGTAGTCTGAAGATGTAACCAAAGGAGAATGCCTCAATTTAAAATATTATCTAGCTGATTCTGTACATAGTGTACAATTAAGACATGTCATCTATAAGACTAAAAGGGTGCACATGTGCAACACGCTACTTTTCAACTTCAATAGCTCAGTAGGGGGTTGTTTGTATTTTTAAGTAATAAAGGCCTATGCTACATTATTAAAAAAATTTAACAGTTCTAGTTAATTTTAGTTGCACAGAAAGAAAAGAACACGTAGAACTATCATGAACGAACATCTGAAACAGCTTCTTGGCTATTTGTTACAAAGACATTTTACACACACACAAATAAATCCTGGTACTGATACCAACTATTGTTAAATTTAAGGAGTAATTTTTGACACATTACAAATAACTGAAAAAGCTGCAGATAACAGAAAAAAAAACAACATATGCTAACTACAGCAGTACAAACAATGCCACTATAATTGCCAATGTAAAGATTACACATGCTGGGGGGGGCCAAGTTGCAACTCATGCTTTGTTCACCAAATGCTGGTGCAATGAAGTGTAGCTAAGTGATATCATCATATGCCTCCTAGCAAGTCAGTTCCCAGCAGCAGCAATCAACTGGGATTTCTGCTTTGAGAATATAAAAATACAACACATCTACAATATGCAGAACTACAAAAAGTAGACATTTGCTATAAAAAAATGCATTGCCTTCAAGTCATGACACACAAGACATACATTTAAAGACTTTAAAAATAAAATGTGTACCCTGATGTTAAAAAGATACAAAATAAAGCCGATTGCCTCAATTACTTAAGTAATTTTATAATCAGCCCTACATTCTCAAAAATCATATTCCTTCTTTATAAGGGAAAGCCATCAAATATTGGCAACATACAGTAATAACAGTTATAATAAGTTTTACACGAGTTATGAGGCATCAAATAAAGCCTAAAAGACTACGTTTTAAATCCAGTGCAGAATTATACTGAAAGTTTTTAAAAACACAAACTTTCAATGACATTTACACCAATGTAAAACCTAAAGTAGCAGGGGTGTGAGAAGCAGGCCTATTTAATTTGTGTTCGGATTTGACCCAAACTGGGGACACTGATTTGATTCGTTGATTCGCATCACTGTCCCTGGGTCAATTCAGCTGAATCCAAAGATTTGATGCTGACTCTAAGAATCAGCAATTCAGACACAGACAGCTTTAAAAGTTTTTTCTACATACCTTCAGGTACCAGTGCGGCTCACGACTGCTGCAATACTGGGGCGCACAGAGCATCCCACATGCTCAGTAGTGAACCCAGAAGTGGACCAGAAATACTTCGGTTTGGCAATCAGCCACAGGACCCCGGGTGCCCCGCCAGACCCAGGAGGCACCAGTCACTGAGCTGGGAGGTGCAGGGAGGCGCCCCAGCACACTCCCCAGTGGACCTGGAAGTGCTTCTGGGTCTGCTGCCAAGCCCCTGGGCTTCTGTGGGACACTCCACATGTCCCAGCATCACAGCAGTCATGAGCCCCTGCTACCTAGAGGAATGGAGAAAAGACATTTAACACTGTGTCTATGTCCAAATCTCCAAATCAATTGGGAGGGTTCCAATTCGATTTGGAGATATTAAACGGTTCTCTGATTCGATTCAGATTTGAAGAGTCGGCCACCAAAATCGGGCCAAATCGAATGAGGGGCTGAAGCTTTGCACAGCCCTAATAAGTAGCAGTAGCAAATCACATTAAAAGCCTTAATTAACTAATTCACATGGTTTAAGCCCACGTTGCGAGTTTTAAATAATGCAGAGTAAATTGAGAAACAAATATTATCAGCTACTGAAGCCAAGGTGCATCAAAAATATTAATGGATTTATACTGATACAGCCTGCTGGTTGAAGAGGGGCCATGGCCGGATGATTGCCCCATCCCCCAGATGCAGGGAAGATGGCAGTGGGGACTTTACTCGCCCTGCCCAAGCCAGGAGCAAGGGTAATCACCCAGCCACACCACCTCCTTGACCAGTATGCCAGCTGAGAAGTGAATGGGGAGGAATGGTCCCCACTACAAGCTTCTCCCCCTTTCCTGTCAATCCTTCCTTAGCTGGCTGGCTGAATAGGAGGCTTGGTCAGGTGATCACCTTGGCTCCTAGATCAGGGAAGCCCACAGTGGGAGCTTTTACTCAATCCACCCAAGCCAGGAGCTGGGGCCATCACCCAGCCATGCCCTCTCCTTGGCCAGCAGGCTGGCTGAGGGGGGAGTGGAGGAGGAGGGAAGAGAGGCCTTCACTGTGGGCTTCTCCTTCCCCATGCACTCAGCACAGCCTGGCTGGGGGTCTGTAGCTGGGGGGTGGGGGGGGAGATTCTGAATCTGGTGGGTCTATAGAAGTCAACTTCTAAACCTAGATTTTGGTTTTTAAAAAGGAACATCTAATACTACAGCTCTTGTCTGAGGTATACCCTGGATTTGATTAAAGCAGATAAAGCAACGTGACATGAGATGTGGGAGACAGGATCTTCCAGAAATGCTGTCCCTATCCCACTGCACTGAGAAAGGAAAATCCAAAATACTGAAGACTTTTGTTTTGTTAAGGCTCTTAAGCAACCAGAAGTTAAATACAGGTTTTAAATCAAAGGAACTAGAGAGAGGGGCAAGAATTTTTTTTTTTTTTTTTGGGGGGGGGGGGGGGGGAAAATTTTTTTTTTCAAAAAAAT
>NW_017729031.1:56825546-56828123 GCF_001723915.1 Gavialis gangeticus
AATTTTTTTTTTTTTTTTTTTGGGGGGGGGGGGGGGGAGAATATCTTTTATTGGTCTAATTGCATGGCTGGATAAAATGAGACAAACTTTCAAATGCAAGGCCTGACCTGAGAAAGAAGAAAGAATGCTTTGTATTTAAGAGCTTGTCTAACTTTATCCCAACCATGCAGTTTGTCCAATAAAAAGGTATCTCCTTACCCCAAAAAAACCTCGTCTCATATTAATTCTTCACCATAACGATTATAACACTCTACCACTACAATAACTACTGACATCTGATATCAGGATGAAGCAAATAGCAGACACTGTTTAAAGACGGATAAAACATATTACCTTAAGAAATCCAAGCTTCAAATTAAACACTTGCACCAAGCATCCCATTCTTAACCCACCATGTAAAAAAGAAAGCAATTTGATAAGTGCTGGTGATTGCTCTTCTATAAAGCTGAAAGGTAGTTAGATATTTACAACTGCAAAAGAAACATTCTTCTGACCTTAAAACAAATGTACACAGTACAAAAATGAAAATAAAGCTTAACTCAATTGAAACACAATGCAAGAGAGTCATTCCAAATAAATTGAAGAAAAATTGAAGATTGACAAATTTTCAACTACATTAAATTATTTAAACAGTATATCAAAAGTTACCATACCATGAGGCAAAAAATGCTATTAGTCAGGACAAAGCAATTTGAATTAAAAACTCCCATTTTCACTCACTGCCACAATTCTAAGAATTTTTTTTTTAAATCAAGTCTTCCCTTTGCACCAAAAAAATTCCATATTTGAGGTCAGCCCAAAAATTATAATTTTATGGAAACAAAATAATTGAGGATTTATTAAACTAATACAGATACATCATGTTTTGAGCTCCTGAGTTTTTCTTTTTAAAGTAAACAAATAATTATAAATTTTGAGCACTAACAAATGTATTAAAATTATTTTGTACTGGAAAATAAGATGCACAAATACAAACTGTTTCCTAAACTATGTGAAATTATTTACCACTTCACTAATTATACAATTACTGCATGTTCACCCCGTCGTAATTTCTGCATCTTGTCCTAATTCCAGTCCAACTCTGTATGTTAGGATACAGTAAATGAGAATAACTATCTAAATTTAGATTGTAAGTTTCAGGGCCAAGAAGACTACAATGCTAAAACCTTATCACACGTCCGATAAGCTTGAAAACTGAAAATCTAACTACCAGGAGGAATATTTGGTCTGATCAAAGGGACCTTATTGGTATAGAATGTGGATTATGTATGGAACCATATGGAGGATTAGCCATGCAGAAATGTAAAATTACCATTTCCCTCCTAGGTGATGAAATTCAAAGAAGAAACAGTATTGTACCACTTGTCCAACAAACAAGTGGAAAATCCAGATTTTTATGGACCTAATCTGGAGTACACTCAAGCCCTCCCTGATAGATAAACATTCAAACATAGGGTTTGAAGAGACCTAATTTCTTCAATCTTTCCTTGTATGGCTTGCTTTTCAACATCTCATAAAACTGGATGCAGTACTCCAGTTGAGACCTTTCCAGCTCTTAAACCAAGTGGTACTATTACCTCTCACATCTTCCACTCAAGCTTTTGTTAAAGCAACTCAAAACTGCATGAGTCCACAACAGAATGTCACTTGTTGAGTTGGTATGATTTACCAAAATCCCCAACCCTTCTCAGCAATGCTACTGACAAGCCTGTTCACTCCCATTCTGTATTTGTGATTCTTCTTTATGCTTAGCATATGACATTTGTCTTAATTAAAATTTCATTGTGTTCCCTAATGCCCAGTTCTTCAGTGTGTCCAAACTGCTTTGGATTTTGCCCTCCAAATTATTTTTAACAAATTAAAACAGCATTTGACCCAGAATAGGAGCCAAGTGAAATGTTAAGACCTTCTGGCACTCTGACATCCTTTTATAGTTGCTCTTTGCTCAAGGTAATTCTGATTAACTTTCCACTTAATGACAGTTCTGTCTAGCCCCATATTTAGCCTGAATGTGTTCTTGTGGGAAGAATGAAATAGATTACTTAAATCATTGTCTTGTTTGTTGTTTGAAGACACAAGAGGAAAATGAATCTCCCCATCAACGTAAGATATTAAATCCTGGGCAAATGAAAAATAAACAAATCTTCCCTCTGTCTAATACTTCAGAGCCTACCTTATAATACTCCTTAGATGTATTTGTGCTACTTGCACAAAGAATAAGGTCCAAAAATCAAATAGAATTTTTGTTTTGTTTTACTGCCCACTGCTTCATTTTACAGATATACACACATACACATAAATAAAACACACACTATGCTCTGTTTTAATTTTGTGTAAACTGTTCAAATGGATAAATCTCATCCTCTCCAATGCATCTGTTGGCTACAAAGAACCAACTGTCAGGATCCTCATAAATTCTAATTTATTAGATGGGATGCAAAGTTACAATAAAATTATAATAGGGAACCTTTGGGGGTTATGATGGGCACTGGTCACCTTAACACACACACACACACACACACACACACACACACACACACACACACACACACACACACACACACACACACACACACA
>NW_017729031.1:56828133-56833978 GCF_001723915.1 Gavialis gangeticus
CACACACACACACACACACACACACACACACAGTAGCTGCTGCAGTGATTGTGGGAGCAATGGTGTTAGTATATCTACTTATCTGAGGCCCTGCAGATCTGCTGTCTATAGTCAGCTTCCTCCAAGGTTGTCTTCTCCAGAAGGGGGTCACCTGCTTGTCCTTCTGTCTCATTGGGTCAGGTGCCTGAAGACAGGGGGTTACTGAGTGTCACGCTTAACTACCTTTTATCCCTTTCTGGCAGACTTGTGTGATCCCCCAGCATCATCTTGGCTGCCCAATCCAGAGGTCACTGCCCCACGTGGGTCTTGAGTAGTACATGACAGCTGTCAGTCAGTCACAAGGGTTCCATCCAACGGTGCAGTTTTGGGAGTCCACCCTTGACTTGTTGACTTAATGGCTATACTGTGATGGGTTCCAGGAATAGGGTGGGTGCTCAGTTCCAGGAATCAGTCTTCAGCGTTGACTAACTCAAGCCAGATACCTTCCTCCTGTCAGTCTGTGGCTCCAAGCTGTTAATTGCTGCTGGTTAACTTGCAAACACAGCTGGCTTTGCCTATTACTCAATCACTCACTCAGATTCACTCCCATTCATTCAGGAACCAGTCTCAGTGCAATTCCAGTGATTACAATTCCAATGCATTCTTATAATAATCATTTTAGTAACACAAGGTATGACTTACTCTAAAGAAAATAAATTTGTTAAAAGTTAAACAGTATAAAACACAAGATACAGAATACCAGGGCAAAGATGTGGATATCTTAGTTCTTTTGTTTTCTTCAGTGACACTTAGCTCAACTGATGTGTAGATGTAGCTTGTAGCTTTCTCCTACAGAAAACCATTTCAGCTTTCTGGCTTGCTCTGAGCCTTACCACACCCAGTGTGCTAGGTCTCTGCAAGAAGGGGCTTCTTGTTACACATCCATAGTTATACCTGCACAATTTCCTAAAGCCTGTTACCTTGGAAAGCTCCTATCAGTGCCCCCTTAGCCTTTGTGATCCCCGCGGCTTTAATCTCTTTAAGGCTTCTTACAAAATAGTCTGTCTGTCCTTTCCCAGTCAGCCTCTATACTGGGCATTCTACCTCAAGCAGAACACCCACAATGTAGGAAATATTAATCCAACACAGCTGGCCAGCCTCAGGACTCCCAAGCCTTAAAGAGTGAGGCCACACTTGTAACAGTTTGTAACCAAACCTAAAGGAATAGTTTAAACAAGGAATCCAAGAAGCTTCACTCCATAGAACAAAGCTGAGGAGGTTTGGAAATAAACCCCCAAAAAAACCATCAGTGCACAATTTCTAAAACAGTGCAGACTAGGAATATCCCAGTGGGTCACATGGGAAAAGTCTGGAAGGCCTCAAGAATTCCACCAATGACTGCTTTTGTAACTATTATAAAAAGGTAACCCAAGAGTCAGCTTTGTAGAACAGATTTATTGTGTGGAAATACCCACCACTAGGGGGAAAAAATGAAACTTACTGTACCATTTCTTCAGCCATATCACAAATTTGGAATGTGGCACAGAAACTGCTCCTAGGCTGAGCATAAAAGTATTCTGTTACACAAGAGTGTTTCAAATATAAAAAACTGTTTCAGATAGATAATGCTAAAGATTGCCTAGGATTTAAAAATGTTTTGCATTGTTTCATCTTTTGAATAAGAGACACAGTTTTGCATTTATAGAATAATGATCTTCTCATGGTCGATGTGTGAGACACAAATGACTGACATAGCCTCCTGGAAAGTACATATGGAGTCAGGCAAATTTCAAAATATCATTAGAGTCATAACTTCAGGTATGCTAATGTCCAGACTTACATCTTAAGAATCCTTAAATATTTACAATTATATTTTTACTACTGACAGAGGTAAAGGCATACATCAAGAACACAGATTAAATTCTTTAAGCAAGCACTAACAAATTACTTTTATTCAGTTCAAGTAACTTAGTGTTCAAACATACATCTATAAAGGCCCACTACAGAACTACTTATTTACTCTCCCCCCCACCCATAAAAGTCATGTGTTTGGCATACTTTTGCTCTCAATAAATTAATCTTTTATCTCAACCTTTCTTTAAGCCATCTGAGTAGCTAAATACAAATTATAAAGGGAGATAGCAATACTATAAAAATGAAACAGATTAATGAAAGATGCATTTTTGGAGACAGTTTTCTAAGTTGACTCAGCTGCTCCCTGTACCCGGAACTGAATGCAATTCCACATGCTGTGTATATCCATGTCATACATGATTGCCAATAAAGCAGTACCATTACTGGAAAAAAGTTCTCTCTACAATTGCTATAGTCATAAATTTTATTTTTACAACATTTTGAAAAAGAGAACACAGAACATATTTTTAGGTAAAAAAGAAATCATTTTTCATCTGGATAAGAGATGCATTTGCGTGACTATACTCCATTTTTAAAACACATCCCTTAATATCAGTTGAGAAGTTCCTCATGTCTACTGAGCAGTGAGCACCTTCACATGTTCCATATCATTCCTTCTTCACTAACTTCAATTCTGGTTAAAACAATATATACTGTAAACCAGATTCATTCACTTTTGTTGAACGAAAGCTGGAGAAAGCGAGATAGGTATTATCTGCAAGGTAGCAGCACTCCTTTTTGGCTCCCACAGAGAAAATAAGATATAAAGAACCAATACTTTCATAACTGTTGCTACACATCAGAATCTCTGGCCAAACTAAAGTGCATCAAGAGTAACAGTAAAGACTAGACTTCAAGAATTACCAAGTATTACTACAACAATAGCTGACCAGATTATTAAAAATTGATTCTCTCATTGATTTACACCAGTGGAAGCCAACCTTTTTTGGAAGGCACAACACAAATGAAGCCTCATACCCGCAAGTGCCACTCCAATCCCTTTCTGCTACCTTATCTACTGCTCTGCTTCCTAGCCAAGTTGCTGGTCTGCTTCCTATCTTACCTGCTGTGCTGCCTACCCCTCATCTGCCATATGCCATACATAGTAGCTGCCCATGCCACTTGTGGCATGCGTGCCATGGGTTGGTCAGCCCTACTTTATACAACCTACTGACCTTAAAGAAATGCAGTGTTCACTTAAGTATTTGATGACTCTTCATTGCATCTCAAGCAATATTCAAAGTACCACATGGACATGTCAATGTCATACATTAATAAGAGCCTCAATGTTTTAGACCAGATCCTCAGCCAAGGTATGTCTGTTGAAACATATTTACAACAGTTTACCGTAGCTGATCTTCCAACTTTTCATGATGCAATATAAATATTACAGGGTACCTAGTTACAGTTCCCATCTCAGTTTTCCTATTCTGTTCAGAAAGTCTGCCAACAACACCTTAATTGAAAATAGCTACTTTTTAAAAATAAAGTCTCAATCTTCCATTAACAAAGTAAAAATTACAATATATGTGCACACCCGTATTTTCACAGTTGCCATGGGTATAGAGACTCCCTCCCTCCACTTAATCAAGCAGAAATCTATCATGACTCCTACTTTACTTCAAACTAGCAGGGCTAACCACATCTAACAGGTTCTACCTCCAGTAATGGAGTGTCCAAATTTAAAGAAATCTACTGAATCCTGGAACTGTCACTGATCACAGATTCAGCAATAAAGTCTAAGCAACAGATGTGGAGCATTTACAATGCTATATGTTGGCCTGATTATGGGTATGCAGTTTACTTAATTATATTGATTTAACTCAGAGATCCATAAAAAAAAGAGAGGCAGAAAGAATTACGGCTCCATACATTCAGCAAACACTTAAAAACTGTTACAGGCCCGTACTTGAAATATTTGCTTTGATGATTCCGCCTCCATCTCCATCCATAGATGAAAAAAATATTTTGGGTTGAAACATCAAGAACCCAAGCACAGGGGTATAAAGAGCCATAGCTGAGTTAAGAAGGAAGAGGAAAAATGATATTAAAAGGTGGGCCTACACGAGGAAGGTAGCACACAGTAAGCTGTACTATGCTGTGAATTCATGGTGCCCTGAAGCCACGTGGATATTCTCAGCATACACCAACAGAATTGGTGAGAAACAAATACTAGAAATTACACTTAAGACAGGACTAGTCTGATAATCGCATCTTAAATAGTAAGATAGTAACCCAGCCATATGTTCACAGAATTATTAGCACTAGAAAAAAAGAAAAGTCAGAAACAAAAAGTGTCTATTTTTGTGAGAGGCAAGGATTTAAGGAAATATCTTTTACTGGACCAACTGTATGACTGAGATAAAGTTAGTCAAGCTTTCAAATGTAAAGTGTTCTTCAGATATCTGATGAAGAACATCTTGCACTAAAAACCTTGTGCTGCAAGAATGGGAGACAACCTAAAAGATAGATCAGGATCATTGTTCATCTAAAAAAGTATTTTAAAATACTATCACAACCACAAATATATCGTTCTAAGGAATCCTTGCATCATGCATAATTTTTAGACCATCACAGCTACAACACCACCCTTATGCTACTGTAGCATTTTTTTGTAGCTGGCTTGTATCTGGCCTTAAATTCAATGTGCGGCAAGGTTAGGATCACATCAGGGTCTCCAGCTGGCTCTGGCATGATCCTCACCAGCCAACAATTAACTGATTGTCAGCTGGCTCTGGCACTCCACAAGGGCTTGAACCAGCTTTCATAGCTGATCAGCTGATCATTGACCAACTCTGGGGGCTGCACCAGGGCTCTTTCAAGTCCCAGGGCAGTTGGGTAGCTAACTGACAAACAGCTGATTGTCAGATACCCACCTTTCAACATGCTAATGCAGAGAGAGCCCAGAAACAATCCCAGGCTCTGCTTGCACTGGCAGGTAGGGTGTGATTAGGATCTGACCTCTGAGCTCAAAATTACACATCCTGCCATGTACATGTGGCTGGCACATGGGACCAGATACCACTGTGCCTTTAAAATGAACATCTGGTCAGCAGCCTAAGCGCCTGCTTGGGAAATTAGTGTGGAGCAGCTAGTATGCTGAAAATCCATACCCTAAGAGATACTAAGATTTATCTTATATCTGACAGAATATTGTTCACACACACAAAACACACAAGCCTGCTGTTTGTTTAAATAGCCAGATAAAAGTGTGGGGGGGGAAGCCACTGTTAGTGACAAAGTGGGCTAATGATATTGGATCAGAAAGCAGTGCTGTAAAAATGGGAGATATGGAACATCTGGTCCTCATCTTTCCATCTAGAAAATTATTTTAAAAATACTATATCAAATGGACCTAATCCATTTAAAAAGTTAAGCTTATTTATGGTATAAGAACAGGAAAATGTGGGAGGGAACGCAGTAGATTGGGATGATTCTACCACATATGGTAGACATACCCGAAAATTAAATGGTTCTGGAAGAATGTTGGAGAAATAGTGAGGAAAACAACAGGATGCCAACTATCAGATAAACCTGTAGTGTACCTAGTGAACCTTCCTGAGAACTCTGCAACAGAAGAGTCACAAGGAATTAATCACTCATCTTCTAATGGCTGCAAGAGTTACAACTATAAAAGCCTGGAAGAGAAGCAACACCCCTTATGGGTGGTTTCCAAAAGTTTAGGAAATTTTTAGCAATGGAAAAGCTGTCCTATCAGTGTTTTGAAGGGGAGAATGAAAAAAGATAACTTGGAAGTTTGGTGGAATTTGCTAAAAAAGAATAATCTCCTCTCTCTAAACCAGAACATTTGAGAAACTTCTTGGAATCAAGGCAAGTGCAAGCCTTAACACTTAAGAATATATTTGGAATAAAATTTAAGAAGGAAAACCAAAGAGATGAGCAAAAGATAGTAAGATTTGCATTAGTCAGAACTTGGGGGGGGGGGGGGGGG
>NW_017729031.1:56834062-56838793 GCF_001723915.1 Gavialis gangeticus
GGGGGGGGGGGGGACGAGGAAGAGGGAGTAAAATTAGTATTCAAAAGATAAAGAAATAAAAGCTTAATATTTATGGATTTATAGAGAAATGGTCAGAAAGGAAAGGACACTGAAAGGAAAAGAAGAAAAGAACACAAGATTCATGTGGACACTGATTTAGTTTAAAGGAACACTGTTGATGTTTTTATGTGCACTTGTATATTTTAGGGATGCATCTTTAAATGTCAAATCTGTTATTTGATAAGTTGAATTCATGAATAATGAAAGCTAAAAAAAATTATTAAGTCACGCCCCATCTTACTGCTTCCCCATGCAGATACGCTGTCAAAAGCATGAACCCCAAGTGGTGGAATGGATTGCATTATGGGATGCTAGGACTTCATGCACATAGATGAATTTTAAAATCCTATCCTCTAACTCTACATTCTCACCGCTAAATAAGGAGACTGAATACTTAAAGGTCACAAAGTAGAAATGAAGACAGTTGATCCATGATAAACAAGTGATGTACAAAGCTACTGTAGCCAAGAGTCTGGTCTAAGTGCAAAAATTGTGAAATTTCACCCTATACTGGCAACAACATAAGACTCAAGACCTAAGGTGATGCACTCAAAGAAATCAAAAAGAGGACTGAGGGGTGATGCTAGCTCTGTAACCATAGTAAGCTAGAACCCACTGCATTTCCACCATACTATTCAGTCTTTCATTCTGATTTTCCATGCCTTTCCACTAAAATAAGATAAAAAAATTTTTAAAAAGTTACTGCACATTAAAGCTAAGGCAAGGAACAACATACAAACACTTTTGTTTACTTACATTCGTTGGGCAATCCCATAGCATGTTTCTGAAGATGGGGGATTTCTTGGGGAAAAAATCCCAATTATCATAAGGTGCATATATGACGTCATACATTTTATAAACAGACATTTTCCACTCATTTTTGTACTTCTTGCCACTCAACTTTTTCAGGTCATAAATTAAAATGTACATACTTGTCAGATGAAGGATTCCATCACAGGCGCTAATATGAGACAAAAAGGCATTTCCTAGGCCTTGGCCAGAATGAGCTCCTTTCACCAGACCAGCAATATCTACTACATTCAGGAAGGCTGGAATTTTGCTGAAAGATAAGAGTTAAAGGCTTCATTACTACATTTACAACCAAAAAAGTTGTCTGGCACAAAAAGGAATACAGAAGGCTAAAAAGCATTTTGGTTAACATGGCCTTCACTTTTTAACGAACAAACTACAAATGATCACTGTAAAGACCCGATTTCCCCCCAACCCCCTTCAAAAAAAAGTATAACACAATCTTTAGTTTTTAATTGCTTTTTAAAATCCAGATTTTGGCTTCTCTGTTTTTCCAGGCAAACTAGAAAGTTCAAAATCAACTGTATGTTACATATAAAACAACTGATTGATAAGAAATTTTTGTCCAGATTATAGGCAGTCCTCAACTTACAACATTTATAAATTGACAACCTGTTTCAACTTTCTGACATCAATTTCGACTTTACAATGCTTGATCTGATGCAACGCCACGGCAGCAAACAAGTTCACTGTGTCACCCATTTTCCTGAAGAATATCTGTCCCAAATTCCTTGGACACTTTAAGGAAGCAGACAAGACTCCAGAAAAACCTGCAGCCAAGACTCCCGAGAAGACTCCAGCCAAGAACCCTTCAAAAAGTCCAGCAAAGTCACCTCAAGGAATTCCTTCCAAATCAATATGATTGCTATTTACAATATAACTACATTAATGTAGGTACAGTAAAAGCTCCGTTATCCGGCATCCATGAGGAATGGGGGGGTGCCGATTAATCAAATGTGCCAGTTACCTGAAAGTTATACTCATCTCCACCCCAGCAGGTTGGAGGCCTGTTCAGTCACCACTCCTCCTGCTGCATCTGGTATGCCAAGGCTTTCACTCCCTGGCATCAGTGTGCTGGAGGACAGGGAGGGAGGCCCCGTGCAGGCTGCTTTGCCCTGGGCAGTGGTCCACGAGGAAGAAGTGGGACTTGGCTCACAGTGGCAAAACCAGAAATGCCACCATGGGACAGATGCCAGATAGAGCATTCCAGATGGTAAAGTGCCAGATAACACAGCTTTTACTGTATATTACTCATCTATAATTGAGTACAAAATTCTGGGGTATTTTTGATGAAAACAGGGTATTGGGCCTTGGTTCAGGAACGAATCCCTCATTTATAATGTTGTTTCTTATGAGAAAATTGGTTCCAAGTTATAACATTGACTTAAGACGTGGTTTTCAGGAACCACTTGCATTGCAAGTTCAAGGACTGCCTGTACTTAAAACTCAAAGGACTAGTTTTTAATATAAAACTTCCAATTGTTAAATATCTAGACTCCGCAGTTAAAAAAAAAAATCAAGGACAAAAGATCACTTGTTAGAGAGTTAGTACTTCTACCCCTGCAACTAAAGGTTGATCAGGCGTGCTTTCCATAACACAGTCTTCCAAAAGCTGCAAAACTGAGAAGTTAAAATAGTCTGTTCCCACGTCAGATACAAAATACCAACAGAAGTAGACTGTTTCCTTTTTATATTTTAAATAAAAAAAAAAAATTAAAATACGATTTTTAAATGGGTCAAATAACTTTTCTTCTTTTCACATCCTTTAAGAACACGATGTTATAGAAATTAATCCTTCATAGCATTCTAGACTTTGTCCAGGGCTAAGGACTGGAGAGGAAAATACAGGACCTTCATACACAAAGACTATCTATATAATGCCAGACATTTAGTCCTACACCCAGGCTTGCAAAATCTGACCTGTGCCATAAAGACAAAGACACATTTTTATCTGTTTCAGAAGAAGACTGCGCCTGGCCCTTTTCTATCCAAGGCCTGCTGAGCATCTAGAATAAAAGATGGCTTTTTTCCTGGTCACCAGTGGCTTGAGTCTTCAGTTGTGTTTATTACTCTTAAATATTATTCAATCTACTCTTTACATTTAAAAAAAGAAGTCTTTCCTAAACTGAACAAAAGTCTTTATAAAGTATACTTTAATCATGATTCAAAGGAGAAAAGGTCTATGACTAACATGTTGGTAAAACTTCACTGGATCTAAAAAAAAAAAAACCACACAGATTACAAATAGAATGAATTATTGAGTTCCTTCTCCAAGCTGAATGAGTTGAAAAGGAGAGAGAGGATATCCTCCTGGAGGTTCTCTGAAGAACCATCCAGTTCATAGTCGGCTTTCCCCAAGTTAAGATGCATGTGTTAATATTCTATTTTTACTAAATCCAATTTCTCTTCCAATATAAAAGTTTGTCATAACTAAGTGTTCTTCTCTATTTTTCAACAATACTTGGTATTTACATAAAAGCTTGGTATTTACATAAAAGCTCCAAATCTTATTTTATGGATTTAATCTTCTAGATTCACCCAGCAACATGCACAGCATTTTGAGGTTTTGTATTTCAGTCCTTCATCCATATACTCTAGATTTCCTAAAAAGTTAACTTTTTTAAAATTAGAGAATATGACAAGACAATAATAAAGAAAAAAGAAAGTTCTTTGCATTTGCTTTCTATAACTAACAGAGACTATACATGAACTATTAAAGTAGTTACAGACAGTTCAGTAAGTACAGACAGACTGACGACAGCGAGTCTGACTAGCAGCAGTATTTAAGTAATATTTGAATAGTAATGATATTTTAGGCTACCTATTATTGTTGAATTAGGAGACATAATTAGAGACGCAGAGATGCATCAGTCCAGTAATCGGATCGGCACTGATATAAAGAAACACGTCCATATCAGAAAATCTGCTTGATATGGCCAATAAACGGCCCATGCACGCACACAGCCACAGCGCAGTATGTAGGCGGCAAAGAGTACAACTCGGCAGCTTGAAGAGTTGTGTGCAGTTACTAAGTCTGGTGTGGTAGAAAGGGAAGAGGGGGCAGATCAAGGTCCCCCCCCATCCCCCCCTCCCAGGTGAGGGAGGAGTGGGGCTGGGACAAGGACTGCCCAGCCAGGGCAGGGTGGACATGAGACAGAGCCGTAGCTCGTCCGGGGGGAGCATCGGGGGTGGTTCTCAGTGCTCATCCAGGAGCCACTGGTCTGGTGGCTCGTCTGGCGCTCATCCCGTGGCTCCCACTGCTCATCCAGGAAGGGGCGTGCCCCCAATCTGAGGGGGGCCAGGGCTGCACTAAGCTCTTCCTGGTGAGGCAGGGCTGGGCTCAGGGCAGGAGGTGGCAGCACAGGGACTGGAGGGGGAGCCTACACCAAATTTTTTTTGGGGGGGGGGGGGACGGGACGACTGTAGCCCTCCCATCCCAGCACCAAGCCACCTGCCCCAAACCCAGCCCTGCCAGAAAGAGCTTGGTGCAGCCCCAGCCCTGCACATATCTGGGGGCAATCTCCCACTCCCTATGCCCTCCTGGACAAGCTGGGGGAGCAGCAGCTGGAGGCACCAGATGAGCTGCCAGACTAGCAGCTCCCAAACTAGCAGCACACAGAGGCAGGAGCCACCCTCCCCACGCCCTCTGGAGGAGCTGGCTACATCCCATGCCTGCCCCGCCCTGGCTGGGCAGCCTTTGCCCCAGCCCCACTCCTCCCTCACCATGGGGACCTTGATCTGCCCCCCACACCCTTTCCTTCCCCCCTCCCCTTCCACCACACAAGAGTTACCAGCTGTACACAGCTCTCCAAGCTGCCAGGCTCATTTAAAAAAAAAAAAAAAAAAAAAAAAAAAAAAAAA
>NW_017729031.1:56838804-56841117 GCF_001723915.1 Gavialis gangeticus
AAAAAAAAAAAAAAAAAAAAAAAAAAAAAAAAAATCAGATCAGTATCAGCCAATATGCCTCCTTAAAAAAAATCAGCTATGGGTATTGGCCCCAAAAATCCCTATCAGAGCACCCTTAGTTATAATTTTATCAATTTAATTTTTTTTTGCTAATCCCCTTCTCTTCTTCCTTGTTCCTTTTTTCCTAAAAATACTTTATTTACACTTTTAACATTTAAGTCCCAACTGCTACTTTCCCCAATTGTATTACTTCATAAACGCAATTTAATTTCTTTCCATTATATAATACACCAAGTTATATTTACTGGACTATAGATAACATTTCTTTAAAATCTGAGGTATAAACAAATATTTATGGAAGATATTTAATGAGCTGGTCGCAACATTTTGCCGTGTTGTAAGTTAGTTCACTATCTTTCCTGAAATAATTGCTGCCGTCATGGATGATATACTTCCAGAATAAAGGAGATATTTATATTAGAATGTTCTCTTCACTTCTCCAGACCCAACCAGGACAGAGTTATGCAAGTCTTTTAAAACTTAAAAGATACATACTGCCCATGTAGCTAATTAAACTATACCACAAAAGTGTTAGGATTCATTATCCTCTTGTGGACCCCAAAGTCTAAAAATCAATGAAGAGCCTCACTGATATCAAAAATTTTTGATCAGGCCCCACCAAATGCTTCTTTAGAATTGGGTCTCAAAAATACAGGACATTTGCTCACAAGTACATTTTTCATACTTCTAGTATGTGCTATTCCTTTCACTGGTCTTGAAAACTTCATTTAAATTATGGCATGTTTGTGCCCATTTTTTGATTTAGAGATTTTCAGAGATGTACAATTTGCCTATCATTAGTAAGAGTATCAATGGTCTTCCCTCTTATTTTGGTCATCAATTTGATTACAAATCTTGCCCCCCAGTTTGTGTTCAATTCTCTTTAACACCTATGTTATTAACCTTGAGAGTTTCTGATCTAATTTCTAGGATTTTGTTATTTAAACTTTATCCTCTTTTCCAAACAACTTGAAAAGCTACATTTAATATTTTACTAAGCAACTCTCTTTGGTCTTTTGAATTGTTATGGGAATTATTTTTCTTCATCCTTAATATATCCATTCAAGTTTTTACAGATCACCCTTACTGAGACCGTTTTCTGCTTTCCCTTCATTTTGGCATATGGTCTAGTCAAAGGTTAGACCAGGGGTTGTCAACCGGGGGTACGCATACCCCTGCGGATACTCTGAAAGGTCCCACGGAGTACATGGGGATGGAGCACCACCATCCCACAGCCCTGCTTCCCAGGAGCAGGACCCGGGTTGGGCGAGAGCAGGGCCGCATAGATGCTGCACTGCCACTGCTTGCCATGCCCCCCCCAGCATCTGGCCACACACCATCCCCCACCCCGGGGTACACTTACTAAAAAGGGGACAGCAGGGGGTACATTTATTTAAAAAGGTTGAAAACCCCTGGGCTAGACCATATGTAATTAAATGTAGTCTTGGCTACTTTAAGACCCAAGCAGAAATGAGGAAGTGGGGTTGTAGTTCAGCTAACTCCAGTGCTAGTGTTTTTAACAACAGAAGCCCTGTTGTAGATCTGCAAAGATACAAAGGGCCTTTAAACAATGCTGATTAGATCTATTTCAGCAAATTTATGATACAGCAACAAAATAAAAATAATTTAAAAAAAATAACCGACATTTTTTTCCATGTTGTTGTTTCAAGAATAAAGGAATCCTTTATCCTATAAAATGTAAGAGTTCAAAAACATCACTAAGTCTGATATGATGGTATAGAGACTTCAAAAGAATTATTTGCATCTCCCCAAAAAAACTTACAATTTAAAAAAATGACTCAAGAAGCAAAGAAAGATAACATCAAGAAAAAACAAAGTACAGATAAGAACTGTATGGGTTCCTTCAACGTGGAATCACTGGTTCTTATTTTTTATTTTGTTAGGCTGGCACAGAAGTTAGGGTAACTGAAAATGTATAATGCTTGTGTTGCAGGGAGCCAGAAGGTTCTTGTTACTTAAGAAGAAACTGCAGCAGGTTAGCAGCTAAAAAACTAGCTACCTTCTACCTGAGATGCAGCCAAAACCGAGCAATAACAAAACACAAGGGACAGACAGTCAGGCTACTCAGGGGCTAAGAGCTGCAAACAGTAGTTAAGCATCTGCAAAGACAAGTAGGTAGGTCTTTAGGGTCAGAATGAACACACCTGTGATGGGTGCAGAGTCACCTGACTGGAAGGGGGCAGGGCTTATTGTGTATAAGCCCTGCCCCCTTCCTCTGAGCCTGAATCCACA
>NW_017729031.1:56841128-56844836 GCF_001723915.1 Gavialis gangeticus
GAGCCTGAATCCACATAGTCTGACCCTGGAGGCTTCAGTGGAAGGAGCTCCAGAGCAGGAGAGGCCAGGACAGCTTGTAGCTGGCACGACAGCTTGTAGCCGGTGTTACCCTGAGGGAGGCAGAGAGCTGTTGCCTTGGAGAGGAATGTGACCCATGATAACAGGAAGCCTTGTTGTACAGAGAGGTAACCACTGTTTATGTTCAGAAGTTGGTGTTATAGCCAGAGAGGCTTATTCTCATTATAGTCAGCTTTGAGTTTTATAGGGTCACAGCCTAGGGAAGGACTGCAGCTGAGTGCAATTCAAGCCAGATCAGGCCAGGGTGTCAGGAGAGAATAGGACCAGAGGCCCAGAGAGCCAAAGTAGGCTCAGCACCCTAAGCAGGGCTGAGATAGGGCTAGAGGGCCCAGGGCTAGAGTAATCCAGATAAAAGCTGGTGCCCAGAAGCCAGGTCCAGTACAGTGGACTCAGGCTAGGTGGCCCAGCTACAGAAAAGAGGCAGAGGCCAAGAAGACAGAGGCCCCAGAAAGAGAGCAACTGTACAATAACACCTGTGAGACATGGGCACGGATGTAGGAGGGGAGGTTCAAAAGCTGTGAATACCTCTTAAGACTGCAAGTACTCTGAGGGGCAAGAGTGAGAGTCAAGAGGGCCCACCAGGCACAAAGTAGAATTAAGACCACTAGGGTCTAGGTGGGATCTACTACTGGTCAGAACTTAGGATTCACTCTAGGACCCTTAGGCAGCCTCTCTTTCTAACATTCAATAGTTACATCAAGACATGGCAGACAAAAAAGGATGGGTACCCTGAAGTCAGAGCAGGGCATGAGTTGGGTAACCAGTCCGATTTTAGTGTTCAATTGAGAAAAGAATTCTGTACACTTTTGCATTAGATTGCAAAACTAATACTCCCATCTCAGTGCAACAATGACAGTTCCAGAACTAGACTTTAGACAAAAGCAGTACAGTCCTACAATTGTGAACCACTAGAAAAAGATTTAAGAAATACTCTTTAAACTCCTCCCAATCAAAACCTAGATCAAACTTTGGGTTTTTTGTTGTTGGGTTTTTTTGTTTTTCTTTTAAAGAAGAAAATCTTGCTTCTCAGCAATCAATTTTATACTTACTACCAAATCACTACAATCTCATCAGCTCATTAACTTGCAAGGTAGCTTAACTTAAAATTTCACCCATTCCTTGCAAACAGGGCCATCACAAGTATGAATATAGGAGGTCTACATTGATATGCAGCTAACCCATTCTATTACCAGAAACAGATTTATCTTCATTATCTGTCAAATAAAACACCAGACCTCTCAAATATGTTAATTACTTCACAGCTGAGACAATAAAGGGTCCTTTAAGGATAGGGGGCATCATCATCTACAGCAGGTTCTTCAACCTTCATTTTTAGACCTTGAAACACACAGCTGACACTAAACAAAAATTAATTTCTATTACTGTGGCAGAAAGAGTTCTCAAGGTCACCTGCCCTTTTTGCAGTACAAAGAGACAGATTAAAACTCGGTAATAACAAAAAAAAAAAACATACCAGCATTACTAAGATTTACCACAATATGGGAGAAGGAAGCCAAGACTGCAGAGTTAAGGGATTTACAACACTGTAGAATTATGAGATTTACTACAATTGGGGGGGGGGGGAACCATTGACTCTCAAGTTTCATAAAAGAGAAAAAAAATTCTTTATTGCACAGTACATATATTAAAACGTAAAAGCAAATACACTCATCTCAGCTGCTAGAAGTGTGGAATTTAACTTTAGGTAAAGTTCTCAGTTTCCAGATCACAAGTCTTTTGGTCATCATGGACTGTTACATCACTAAGCCCAAATGTGGTCTTCTCAGGAACAAGCACCATCTAATACTTTTAGATAATCAGAGTTTACATCAAAATAATGTTAGTGCAATAATAAGCAACACAGTTGAGCACGCAAGTCCAGAATGCCAGGGTTAATTTTGGATTTAGAGCCTCCCTTTGCTCATGTTTACTTTAATCATAGGATCACACTATTTCTGAAAATAAAAGTGTACTTATATGCTTTAAAGTATTTTAATTCTTATATTAAAATATTTACTCAATCTTAAAAAGACAAGGTCCTCACCATTTAAAACATGAAAGAAGCCCATAGTCTTAGAATCATGTATGAAGGTGAAGAAGGGGGAGAGGGGAGAAGGGAAGGGGCAGGCAGCAGCTATGGTTCAGGCTCCAAGCCCCCAAGGACCAGGCTGTAACCCTACCTCCTGCTGCCTGCCCCCCACCACATTCTGCACCCTGCCATCTCCCCCTTGGCACCCTCTCTCCCTCAGCTCTTTCACAAGGCAGCCTCTGCTCCCTTACATGCCCCCTCCACTCTTACTCCACACCAGCAGGCTCCAGCCACACTGCAGCCTAGGCAATAAGCATGGCCCCAGCCCCACAGCAGTGGCACACAGTGTGTCTACTACAGAAGTTGGGCTGGGCCCATGCTCCATACCCCAGGCTAGAACAGGGACAGAGCCTGTCAGTGTGGAACATGGGTAATGGGGTATGGGAGAGAGGAAGAAGGACTTGCCCCCTGTAGTAGCTGGGGGCATGAATTAAAGATGATCCCCCAATAATTAGATTCTGTACATGTAAAATTATAACTAATTTATACAGTGTTTACATGTGTGGAATCTAATTATTTTGGGGTCATCCTAAAATTCAGGATGATCTTAGTTTCAAGTAAATATGTTGGTATAGTTTCATGGATTCATGAAATATCTTCTCAGTTCTGCTATATGAGTAATATCTTCCAGTTTTTTCCAGTTAAAGGTACATTACCAATTCCCCCATTTTAAGCAGAAAGTATTTTAAATCAAAGCCTTCTAAAATGCAAGAAATTAGGGAGGAGGGGGAAATTCTAAAGTTGTCAACAATTCACATGCTAGATTTGTGCCAAACTTTATTAAAGAATGCAAAATTCTTGGAGCAGTGAGAGAGATCATGCACAAAAGCAAGTATGATTCCAGCCTTTTATAAACTGCGCCAAGTGCACGCCTCTGGGAGGACAGGGCTGAGCATGATCTACCCAATCAAGTCTACTGATATTTTCCAGAGCCAGTAGTCCCCCTGTGAGGCTGATCTGGGCTCATCCTCAGCATCTGTTTTTTGTCCCACTTCAGAGTGGGCACAGGTCACAAAACAGGTCTCACAGGCAGACGTCTAGCTCTGGACAGCATCAGCAGACTCAGCCCCAGGACCCACCACAGACCATACAGACAAACTTTCTATAGCTTAGCTCTTAGGTACCTCATCAAGAAACAGGAGGCCTGGATCCCCATCTCTGCTGTACTGGTTCCAGATAAAACTGACATGCCATCTTTCTGTCCCTGTGAATGTAGCTTCCTTTAAACAGTGAACAATCTCCACAGGGAAGGTGTCCTTATCCAGAAAACTAGAAGTCTTTGGCATAGTGATTTGGAGAATCTCCCGGAAGAAGAGAGATGTGGGTCTGAAGCCTCTTCAAGCAGATGACAGAATTGCATCTGGATCTTTCACATCCCGGGAGAACGTTCTAGCCACTAGAACAGGGGTTCACAAGCTTGGATCAATGGCCTGTGCTCATAAGAGCTTGTCAGTACCTGCATTAACCTATAATAAATTATAGAGAGGTTTGAACCACCTCCTCTACATTAAAAAAAAAAAAAAAAAAAAAAATTCCCCACC
>NW_017729031.1:56844892-56850015 GCF_001723915.1 Gavialis gangeticus
AAAAAAAAAAAAAAAAAGAATATTCCTCACCTACCTGATCACAACCTGGATACCCAACACATGGAAGATACTGAATTTTAACCAATTTTTAAAATAAAATTTTCATATTTTCCTCAGCAGGAAACAACTGTGACCACCTGAAACCTGAGATCCTGCACTCCCATCTTTGTTTCAAGGAAATCTGCATCATCACAGATCATCACAGGAGATGAGGCTCCATACCCGCTATGAACTGACTGCCAAGTTTTCCATCTATTGACTCCTCTGTGAAATCCTGCACCCCCCTGGCCTCTTGTAGGTACTTTCTTGCAGTTTTGGAGCACACACCTGGTGCCGGCCACAGGGTGTGTTCCTGAGGCCTAGACAGTTGGTCACGTTCACCCTGAGGGAGGCCCCAATACCCGCCTGCCATAACTTGATCTTTCTCTTCAGTGGTGGGGCTCCTTCTCGTGGCTTCTTGCAGACTGGGTGCTTCCCTTAGCGGGCATTCTTGGGACTCCACCTCGCCTACACTCCAGCCATGAACCAGCCCTCAGGATGGCCAAATGATAGCTCGCTGGCTCGCCCTCCACGGTCATTGTCTGTCCTCTCTTCCCCCTGCTCATCTCCCCGCATTCCTCCACACGGGATAATCACAGGACGTGGGGCCATCTTTGTCAACATGCCAGGTCTTCCTTTGAAGCATAGCTGTCTGCTGCGCTGTCCTGGCTCCCCCTGATCCAGAGGTTACTTGTGACCCCTCTCCCTGGTTTGGGGCCCTGCAAACTCAAAACAAGAAAAAAAAAGAAAAAGGAACAGCTGAAGCACAGAGCCTTAGCCCGCCCCACTCACAGGTCCAGCGTCTGCAGTTTCAAGGTCCCTCAACTCAGTCCTCCTTGACCCAGCCGCCCTGCCGGGCTGGCATGATGCCTCCTTCAATAAACCCTGGACCTCTCCATCAGGTCCCTGTCTGGATCCTTACCGAGCTGCCGACACAGCCTGTGTGCAGCCTAGGGAGCAGCCTTGCCTTCTGGCTCTGGTGGTGCTGCTCTCTTCTCCATTTGCCTGACCAATCTGTGATGACATCATCCGCCGGCGCTGTTCCCAGCCAGCAATAAAAAGTGGCTGACGAACCGCATGGGCAGTTCATCTCAGCATGGCTCATCTGGCTCCGCTTCTCCTAAAAAAGGTAAGCATGCCCTGCCTTCAGGGCTTTTCTCTAGGCAGGTCAGCCCTGCCTCGGGTACCACCACAGGAGGGTGCTCCAGGGCCTCCACTTGCACCCCCTGGGACAAATCCTATGAAATATGAACTTTCACTTCTACCCACAAGAACTCTTACAATCTTTCTCCAATGCCTGATGAAGGGTATTTGTGCCCAAAAGCTTGCGGTTAAAATAATTTTTTTTTTGCAAAAATCTTGTTGATCCAATAAGAGATATCATCGACTACGAGTTCTGATTGCCTATTCCTCACCTAAGCTTTTGAAAGGCAGTTGCAAGAACTTACATTCAGGAGACAGGTCAAAGTGATTAAAAATGCCTCCTTGTAGCCTGGGGAAGGGGCTGGATTTAATACATGACCCATCCTTTGTGTTTCTTATTGCCTAGTTCTAGGTAGCTGAATGCTGACTTCAGGCATCTCCCTACTAACTATGCTGGTGGATTGATTTAAATTGCTGATTTACAGCATGTTTAAACCACCAAAGAAAAAGCCTTGATTTAAATAATCTATTCCATTAAATCTTTTCCATTTGTACTTATTTTCTAGAGAAAGGTGCACTCTCATCGGTTAATATTACCCTTAGAACCTGTAGATTTACAACTATATAGAGCCTTTACCTTATATTTGATACACTTTTTTGCTATATACAAATGATACACCATCATAAATGATACACATTTAAGTGCTTATATGGCTTGATATTTTCAGACTCCTACCATTTTCAAATTTTTAGTACCTTAGAAACAGGCAAATGATAGATTGCTTATTTCAGTGATTTCCAAAGTTTGTTCTACAACACATACAAGTAAGTGTTCCACAAGATCCCCCTGTGTGAAGAGGTAAATGCTCTGCTCTCACATCCAGCATCCTGTGCCTTCCCCAGCTACCCTCTGCCAGGGACTGCCACCACTATTGCTGCCTACCCCTGCCCTTCCCTAACCCTGGGCAGCCCCTGTGCCAGCCTACCACCACACTCCCAGCAATGTGCTCTGCTGCAAATGGGTGTACAGGTGGAGCTATGCTATGTAGCCCCCGGCTCATCTCCTCTGCTCTACTCATGCTTCTGGGGCTGACAGGATAAGCTGTAGGAGTGGTCACCGGTGTACAAGACCCTGCAGGAGCAGCTTTGGCAGCAGCAGCTGCCCTTGCCCCCTGAGATACAAACCAGGGATTGGGAAGAAGGGAAGCCAGGGGAAAGAGCACAGCATAGCAAGGGAAGGTCCTACCCCCATCATCCTTAGGTAGCGCCAGCTAGATCAGCGATTCTCAACTTTTTTAGTCTCAAGGCCACATTTTCTCAACTCTTTTTCAAAATTTAGATCCATCTCAACGGATTTTCAACTGGGGTGCCTTGAAATTCAGAAGAGTTATGGAGGGGTGCCTTGAGGTTAAGAAGGTCCACTGGTATAGAGACTAAACTCCGGCTTAAAAAGAAAAGCATTTGGTGTTCTTTAACAGTACATCTAAAGCACTAGCATAAATTTCCTATGGCAGGGGAACAGAATATGTTAAAAACTGGGGGGTGGGGAGGGGGGGGAAATTCTCCCCCTCTCCCCATTTTTGGGTGGTACTTTTGCAACACTTAAACCAGAAAGAAAAGTGTGTCCAGGTACCAAAAAGTGGGAGAAATCCTGGCTTATTTACTAGAAGTTAAGCTTTTTCTTCATGATTTATGTACCCAGGAGCTGCACTGGACTGTAACTGGATTTTCAACAAACATATAAGCTACCACATAACATGCAAAAAAAAACAAACAAAAACTTAGATGTTCTGCAGACATAGATTTATACCTTATCAAAAAGTCGCACATGTAAAACTAAATAACATACTGGATAGACTCAGAAAACTCAACTGATTATTACAGACTGATCTGGAAAATGTTTCAAATACTCCTAAATGAAACTGACTGGAACTTAAATTCCTACTGGCCCATCTCTTGAAAATAAGAAAAAGTTACCTAGACTGTTCTTCAAACTTTTCAAGTAGATTTCATACTCCCCCCACAAAAAAAATTTTTAAGCTTATGCTGAATTTCTATGAACCACAGATTCAGCTTATACTTATTTAAATAACTGAAGACAAGTATAAACAGGTTTATTTTTTAAGCAAAAGATTATGACTTAATAATAAAAAAAAAAGCCAACAAATAAATGAGAATTAATTCTATCTTTCAACTGTACTGTTTTGTTTTTTTTAAACAAGCCCTGAAACCAGAAGCCTAAGTTAGACAAATAAGTCTTTTCTGGATCATGGTGAAATCCCTACATGCACCCACACAACACTTTCATTAGTAGGTTTTAGCTGGAGTATGTTTTTCAATATTTGTTATATAAAGATTCCAAAAATGCTACATATGTATGCTTACATTTGTAGAGAAAGACATCATAAATACATCTGGATCTAAAACATATACAGCCAAGCAAAGTTGACACTTGTGGGGGCTGCACTTGTTCTTTCTGTAGTAGGCTCCTGTACCTACCATGCGCCATGAAATACCATATTTACCCAAGGGAGGCACAGAAAGAAGCAGCTATGGCAGAGCTTTAGCATCCACCTGCTGCGACACGGTCCCCAACCCAGGTTCAGGGCCTGAACCAGAGACATAGCAGCAGCTGGCAGCCTCCATGCCCCTCCCCCCAGTACTGTGTACTCAGCTCCAAGATGAATGGCATTCTTCTCCGTGTTGCAGGTGGGGGGGGCACCTCATCTTGGATTTGAGCAAATATGGTAGATGTTAGAGACCTAAAGATCCTTTACAACTGCTTTTACAGTTGTAAAGATCCTTTACAACTGAAATTGCAGAAGTCAAAGGCACATGTACACACATACTTATTTACTCCTAGTGTTAGATGTTACAATATCCTTTCTTGAACTTGGACCCTGACAACAGCCATTCATCCATTTACTAAAAGGTTACTGCAGTCCCATCACTTGTATAAAGGCTTCTGCTGGAAGACATCCAGAAGCAATATCTCAGATTGAATAGATTCCACTAAGACCTTGGCTTTACAATTGCTTCTTATTTTATAGTATGTTTCAGTGCATTCCTTTTATGATATTAAGCACTACCAGATCTTAAGTCCTACATATCAAGAAGCTCTCACTCTCCACACCATCCTAGAAGTCAATACCTACTGAATTTGAAAGTCCTCTTAGAGTTAAGATATGAAGAAGTCTCCAGATCCTCAGATCTATCTGGAAGACTCCATTCATTTCCAGGTGACAATGGCAGGCTCAGCTGCTTATACAACCTTCTGTATGAAGTAGGTTAAAAGAGGGAATCTCCCTTTTAAATCTGAAGAGGATTGGGAATAGATAACCTGAGGATGCCTTTAGATGCTCTCATGGACTGTAGTAAATAGCATTTTTATTTCACAAGCTAATAAACTATTCAAGTTAACAAACAAAATAATTTTATTTCTACTGATATCTATATTTAAAAATAATTATACTTTACCAATAGAAGAAACATCCATTAGCTTAACAGGACTTGCAGACTCACTGTTACCCTCACAGCTATTTCAATGTAGGATATTGGTTAGCTTCTACACTGAAAGAAACACATTTTTTTTCTCTCTTCTAATGAAGAAAAACAGATGTTCAGGTAGTACTAGAGATTAAGTGATAATTTAGAAAGGCTGTTTCAAGTAACAAGTGTTTTAAAGCAATTAACAGAAGCAAAAAAAAAAAAAAGACCAATTCATAGGAACTGGAACCTGTGGTTTAATTTCCATCAGTGCCCAGCAGGCAAGAAGTCAGCTAGGGTCAAAGGATTCCAGCAACATAAGCATCCAAATGTTTCTTAAAAGTGTCCAGAGTAGGTGCTTCCTGACCCCCATGGCATGTGATGTTCTCAAAAAGGAAGTTTGATTACCTTGGTTATCTTAGATGACCATGATCCTGCAGAGAAATGTATACCCT
>NW_017729031.1:56855015-56859060 GCF_001723915.1 Gavialis gangeticus
AGAGAAGCTTCCAAAAAAAAGGAAAAAAACTGCTACATGGCACTAACGACAACACAGAACTGGTGTCTTAGGGCCTCATTACACATTCACTTGCAACAGTGGCAAGCTGCTGGAATTTTGCGACTTGTTAAAAAGTTAGTAGTGGTAAGAGATAACCCTCACCTGAAAGAAAACTTTGCAATGCCAGGAGGGAGCTTAACATGCACTAAACTGCCTCACTGTGCATCTGATTGCATTTTAACAGCATTTACTAAGCCTAAATTAACCATACTTACAATCCACCTTACAGTATGTGAATTAAGAGACTAGATACAGAAAGCTTCTGCATGTGAATTACTCATGAGATATAAAAATTAAGAAAACATAAGAACATTTGGACATGCTGAGTCAGATACCTTGCTAATTAAAGAGAGCCCTCCTCCCAAAACAGACAAACCAAAGCAAAAAACCCTAGACTAAGGAAAAGGACAAGAAGATGCCCGTTTTTTTAAATACTGAATAAGTTACTAAAGCACAAAAATATACTAGCAGAAATTAAATTTGATTTCTCTTGTCACACGCAAGAGACAGCCCAAATCACGGGTACTTCTTGAAGGTCTTTCTTTCATTGCTGACAGATTACTGTCTTTTAAAGCCACAATACAAATGTCACATAGATTGATTTATACTTGGCCCAAGACCAAGCTGACGTGCAGTTACATAAAACAATGTCCAAGTAAAAGGGTTTGAATTAGATACATTAGTTAGCCAGAGCTACACAAAACTGACAGCCAAAGTTGCTTTAGAAGCAGGATTCTCTTAAATGGCCACCAGTACGACAACCCGTTAGCCATCTAAGTTACCTAAACACTTATGCAGTACTGTTCAGGGATGTTTTTTTAAACCAAAACACTGCACATGCAAAAATGCTATTTTAAAGCTTGGAGAAAAAGAAGTCTTATTCTAGAAGGCTTAGAAAGAGCTACTTTCTTCACCACTAAAGTCAATAGTAAAGCTATTAAGACTTGTTTTAATATCAACCTGTTCAAAAAATGTATTTTTGGAAAGTGCTGCCCCAAATCTCTCTGCAATCCATTATATTCTTTAAGTTTGTTCTTCTACCTACTTGCTGCCTGATTTGAAATAGCACTTATGTTAAAATGACCTATTAGCCATAGTATTTAGTTTCAAAACAGAAATACTTTTATTTAAATATTCTTATATAATAAAGGGCTTAGTCTGTCTGTCCATAAAGCTCTTGGAACCCTCTGATTGGTTAGTGAAACAACCAGAGTGCGGAGTGCCACCATGATGGCAGGGAAGGAGCAGGGAAGCAAGGTCAGCGGTGCTGGAGGTGGTAGTGCCCCCCCACCCAAGTCATTCATGATGGGCAATTGACTAGGTACCCATAAACATGTACTGTTACTGCTACAAATGAAAACAAAAACACACCATCATTTGAGTACCCTACAACATCACTCAAATATATTACACAGATAGATTTTAAATAAAAGTTTAGGTAAGATTGGGAGAAGCGACTAAGCAAGACTGAAAGGGTAAGGTGGTATGTCCTATCTTCTCCAGACGGGTAACATATACGATTGGTTTAAAATTTAAGTTTGGAAAGGATTACTAAATTCAGGAGATATGAATACAAATCAAGATAATCTATATTGTATATAATGTGACAGTAGTTGCAGTCTATTTTTAGATGCAAGCATGTGTGCAAGAGAATACAGTTGTTTACCAGGGTTGGACAAAGTAGGAATGAAGTTCATATCCTGAGAACTGTGGCAGGGAAAGTGACAGAAAGGGTTGATTTAAATGAAAGCCATCTGAACTACCAATTTTAATCATGACTTAAATCAGCAAGCAAGAAGCCTTGATTTAAATCATTGATTTTAATCTTGTTTTGCATTTGCACTTTTTATTTTCCTAAAGAAAGGTTCATTTTCACTGGTCGGTAAAACATGATGATTTGCAATTAAATATGGCCTTTACATTAAATTCAGCATTTCCTGCTAACCTGAAGGATAGGATCTATCCAGGCACATTTTACAGTCAACAAGCAATTATTCAGATTCTTAATTTTTACATGTTTTACTATGTTAGAAATGATGAATAACTTCATTTACAGGAGTTTGTTTTTTTTACTCATGATCTGTGTTAAGGTGCATTTCAATGGAAACCAAAGTTAGAATGCACACAGAGAGCATAAAATTGTATTATTAGTTGCTCAAAGCTACTTTAGATATGCCAAATAAATAAGAAAACATTAACATGTGGTTTGCCTTTAAAAGTTACAATTTCATATGTTAATAAAAAGTAACTGTAATAAGTGAAGTGATAAGTTTACTCACCCTTTTGAGCCAAACATTCAAAGTCATTTAGGCACTTAAAATGCTGGTGGTGCCTAGCAGGATTTTCCACGGGCATCTACACCATGGAGGCACCCAAATCCTATTCAAACTGCCGTCTCTTTTAAGCTTTTAGACTTGGTAGATCTTACCCTCCCCCTTGCCTATTTTTTATTTATAAGCTAGCCTGCTTAAACCAACTGCCTTCCAGTTTGTCAATTCTGAATGAACTTGTTCAAATGAAGAAAGAATTTCTCTCTGTATCTTCTGGCTAAACTTAAAACTAAAATAATTTAAGCAGGGTGTCTACATTAGATGCTTTACTGTACAGCAGAATAATTTGCTGTGCAGTAAAGTGTCACCATCTATAGGTACGTGGCAATTAGGATGCAGCAGACTAATTCACTGTGCTGATGAATAGCCCCATAAGATATTGTCAGCAGTCCCTCAGAGTCGAGGATGACATCCATCAGGCTTGATGGGTCCCCAGGTGACTGAGAAGCCCGATTCTGGATACACACATTCTTCAGCAATGGGGGCATGTTGTTGCATGGGGAGAGTGGGATTCACAGCCCCAGGTTGCTCTCCTTCTCTTTCCTCCGCCACCGCCGTTCTGCCTCAGTACCGAGTTGTTGGGCCTCCAAGTGGCACGTGCCTTGGTGGACCAGGTGGTGCAACACCAGACAGTCAGCAGCTTGCTCCTCCCAGCCGCTGGTGTTGATGCTTCTGTGCTTGAGGGCAACCTTGAATGCGTCTTTGTACCGCTTCCTTTGGCTGCCCTTTGAGCATTGGCCAGAGGGGAAAAAAGAAGCTGGCAAGGGAGGCAGTTCTTGGACATTTGGATGCAGTGACCCATCCATCCGAGTTGATTTCTCAAGAGCAAGGCTTCAAAGCTGGTGGACATAGTTTCATGAAGGACACTCGCACTGGTCCAGCAGTCCTCTCATTTGATCTCCAGGATCCGACACAAGCACCGCTAGTGAAATGGGTCTTAATGTGGCATCGGTAGACAGTCCAGGTTTCACTGCAGTAGAGGGTGGTCAGCACAACAGCCCTGTAAACCAAGACCTTCATCAACTTCCGAAGGTCTCCATTTTCAACATCTGTATCAACAACTTGGATGACGGGGTGGAAAGCACGTTGTCCAAGTTCGCTGATGACATCAAGATGTGGGGCAAGGTGGGCATGTCAGAAGGGAGGGCCAGAATCCAGCAAGATCTGGACAGGTTACAGGAGTGGGCAAATGAGAATAGGATGGAATTCAACACAGACAAGTGCAGAGTACTGCATCTAGGGAGAAGGAACCAGCAGCATACCTACAGGCTGGGGAACACCCTTCTAATCAGCACGGAGGCAGAAAGGGATCTTGGAGTCATTGTTGACTCCAGGTTGAACATGAGTTGCCGAATGAGAGGAAGATAACTGCACCCTGTCATGCATCCACAGATGCATCACAACCAGGTCCAGGGAGGTCATCCTCCCCATCTATGCAGCACTGGTCAGGCCGCAGTTGGAGTACTGCATCCAGTTTTGGGCACCACATTTCAAGAGAGTTGTGGCTAATATTGACAGGGTCCAGAGGAGGGCCACTCACATGATCAGGGGTCAGCAGGGCAGGCCATACGAGGAGAGACTAGAGGGCCTGAACCTATTCAGTCTCCTCAAGAGAAGGCTGAGGGGGGATCTGGTGGCCATCTATAAATTCACAG
>NW_017729031.1:56859101-56860617 GCF_001723915.1 Gavialis gangeticus
AATCACCAGTGAATAGGAGATGCCCTGTTCTCCTAGGAATAACGGGCACAAGTTGATAGAGGGCAGGTTCAAGCTAGAAAATCAGGAGGCATAACTTTACGGCTAAGGTGGCTAGGACCTGGAACCAACTTCCAAGGGATGTGGTGCTCACTCCTACCTTGGGGGTCTTTAAGAGGAGACTGGATAGACACCTGACTGGGGTCATGACCCCAGCATCCATTCCTGCCCAAGGCAGGGGGTTGGACTTGATGATCTTTTTAGGTCCCTTCCAACCCTAGCTACTATGATACTATGAAACACCCTGGGCAGGTGTTCCCTCCACAGGAAAGGGACACCAGGCCTGAAAGTACTGCAGTATCAGGCCAGCACCAGTAGGGCCAGAACCAGCCTTGTGACACACCCCCTACCTGGTGCCAAAAGTGCTTGATCTTAGCCAAGAGACCAAGATGCTGATGAGAGTCTACCATAAGGATAAATCAATACATCCCATCTAAATAAGACATATGGTAGTGCCCACTATACTCAGTCCCCCTCAGCACCAACTCTTTTTCAAGTCATGGTTAGTCATTACAATATATACATTTTATTTCTACAAGCTGAGCTGTGCCTTTCTTTCCCATTTCCAATTATTCCTGTTTCTTCACCATCATCTTAAATGTCAGGCAAACACCCAAAAGTACACCCAGGACCCCCTGTTGCCCCCTCTATCAGCCTGATACGCATGATTAACATGTGGCCTCACCCTCTATGAGGTAGAGACAGACTAGGTTGCTCTGTGCCTCATCTGCATATAACATTGTTGAAGGATCCCAGGACTCAAGACAAGAACACCCAGTTCTAGTCATAACAGAGGGAGGTTAATCAGCACATGGATCCTTTGTGACAGATATTTTTAGAAGGGAAGTATCTATCTGGAATACATTCACACATACTAAGCGGTGCTGAACTGTGGGGTCACCATGGCTTGAAATGCTGTTGACTCTGCTGGGGCCCAGCCCAATGAACTGCATAGTCATAAACATTTTGACTTTGGATTAATATCATTTGTAGTTTGTGCTATATTTACCTGGTAGAAGATGGCCATCATACTTAGCTTCTAGTGGAAGGATCTCTGCTACATACCAACTTTATGGAAATGGGAGTCTCCTTCCAAGCTTGCGCCGGTGGCCATACGGCTGAAGGCAAGCCAAACTTGGAGGCGTCCGAGCCCCAAGCTTCCAAGCTTCAGCCTGCACAAAGGATGCCTACCACAGGATTTGGAAGCATCTAAAGCCCCAGGTAGGGATGGAGGATATTTGCTGGTAGTACGGCCACACTTGGTTTGTGAAAGATTCATGGATTTGGAATTGATTTGGCTTGGAACATGATTTTTTTTTTTTTTTAAAGGAAAAATTGTCAGTTTGTACTATATGTAAGTAGGTACAAAAGTGCTGCTTAAGAGCGTGTTAGTGGGGTATCTATACTAAGAGTTGCAGCAGTTAAAAAAAAAAAAAAAAAAAAAAAAAAAAAAAAAAAA
>NW_017729031.1:56865617-56872409 GCF_001723915.1 Gavialis gangeticus
CCAACTGCAGCCTGACCAGTGTCACACAGATGAGGAGGATCACCTCCTTGGACCTGCTTGAGATGCATCTGTGGATGTACGACAAGGTACGGTTGGCTTTCCTGACCACGTCCCCACACTGTCGGCCCATGTTCATTTTGGCATCAATAACGACGCCAAGATCCTTTTCTGCCTCTGCATTGACGAGAAGGGAGTTCCCCAGCTTGTAGGCATGCTGCTGGTTCTTCCTCCCCAGGTGCAATACCTTGCACTTGTCCGTGTTGAAACCCATCCTGTTCTCATCCGCCCACCCCTGTAACCTGTCTAGGTCCGATTGCAGCCTATTCCTCCCTTCTAGCATGCCTACTTCTCCCCACATCTTAGGTCTCATCAGCAAATTTGAACAGGGTGCTTTTTACCCCCTTGTCCAAGTCGCTGATGAAGATGTTGAACAGTGCGGGCCCGAGGACCGAGTCCTGGGGAACCCCACTGCCCACATACCTCCAGGTCAAATAAGACCCGTCCCACCACCACTCTCTGGGTGCAGCCCTCCAGCCAATTAGTGACCCATCTGACTGTGTAGGTATCGTTGCCACCATCTAGTTTTTTTAATGAGAATAGGGTGAGAGAAAGTGTTGAAGGCCTTCCAAAATCCAGAAAGACTATATCCACCGCGACACCTGCATCCAAGGATTTTGTGACCTGATCATCGCCACCAGGTTGGCCTGACAGAACCTGCCTCTAATAAACCCATGTTGGTTGTCCGTAAGCAAGTTTCCTGTAGTAAGTTTATCTATATACATGTTACGAGAGGGAGAGACTACCTGAGCAGGGCCCTGCCACTGCTGCCAGCCTTCCTTGCATCCAGATTCAGCGATGGGGAGTGGGGTGCGCCACACCAGACATGAAGCTGGCGGCTGTGCAGAAAATTGCCACAGCCACTCTGCCCAGCTCCGCGGGATCCCCCCCAAAGCGCAGGGCCCAGGGCAGTTGCCCCAATTCGCATACCCCACAGACAGCCCTGACTAGAGGTATGCTTATTTCAATTTACCCCTTGTTTCTATGTGCTCAGGGACAGCAGGGTCCAACAGTACTGAGGCAGGTAAGGGGGATGCACAGAGAAGAAGTTGGGGTCAGAGGGCAAGGGAGCTACTTGATGCCCCCAGATTTATTTTCTTTGCTGCAGCAGTTTGAGGGGGATAAATTCAAGGCAACCATCTACATATTAGATTCTATACCTGGTAAATTTTCCATGAATAATTTACAAATTTGTTATAATCTAAATACTATACAGTTGTCTTATACATAAGGGTCATCTTATATTTCAATAAATATGGTAAGAGACAGATGTAAAAGGGCCCAAACTACTTGCCAGATATGATTTCACTTGTTAAGGTCTCCATTTCCCCATTTAGGCATTGTGACCCATTAATCACCTGTCACAGGTTAGTGGCTCCCAAACTGTGAAGCAACAGACCACTGTCAATCCAAAAAAACGTCTCATGGACTACCAAGAACTATTATCAAACTTTTACCAAAATAGAAAGAGGCAGCATTATTTGTGACCACTTACCATGCTCTCAAAGCACAACTGAGACATCAATGCAGCTATTCAATATTTTTTTCCTCCTGCATGGCCTAACTAGAATTAGATCATTTTCACGAAATCTAAAAAACCTACAAAACCTTAAGGCCAAAAGAACAGACAAAAGTGAAGAGACTTTTCTTAAGTAACATTTTAATTGTAGGAACCTCTACTTTTTAATAACTTGTGGCACGGTACCAGATACGGCCCATGAAGAGCTCAGACCTAGACTGCTATGGTGCCTCACCAAATTAGATCAATTCTCAAGCACTGATTTAAAAAGTCTGTGCCATTGCCAAATTTGCCATTCCTTGTTGACATTCACCATGGCTTTCAGCAGCACCCAGAAAGTAGCGAAAGCAAAGGAAATCAGCAGCTTGTGGTAGCCACACCAAGTTGCAAGCGCCCAGCCTGCTGCCCTAAAAAGTTTCCAACCCCTGAAATAGATAATTACTATCCCAAGAATTGTTACTGCAGACAAGAGCCATTTTCATCATTGCTTACAAAAGATTAGTTTGTTTGCACCTACTTTAAAGAGTATGTTGGGCCATACTGTGCTAAACAACTTAACTCCTGTATCATTTGAACATACCTGTAAGGTCAAACAAGAATGTACCATAAACTGTTAAAACATGAGTTCTACCTACTATTTTTGCTTAGTTCATTACCAAATGATAGTATTCAACCATGTTTATGCAAGAGAAATTATTTGCTTCTTATCAAACATAGTTCTTCCCTCCGAGTGTTGGCACTTCACTATGCTCTAGGATATGACTAACAAAAGGGGAAAAACAACTTAACACCAGCACCACTATGTACACTGTTTCTGCAATTAACTGCTTAGCAGTTTTTAGAGACTTTAAAGTTGACTTGAACTGTATTAGAGAAAAACTACAATCTTATTCTATGATCTGTAAGCATCAAGCATGCATTCAGTGTTCATATTCGGAGAGAAAGATAAGGGGAGCCATTATAACATTCAATCTAAATAACAAAAAGTTTCTGTACCAATTCACTTTCCATCTTTTGAAAAAACACAAAAACGAATTGAAAGTATTTAAAAATGTATACAGAGAAGATTATGCTAAAAAAAAACAAAAAAAACTTTAAAAGACCAACTGTACCTTCCCTTTCAGCTCTGCTGTTGTTTCCATTTTGAGATACAATTCCAGAAAAAGATAAATCTATGCATCATATAAAATAAGTGTAGAAGGCATTTCTATATTTTTTATAGAATCTGTCCTCAGCAGTTCCTCACTATGAGGATAACAGCCTTCCAGTAAATAAACAGAGATGTCACTGGCAAGTCCACAGATGACTGAAGTGGCTGATCCAAGATCTGCATGTTCAACTGCAGATGTGGCGAAGGGTTCCATGAGGAAGGAGCAGATCCTTGTGATGTCAGGTCAAAGCTCCTTCCCTTTATCACTCTCATCTATCTGCCTCCATAGTTGGGCAAGTGCACTCTAAAACAATCAATTTCATGTCGTACACCTCAGCACCACTGGGAACAATTCAGTGCTCAACTCTTCCAGATATTGATACTGTATCATTTCACCCCAGCCTTCAAAGTGTTCTTGAATCTCTCCTTCTGTACACTTCTAAAGCAGCGACCATTGGTGAGCTGGGAGTACAGGAGCCATTTTGGGAGTCAGGCATCCTTACAACATGTCCTGTCCAATGGTGCCAATGCCAACAGCATCAAAGCCATGTTTATAATGGCATTTGCTTGCGCCAGAACACTGCCATTCATTGTTCTGTCCTTTCCAACTGATACGGAAGATTTGCTGAAGGCACCACTGATGGTAATATTCCAAAGCTTTCAGGTGTTTTCAATACATCATCCAAGTTTCACACCCATAAAAAACAGGGTATGGATGACAATGGCCTGGTAGACAAGAAGCCTGCATTTGGGTCCTGATGTTATGATCACTGAAGATATGTTTTCAGAGATGTGCAAAGGGAGCACTGGCAGATTTTATCTGGGGTTGTCTATATTTACTTTTTTGGGAAAGGTGGCTATCCAGGTAGGGGAAATGCTCCTTTCCCCATGGATTAACTTCTAATTGCAACAGGTAGGAGCAGTTGTTTGGTTTGGGGTGGGTTGGTAAAGTATCTTGGTTTTCATAAAGTTAACAACAAATCCAAGTATTTCATATGCTTCACAGCAGTCAAGAGCAACTCAGAGCTCTTCAGTTGAGTGCACACCTGTGACAATTGTCAGAGTAGTGAAGATCAATAATGAAAATGTTGATTATCCTGGATTTGGAATGTAACTGGTTGATGTTAAAGAGATTCCTGTCCATGCAATACTGGATGCTGACTCCAAATAAAAAGCTAATCAGCAATGAGACTCAGAAAACCTGTGATATAGATGGAAGGGTGTTGGTACAAATCGCACATTCTTGTTTTGATTCCAGTTCTAATAGCGATGGAGTCCATTTCCAAGCCATTGCGTAGGACAGCTTCTGTCATGTCGTCATTAAGGAGCCTGCTGGTGGTAAAAAAAAAAAAATGGCAGGCATCCAAATCTCAACAAGAGATTCCATAGGCCCTCTCTGTCAATTGAATCAAAGGCCTCAGTCAAGTCAATGAAGGCCATGGAAGGATCTTGGTGTTGTTCACAGCACACCTCTGGCAGCTATCTAGCAACAAAGATCTACTGTATCTCCAAGTGGTTAGAATCCATACTGGGACTCAGGTAGAATGTCGCCAATAAGGAAAGTGAGTCTACTGAGGAGAATGCAGGGAAGGATCTTCCCAACCATGAACAGAAGAACAATACCACAGTAACTGATGCAATCTGATGTGTCCTTCCTGAATATGGTAATGATTCTGGCATCTCTCAAGTCACTGGAAATCCATCCATGTTTCCAGATATAAGCTTTTTTCTACCTTATTTGTTTTAGGTGCTATTCCATAAAGACCATGTGCTTTGTTGATCATCATCTGCTTAATGGCTCTCAAGGCCTTTGGATAAATTGGTGGATTTGCAAGGTAGCCCTTAATGGGGTACTGTGGAATGGCTTTGAACAATATTATCTTTGACATTGGAGTCCTGGTTCAGGAGTTTTTCAGTGTTCCTTTCATAGTGCACTGACAGCAAAGCCATCTTCAAGTATTGTTCCACCCTACCTTCAAATGGATAGCTCCTTGTGTGCTCTTCTGGTTGTGCAGAAGAAACCACGTATGTCATGGTCACCAGCAAACTTTTGAATCTCTTTTGCTTTTTTCTCCCACCACTTGTTCTTTCACTCTCAAATTTTGCTCTAGATCATGTTCTGAACACCTTCTAAGAAAAATAATTCCATTTGAATTAACTTTCCCCACCCCTGCTTTTCCAAGCGTTCCTTTCCATAGCTAAGTGCCTGTTCACTCTAGCACTGAAATCACCAAGGGCAATTATCTTATCTTCTTCATGGACAGATAACATAACTTGAAACAAAAGAAGAATTCTATTCTAACTTGACCATCATCTGCATGAAAGGTATGTACTGATGACTGCTGCATTTCATCTGTTGGTTATTTGGAGATGTAGGTTCCTAAGATGCTCATTCATGCCACCTAGACATGGCAGCACCTGAGTAACAATATTGGCCTTGACAGATCCTGTGGAAATGTCCATCTTTTCCTTTCCAAAATAAAAAAAAAAAGTATAACCACCACCACGCTGAGCTGCTCCCTTCCTGCACATCTGGTCTCACTAAGTGCAGCAAAATCAATATCAAATCATGCAAGTTCTCTTAGCTCAAGATTGGTCACTGTTAGTGTTGTCCATCAGAACGCAGACGTTCCAGGTTGTAAGCTTCATTACTTGATCTGGACCACAGATCAAGTGATCCCGTTGGGCATAGTTTTCCAGTCGCATGAAATGACAGACTACGTTTATGATACCTTTTCTAGCCCCTTCCCCACATGGGTAAGCAGTGAAGATCCTAAATAGACCTGCTCAGTCATGACTGCCACTGCCAAACTACACACCTGTCTGAATTACAAGTACTTAAAATGACCATTGTGACTTGGGGATTCAGGTAATCACTACTACCTGCCCCTGCTGCCATTTATCCAATGCCATAGGACTTGCAACTGAGGAAGATGCCTACACACCTTCTTTTAACATGGGAGTGCCATTGTGCATTCACAATATGTTACTTTGAGAGAAGTAAGCGTTACTCCAGTGGAAAGGAAAACCTAGACAACTAGAGGTTTCTATTCCACTTCAGTTTTTATACATCTTCGCTGCCCTTGTGAAGTATTTTCTTCACCTTCCTGCTCCACCAATGAGGACTTATTTTTATTTTTTGATTGCTATTAGTCTGGAATCTCACTCTTGACCTTGCCACCATGGGCGATTCCAGCAGGAGTACAGAACTCCAGTTGGCATTGCTCTCATGTTCATTGGTAGTACACGAACCTCTGTGCCATCAAGGTTATGATGCACTTAAATTCACATTATCATTAGCAGGCTACACATACAAACAACTCCTGAACTATTAAGAGACAAAAAAAGTTACATTTTCTTCTAAAAGCAAATAGAAATGCATCATCTTAAAAAACACTATGTCTCTCTCTTCTTAAAGTATATGCCAAGTCAGGTGCTGAACAGATTCAATATAATCTTGGCCTGCCTTATAGGCAGAAAAAAAGCATCCATGTTCAGATGACAAAACTCACTTAAGGCCCAGAAACATCCGATGATACAGAAAAGCTACAATTCCTTAGATGGGAGGGAAAACAAAAAAGCACCAAAAATAACATAACAAACATAAGACAATCAATGGTAGAGAGGCTAAAACAAAAAGTTACTGAATGAAACTGAAAAGGAAAACATCAAGATGTTAAGAGGATAATATTTGGCCAGTCAGGGCAGGGACCCCAAACAATTAATACAAATTGTTGCCACATCATAAACAGGATTTAAAAAAAAAAAAAGAAATTAGGAGTCTGTATTAATAAAGACTAATTAAAACTTAAACTTTACACAAATAATGTAATGTTTAAAGAACAATTATAAGTTTTAAACAAAAAAAATCGTATATAAAACCCTCAGGTCAACCTCTAACTGAAGAACATTCTATGTTAGCAGGCACTGCCAGTTATCCATTCTGAAGTGTTTCCACTATCCTGTGAATCGCATGGTAGAGGCCAGGGCCAGAGATGAATCCTAGACTAAGTAGTCCGAATAGTAATGGCAGTTCCTAAGTCACTACTGTTTTTCCCTCCAAGAA
>NW_017729031.1:56877409-56878015 GCF_001723915.1 Gavialis gangeticus
AGATGAATCCTAGACTAAGTAGTCCGAATAGTAATGGCAGTTCCTAAGTCACTACTGTTTTTCCCTCCAAGAAGTCATATGAAGAGTTAAATTCTAGTTACTTGTGTACTTGAATGCATAGTCTGCAAGCTCATGATTCTAAAGATTCTAAAGGAGGCTTTAGTAGGGAGGGGAAGATAAATTAAACAGAAAAGTTGATAGTGACCAGCATTACATCTTTTATTTATTATACAGCAGAGTTTAAGATTTATTATGAAGCATCATTAATAATCCTGTTTTCAGTAAAAGGATTTTTAGAAGTACAAAAGGAAGAGTTGGGTGCCCAACTCTTTAACAAAAAATAAAGAGAAGAAGTAGTAAGTTTTAGAAGTTACCTTGGAGGTTTGTGGTATTGGCATAGGAAGTCAAATCTTTCATCTGGCACAGGTACCCGGCTCTCATTTGGATCAATAGTGCAGAAAGGAAAGTTTTCTGCTGCTGCCTGACTCTTTGTTAATACATTGAAGAATGTTGATTTCCTACAAACAAAACGAGAACTCTCTTAATCCATTTTCAATTAGAAGCTTTAGAAAAAAAAAAAAAGGATAAAAAAAAAAAAAAACACCC
>NW_017729031.1:56878109-56887434 GCF_001723915.1 Gavialis gangeticus
AATTAGAAGCTTTAAAAAAAAAAAAAAAGGATAAAAAAAAAAAAAACACCCTCATTCAATCCAAGTTTCAGAAAGTGAAAGAACTTAAAATGTATTATTGTGTATAAACTGTTCCCTTCTAGTACAAGACATCATCAAAAATACAGTGGAAAGACAGGTATTCAATCCCTGCTGAAACTCAATGGAGGCTGGGCACCCAACTCCCATCTGCATCTTTGAAAATTTCCCCTAGATGTTAAAGCTGCATGTACACAGCTCCCAAAAAAAGACAGTAAACCAGGGGTATCAAGTTCTCTTTACATGCTGGGTCAGATCCGGACCACAGAGCTCCTTCTGGGCCAGACCTAGCCAGCAGCACACAGCAGCAGTGGCACCTTTGGTTTCAGCACAGGGCACAGCACAGCTCTGGTTGTGCACACACGTCCTTTGCCAGAGCCAGGACTGATGCTGTTGTCATATAACCTGTGTCACAGTGACAGCTTGACTCCAGCATGGGGTGGCAACAGGGCCAGTGGCAGAAGAGCTGGGGTTACAGCAGTGGTAATGAGATAAGTGGCCAAAGGGCAATCAGGGCTGTATCAGCCCTCACTTGCCCTCCTACCACCAACATCCACATCCTCCAAGGCTCAGAGGCCCTGGATTCTACATCAGTTCACTTCTCTCAGCTATGCCCCCTAACTTCTAGTGGCCTCCTGGTAACCTGGCAGACCGAATCTGGGTCTGCAGACCATGTCTGACCCTCTGGAGTAAACAAAAAGCAGAACACAGGAACATTTGTTGCAAAACTATACCTTTTTCCTAAAGTGTAAAATCAGTTTTCATGCTTGGCAAGTGTCATCTATTTTCTTATCTAAATGAAGTCATTCCACACTGACAAAATAGTTTATAGCAATGAGCAACAAGTTACCTTGCTCCTTACCTACCTTGGAATTTTTTAGATTTCAAGTATAAATATTGCTGTAAAGTACAAGTATTAAATAACAAAAAGAGTGAAAGAAAAAATGGAAGGAAAAAGAAAAGAAAGTAATGAAAATAAGAAACAAGCAATGGTTTCAGGATATTAAACAATTCTAAAAATTAATCTTGTACGTATACTAATTTTTTCTCTTTAAAGAACTAGACAGCATCTTAACCAACCTTCCCTCACTATGCACACTAACCACCCATGAGCCTCCCACTCGTTGCATCAGAAAACAACTGAATAATATATTTTAGCTCAGGTCTAACAACAGAATATCTATCTATTGATCAGTTTGGTATTTGTTTAAATACCATGAGTCCCATCCAAACATCCAATTAAAAAAATAGTAAAGAGATAGGAAGGGCTCCCAAAAAGTCTTGGGCAAGCCCAGCATTTTCTAAATATTGACACAGTACTCCACAGTATAGTACTAGGGAGTACTATACAGGTAAGTACACACCCCACCCACTCCACATGCATTACGTAAGAAACCAGAAGCAGAGCATACTCTTCTTAAGCATATACTTCTGGGGCTGAAAAAAGGCTGAATAAATGTATTGTTTAAACAAGTTAATACACAGCACTTTCAACCTCAAACCTGCCCAGCTCGCTTCAGTTTCAAGTCTTCTTATAGTAGATCTGAAGCTATTAGAAGCCTTGAAAATGAGGGAAGCTAGTCAGCTTGAAAAAGCAGTAAGAAAGAGACAAAAATACCAGCCATGAAACTGACTTGCTCCCTTCGTTTTCAAGGTACCTAGTAGCAGCTTTATGACAGCCGCTTCCTTCACTGATTGTGTTTCAGTTAAAACAGTGATTTCCAAAGGAGGTGCTGCAAGAGTGGTGAAAGTGTGTTGCAAAAAGAGGGCTGGATGGGGCCCTTGCTATGCTGGCACTGCACCAGCTCTACACAGTAGGATCAGGCCCACAGACCAGCAAGTGAAGTGAACCACCAAATTTTAAATATGGGAAAATAACGTGCCCCAGGTATCAAAAATATAGGAAACATCCTGTTAAAAGGAGTACAATGAGTTACAAAGTAGACATTACTATTAGTATATAGTTAACCATAGCACAATTAAATTTAAAAAGCCAACAGTGGAACTGAGAGATGCTAGGCATATACCAGTGTTTTATGCACTTACCTGATACACAGATAACTGAGGTTTGCTGGTATGCATGCAACAGGCCATAAGTTGGGATGGGATAATGTAAGCAAATTATATGCATACCAGACAAACAGGGTACACAATAGCATAGCCAGCTTAACATGGTACTGTCAATGTCCCTTCTGAGAGGCAAAGCTTATTGTTGTGTACCTAGCACCTCCCTGAGCTGGCTGCACTGCTTCTGCACTTAACAGAGGCACAGCACATCTCAGTACAGCACTTGCTAACAACACACTGGGTCAGTATAGATAAGACGTGGTCTAATGGTTCACATGCTATTATTGCATTTCTAATGCTAAAGATTCCAAGCTGTTGGTTGTGAAAAACCCCACCATCAAAAAAATAAATAAATCATTGTTTCTGAATGCGTTTGGAGTGTTAGTTGTACAATACAATTAGGTGCAAGTTAACTTTGCTGCTGTATGCATCATACCTTTTTATTGTAAGATGCCCATCCACTTCAAAAATACTATGTTTTCAAAAAACAACAAACCTGCTACTATTTGTGACCTACAATATTATTCTTTTTTCAGTTTGCTTACTCAGCGTACTTAACACTTTTTTTATTTAATCCAACGCAACTTTGTCTTGAGCCCTACAACACTATGAACAGGACAATGATAAACTCAGAAAGACAGCAAAAGAAGAGGCATGGGTACTGTCAGTATTTTTGGCACTGCTATTCTCAGATATGCCCCAAAACTGCTTATAAACTAGAAGACCAACAGAAAAAAATTATCCTCCTAAGCAAAGAAAAAAACCTTTGATTTTCTCAATGCTGCTTTGTCAGATTTAAGTTACCCATATTCTAAGAATTAATAGTGTATATTAAAAAGTCTACTGTTCTTCTAAATGCTTCTTAAGTTTTGAAAGTATGAGACTACATTCATATTACACCAATAAAAGATGTTGTTCTATTCGTATTGTTTAAGAGCCAAAGAGGATTTTTTTTAATTAGCATGACTACAAAAGTATATACTGATAGCTTCATGCAAGCATTTACCAGTTAATGTTACCCTCAATTAATAATCTTATGCTTAACCTCCTATGAAGAACACAATGATTTACAAAAAGCACACTAAAAGAAGCTCTATTATTATACTTTCTATAGTAATTCTCTTAAATAATAAAACTTGCATAGTATTTTTCACTCAGCCATCACAGAAAGCTTTACCAAGGGGACAGTAAATTTTCAGTGCTTATGACAACTAGAGTATTATTAGCCCTTTCCCATCTACATGGCCTGTTGCTCTGTGGGCATAAGGCCCATGTTCCCAATGTGTGTCAAAGAGGCCTATCTACACAGCCTACAGTGACTATACATCCTAGTTTGGCCAGGATAGTCCTGGATTTCGTAGGCTGGCCTCGGACAGTCAATCAAAATTTAAACAGAAGTCCCAGAATCGCAGAGGCGTAGAGTATGGTACAGCAGGGAGGTGGAGTGGTATGGTGTGCGAGGCAGCTCCCTCCTGAACTGCGCTGACCTCCAGGTGGTGGGGGAAGTGCTCCACACATCCCAGATTTCCTTATGGAGAGCTGTCCCTAGGATACAGCAAATCGGGGCAACCACCCCAGGCCCCACACTTTGGAGGGGCCCCACAGAACTGGATCCCCAGAGAGGCCATGGCCCCTCCTGCAGGGCCTGCCTGGAGCTGGAACTTGAGGCCCGCACCAGAGAAGAAGCAGATACCCTTTCCCCAAGGGGTACCACAGCCCCGCACAGACTGATCTGCCCCAGGCCCAGGCCCAGACCCAGACCCCCCCTAGGTTCAGCTCTGCCCTTATGGTTACCCTAGCTATCCCTCTTCGTTGTATGATGTCTGTGTTTTTAATTGCCCGTGTGTGTGTGTGTCAAGAGCCGATACTGCCACGTAATTCACTCCATGGCACAGGACAGCTCCTTACAGAATAGATTCTGGTTTTCTCTTCCCTTTCATTTTTAACAGGCTTCCACGAGGCTCCTGGAGTTCCTCATGCTGGCGTTCGCGCCATCAAGAAAGATCTATGAAGGAGAAACACAGCCCCCTCTTTCAGTCCCGGCCCACTTCCACCTGTACAGCAGTAGTCTCAAGTACCAGCGCTCACTTTCGAGCATCCTCCTGCTCCAGCCAAGGTGCTGGGCAGCTGCCTGTGGGCGAGGGGAGCCCGACCTGTGTAGTTTCACTCCCTACAGCTCCCTGCCCCATCCCATCTGCAGCTGCTAGAACCTGCCTGCGGGCGACAGGAGGGACCTGCCCTGACCCCGCTGGGCAAACGCAGCGGCTCAGCGCCCACCTCTGCGGGGAGCCAGCCCCGGACACCTACCCGACGTTGGGCAGCCCGACGATGCCGACTTTCAAGGACGTCCCGAACCTGCCGATGATGGGGTGCGGTTTGGCCTCGTCCCCTCCCTTCTTCGGGGGCATCTGCAAGGGCAGAGCGCGACATGCTGAGCGGCTCCGGGTTGCGGACTCCCCCAATCCTGCCGCCCGGGCGCCGCCGATACCTTCCTGGACGCCATGGCGGCCTCGCCGGGTGCATGGTCCCCTCCTTCCCTCCCTCCCCGCGCTGCCGCAGGGCTCCGGCCTGGCCCAGCTAAAGATAGCCGTGGCCCCCGGAGCGTAGATGGCTGGGCCGAAGAGCAAGGCGCCACCACGCCCCGGCCCCGCCCGTGCAACCGGCGCTGTCTGAGGCCTGTTCGGCGGCAAAGGGCCCCTCCCCTCCGCCCCGCTGAGGTGGTGGTGGCTCCCGCCCCCCCGGGGGCCGCGGCTGGTGCGCTCACCTTGCTGGGAGGCGGGGGAGGCGCTGGCACAGGCCCCTCGCACGCGGCCACGCTTCCCGCACGGCGGCCGGCGGAACAGGCGGAGCCCACGGCCTCCTATTGGCCGGGGCCGCCCAAAGGGGAAAGGTCACGCGGAGCGCTGGGGCGGGGCTCGCCCCTCCCCCGGCTCCGCGGGCACTGCCGGTCCCGTACCGCGCGCTGCACCGCGCGCCCGCGGAGGCCATGCACCGGGCACTGTCAACGCGTGGCGCTCAGCACCGTCCTTTGAGATTTCCCGGTGCTGGAGCTGGCAGGAGTCCCGGTGCTGGTGACCGCCTGCTCACTTACACCGGTCACAGACACCCCCGGTCCTTCGCACTGGCAGTTGCTGCCTCGTAACTCCGTGGCTGCTTGCCCTCCGGCCCAAGCGGCCACCCACCTATGGCTGCTGCTCTCCCAGCAGGAGTTTTGAGCTGGTGCATAGTGGGGCACACGAAGGCCTCTTCTCTTCCAGTCTGGAAAACAACATTAACAAAAAAAAAAAGCCCTATGGTCCTGACTGCTCTTCACATCTGCTTAATAAACAACAAAATTGAAAACCTTCAATCCTGGCAGAATGCTGCTTTTCTTCCTTTTTTACCACCCATTACAAAGGCTGGCAGAGCGCCGCCCATTAGCTGTGCAGCCTGTTTTATCTCATGGTATTGTTTTCACATCCTTTATAAAAGACTTAAGGATCCTTGAGAAAGGAGAGAGATTTGGTGAATTTGACTGGAAGAGGAAGTCACACTTTTAAGCTTTGTGTGAAGATACTTCAAGTCTTGTTGAAACATAGAGATTGTATCTTAATCTATGTTCCAACAAGACTTGAAATACCACTTTGATTTCCCAAATGTAGTGCATGAGGTCAGACTGGCGTGCAGCCACTGACCAAATCTCCTGTGCCCATCACATATAGGACCTAGCCTGTAAACTGACCACATGGCACTCATCCAGTCCATGGGGCCAAAAGTTTTGGCACTGCTGTTTTAGTGCATTTGCCTTTTTCACAGACACATCACATTAGTGGCTCTTTGCCATTCTATAATCAATTAATACATTCTGGCCTTTCTCATTCTGTCAGTTAAAAATGATACCCTCCAAGTTTATAGCAATAATTTTTGCTATTAGCTTTTAAGTACATGCCCTTAGTTTTTTGTACTATAACATTTTCTGTCATTTTTACTACAACAGTCTGATATTTTGATTTAACAAACTTCACACATGCTATTCTAATCCTTCTCTGTATTGGTAATGCTTCTCAACTTCAATTAGTACACTTCTACTTTTTTGTGCCAGCATCATTAATATAAAACCAGTTGCATCTTCAAGCAGTATTCCTAATACCATTCCTCCAGCCCAGTTTTTCCCCTCTCAATACAATCAGTTGTTTACTCTTTAACCAGTTCCTACCCACCAATTTTGTACTAATTCTTATCTTCTCCAGTTGAATTAACAATTTCACATAAGCTACTGTATCAAATGCTTTACTGAAGTCCAGACAAGTTAGATCTACTGTATTTTCCTGGTCTGTTTTTATAGCAGAGAGGCATCAGAATGATCTGCCATGATCTACCTTTGGTAAACTCATGTTGTATTGTATCCTGTTTTCTATTTACCTTAATTTATTTACTTATTTGTTCCTTTCAAATGTATTTAAGTAGTCAGGGTCTAACTAACAGGCTTGCAGTTCCCAGATCACTTCCCTCACCCCCCTTCTTAAACACAGGTATTACATTTGCTGTTTTCCAGTCATATTGTACTATCCCTGACTTGATAGGTTTATCAGTATTCCTTGCTGCCAGACCTTCATGTGCTAGTTCTTTCAGTATCCCTGAACAGAGATTATCTGATTCTTGCCCCCTTCCCAACTGCAGTATATTAAGCTCTTTGAACTTTGGCTCCATCTCAAATATGGAATTTTCTTTTGTCATACCCTCATTTCCAGAAAATAGTCTGCCTTCATGATTCAGATGTTCTAACCCAAGTTTGTTAATTCAGGTTCAATAGCAGCGAAAACAAAGTAACTTGCATTTTAATTCTGGTTAGCATCTCAAGTTTATTTATATCTCAAGTTTTATTTTCTCTGTGATGCGGAGCTTCACTCACAATGAACTCTATAGCAGACTTCTACAAATTAAGTCCACAAGCTGGCTGGAAGCCACTTGACACACCAGAATGCTCTCAAGGGTGCCAATATTGCTATCTAGGAATCATCAGAAATTTTGACCCAGCTGCACCATGAAAGAGCTCATTTGAACTGATAACAAGAATTTGTACTGTGTCATACCCAGGTCATCTTTATTATCACTGAAAAATTAATTAATTATTCTGAAACCATCTCTATTTATTGACCAATACTGTACAGGATATCTCTAGTATTGGTGTGAATCTCATTACTCAGATACATTGCAATCAAATTTATCTATAATTACCGAAGAGGATTTTTTTAAAACAAATCTAACAGAAATTTACCGGCTGTATAGCAACAAAGCTTCCACCAGAAAAAAGCTATAGCTAATATATACCAAATTCAGAGTCAGCTTACAAACAAACAAACAAATAAAACAGTAACATATATAAACCAGTTTTAGGTATGTAGGGGGGAAAATATTTAGATTAAATATTGTTAAAGTTCACTTTATTTCTCCTGGCCAAGTGAATTAAAATGTCATGTTACAAAAAATAAATGATATGCAATATATGATACACAAATCCTATCATTTTGTCTAAATTTAAACATAAATGTAGATCATTTATTTGCAGCCGCTGCAAGTAATAATTTTCCACACGTTAGAAAACAGTCACCTCAGGCTGTTGATATTGAAAGAAATGTAAGATAGGAGTGACAGGAACAGATTTGGATGTCTTTTCTTATCAACTGTCTCGCAGCCAGATAGCAAAACGTACTATCAATCTCAGAAGTTCCAGTCCAAATTAAAACAGTTTCCCTTCAAACTCTCTAGGACACAGGAGGGGGTGATCTTTTCTTATTGCCTGCTATCTGATGGGGCAGAGTTTGGGTGCTCACTCAGTAACAAAGAAGGCTCAGAAATATTGGAATCCACAGGTTCCCTGGCAGTTGGTCATGGAAAGAAAGCTCTCAGGAAAGTGCAAGTGACAGCAGGACTCCCCAGGAGGAGGAGGAAACAGGGAGTGAGGGAAAGTTAATAGGAATCAGGTGAAAGTCTCTGAAGACAGTGTCAGGGAGTGAAATGAAGCAGAGAAATGGGATGGAGCAAAAGCAGCAGCTGGGAATAAAGTAGATAAGGAGGAAAAACAGAGCGAAAACCCCACCTAAAAGGATAAGCATCTCCTGGGGGTTATCAAGTCTTCCTGTGCCAAGTGTGAGCATGACTTGCTGCTTTTGATTACAGGTAACAAAATCTGTGATGTGTTGCTTTTTCACGTGTTGTGTAAAGTCTTTTCTCTGAGGAACAACCCAGTTTCCAGCAGTCTGTGGAATAAGCCAGAGCAGGACCCATGGGAGGACAGCAACCCTGTGTAATAGTATGCAGCAACGGCTCAGGATGGTTTCCCATAGCAAATTTTAACGGGGCTCTCATTCCTTAACTGTAATATTATAAAACCTCACTGTTTTAAAAAAGTACAACTTGACAGAAACAAATATGCTTTAAATAGGCATAACCTTAAATACAAATATTTTCCCTCTAACTGGACAGAGGAAGAAACCAAGAGGTGCTTAGCTCTGTTCATTGGAAGTCAAGCAGAAGGCAGGGCCAGGTGGTTCCAGGGGCATGAGATTTTGTTGGCAACTACCTACTTTGTTAGACGCTGTGACACAGGTTGTCACCTATGAAAGCCCATGCTTCTCTACACCAGTTAGTCTCCAAGATGCCACCCTGCAGGCCTGCTGGAGGAGGACACTGCAGGGACAGAGAGGTGAAATGATTTGCTCTAGACCATGTAGCAAGTTTGTGACAGACCTAGAATTAAAAACATGGAGTCAGATATCACAGTGATGGACACAGAGTGAGAATTTTAAATAAAACAAACTAGAGTCCTAGTACCTATTGCAGAGTCTATGTCGCCATGAACTGGGTTAGGAAGAGGCACATGCAATGAATATGCAAAATTCACAGATCCACCAGCAAGGCAGCCTACACTGTGGGCTGGTAGTGGGCTGTGCTATGTAAATGTTAAGTTTAAAATTATCATAATTCTGATATGTTAAAAGCCTACGTCTTTCTGTCTTTCCATAACGCTGTATTTACTCTCCAGCTGGCTGACAGAAACAGCCAATCAGAGTGCTCCAAGCATGGGGGAGCACTGCCATGATTCCGAAGCCACGCTGAGGACCAAACAGAGGGGGAGGGCACCGAGGCCAGCACCCTGCTCCCTGCAAGAGGCAGAACAGTGGCAGCATGGGGTATTAGGTGGCGGCACTCCATTCCAGGG
>NW_017729031.1:56892434-56910976 GCF_001723915.1 Gavialis gangeticus
CCACGCTGAGGACCAAACAGAGGGTGAGGGCACCGAGGCCAGCACCCTGCTCCCTGCAAGAGGCAGAACAGTGGCAGCATGGGGTATTAGGTGGCGGCACTCCATTCCAGGGCCTTACTCCCCTATTATTCTTGATGGGCAATTGGCTAGTTACCGTAAAATTATATAAACATAAACACTTCATTTTCACTTCTTGAACAGTTGCTCTTGGTGGAGGAACATGATTCCTTCCCCAGAACCCAATGAAAATCCTGAAGACAAAAACCCATGTATTCAATCTTTATGTGGGATATGAACAATTCACTCTGACATACTACTTTGTCCTAAGGAAGGTGAATAGATTCAGGGGAAAGTACTGATAATACAGAGGTATGATATAACATATTGTGCAAACTTGGGGTCACAGATACAGTTACTAGGATAAGGAAGTTTGCTATCAATCCTTAGTTACAGGTTTATAAGTTTAGCATGTAAACAGACTGGTGATAGCTAACTGGCAATAAAAGTCACTATGACTGACAGTTTTCCTGGATAGCATTAAATAAAAAAGGCCCTTGTATCAGATCTATACTGAAAAAATGTTAAGTAACTAATATGCTGGCTACTTTTGACTGTTTTGTGTCTCTAGAACACTTTTTTTAATATAATTTCATAAGACAGTGTGACTTATCCTTAGAAAACCTTAGAAATCTAAACTGAGGATCCTAGTTTTTGAATAATTTTCATTATTGTGTCTTAAAAATATTTTATCTAAAATATAGTTCCAATTTTTATCTCTCAGTTCATTTTTTGTTATTTCCTTCAAAGAATAGGCCAAAAATAAGATTTCAGCAAGAAAACAACAGTTCTTTCACTCTAAATTGGCCTTGTCAAAACATGTGAAGCTGTTATTTAGGACATCCTTGTAGCTAGGCTTTTTTAGTGAATATGATCTCCGAAAGCTTTCCGAGATGATTATGGCTTGCAAGGCAACTGTGAACAAGAACCTAGACTCTTCTGAAAATAATAACTTAAATGAAAAAGAAACATCAGGACCAGCTTTACTGTACTAAAAAAAAAAAACACTGTTCACTGAAAGTAGAGATCTGGGTTCAAATTTCTTTTGCTTCTTGACCCAGGTACCCTGAGAGCACTGCAAGAGAGGAGTTGAAAAGCAACATTTCTGCCTGATTCAAAATACCATTGATGGATGGAACTTTATAAACAGCTCACTTAGGATTCTGCCCCTGAAAGATTATTATGCATGACACAAGGCTTATGTATTTGTTTAGGTAGATTTATAAATTATCTCTCTTATTCAACAAGTTTCCCTTTTATACTCTAAACACATTTACAATTAAAATTAAAAAATATTTAATAGAATAACATAATAAATTATTTACCTGGCTGTAACTATCTCCAACATTTTAGAGTAACACAGAATGGAGAACATTGTACCATTGAAAGAAAATCTGTTAATGGTTGAGTCGAAGGTGTGTAAACTGCATTATGTAATGCAACAAAAATAGGGAATTGGGAATGACAAAATAAATAAATAAATTCCAAGAGATCACTTTAAAATAACTTAAATCTGAAGTTCAGTTTTGGGTTTAGAGCCTATATCTGCCTTGAAACTTTCAGAGACTTGCAAAGAAGTTGAGCATTTAGAATCTATTAAAATAAATTATGGATAAAGAGTATTAGGAAGTCAGATCAAGGATCTTTAAAATTTTCAAAAGAAATACTCAATAACTCAGGCTCGGAGTTTTTCTGAACCATTAAAGATAGATTCCATAAAGTGTTTGCCTGCTAAGAAAATTGAAGGACAGAGAGCTGTAAAAACAGTTCTTATAGTATGCCCTACTTTAAGTCTATAAAATAAAATTCTCAGAGCTTAAGAATCACTAGAGAGGTTCTTTGTCAGAGAGTCAAGGTTAGTATATAGCCAGATTATATACCAGCTCTAGGAAAATAAATGGGATACAGTCTTGCACATGAAGAAAAATGCTTGTGGCTTGGAATAGAAAATTAGGCTGGTTTAGTAAGTCTAATTTAGATTTCTCACTGAGATCATAATTACAATTTAACTTCACTCTCATATGTCAATAAATGTTGGGCCAATGAACTCCAGAGCAAGGAAGAAACTAGCATGAATGACTTCACTGTGTATCTGCTAGGATGGTGAAAACAATCACTACTGTTCAGTTGTTAATTATTCAAACTATTTATTCATCTACGGTCCAATAGATGCAAAGTGATTTCAATTTCCATTAAAGTTAATAGTAGCAGAGAGAGCTCAATATTTCACAAAAGCAGGTTGCAGGATTGGGGCCTTAACAAGGAGGCCTGTCTACTGAAGCACTTACATGTATGTTTGCCCATTGGATTATTCTTGTGCTTAGAACTCAACATGTGCATAAGCAATTTGTTTGACAGTGGTCACAGTCTGCTTTTTTGAGGCCCTCTGTATCACTTAAATCTTCATTAGTGCCTTTGAAACACAAATATTCCTACTGTCTTAAATTTGATAGCGTGTGCATTAGGAAAAAACTTAACCACATAACACAGGGTAAAACTATAAAGCTAAGCACAAAGAGTCAAAAAGCCTGGGGCTGAATAGATTCAATCTTTGCAGGTCAGTCTAAGCTACATAGATTGAACTGATAAGCAAATAAGCAGACATTCACTTTTGATTCTGGAAATGTAGACACATGCAGTGTCCCAGGCGAGAAACCAAGGGGTGCTAGACCATGCCTGTCTGTTTTGCTGGAGCAGATAGCTTGAGCCAAGGCTAGCAGGCCCACCCTGTGAGGGCAGGTTTGCGGGTGAGGTACAAGTCCCCCATGGATGCTGGGGGACTGTGAGTTAGCATGAATTGGGAGGGGATCTGGGACAGAAGTTCCAGGTTTATCCTTAAACCATTTTCAGTCACCTTGAAAACTGTTTATGGGCACTAAACTTATGTTGTGTTACAGATCTGAACCAGTTTCCAATCCCTTATATTGGTTCGTGTGTAATTTCTGTCTCTATAGTAAGTGTCTTGACTTTACCAGGGTTGTAACATAAATTAGGTAACACTGGGCACATCTACACGTGACGCTACAGCGACATAACATCGGTGGGCACAAACCGTGACGTTGACGCTACGTCACCTTAGCAACTAGTTACCTTGCTATAGTGCATCACTACGGCAAGGTAGCTGCTAAAAATAACTGAAAGCCACCTAAATCAAGTACTAAATGACAGCGCATTAACAACTGTGTTGCAGGGGACACGTGAAGATGTGCTCACTGATTAGCATAAAGCGGGGTAAAAATATGCCATGTTTCTCAGTGAAGGTAGGGTCTGAATAATTTCAAATGTATAAATGATTCCTTCCAAAATTAGCTGTAAAATGTACATCTGAAAATGGGTCAAAAGACTTTTTAATAGCATATTACTTTGGACATTTAATCTATCAGTTCCAAAAACTGCAATAAAAAATTCAAACAGTAAGTGAATCTGCAGATTTTCACATTTTGAAGGAGGGAAGAATCCTAGTAGATCACAAGAAGGAGCCTACCTTCACTTCATTTCAAGAGGCAATTAATTTAAAACAATAAAAACAAAATCAAAGCTATGTAGTACAGATTTGGCCTCTAAACTCTCTTACATAACAGTGTGTCTAAAAATCAAGACCAGGTATAGACAGTACACATAAACTGGTGTAAGTGACCAAAAACTGATCTACACCCATAACAGAACAGAAGTTCAGGGCACTTAGACTGGCTTAAAAAATGGCCAATCTAAGATAGGCCTGGATCAACGAGGTATCAGACTTAATCAGTTTGGGTTAGACCAGTGTATCAAATTTCTGTACCAGATCCCCTATCAATTAATGTTAGGTCGCTGTCCCCCAGCATCCCAGGTGCCTTTGCAGTTCTTTCCATTAGCCCTCCTGTTCAGGGAGACACACTAGCACTCACCAGGTACTTGGCTGCTCCAGGCTGTCACAGATGTGAGTCAGCACAGACACAAGCAGGCAGTGGGTGGTGGGAGGATGGGAGAGGGAGAGAAGAAGGGAAGCTCATGCCAGACAGCAGGGACAGGGGTGCTCCATAAAAAGAAGGATCAGGTTCCTCAGACCTCAGCACCAGTGGCAGCCAAGGGGCCCAGTCCTTCTTTCTGCAGAGTGCCCCGTCTGCAGTACCTGGCACAAGCCTCCCCAACCGCACTGGTGTGTCCTGCAAGCTGCCACTGGTACTGAGCACCCCACACTTTCTGGCCTCAGCCAGTGCAGGCATCTGTGCCCCCTCCTCACTCCAAAGGGCTAATGTGTGGTCTGTTTGCTCCCCATCCAATCTATGAAGCTTAGAGAAACTTGTATAGGTTTGATGAATTCCACCTTGGGCTTTTTGAATGTCTGTACCTAGCCCAGGACTAGCTTATATATTTCTATAAAGTCTCTCTACTTATGCTGTTAGTGAAAGAGTTAGGGCTCTTGAGTTTTTTCTGTTAGGAAAAGAATTGATGATGGAGTTAGGTATCACTGATGCAATTCAGTTTATCTATTTATTCTGTTTCTTTTTTGTATAAAAACTATATACTCTTGCCTTCCCTGAACACAGAAAGAATCAAAAAGCAAGAGCCAATGTCTTTGCTCCAGCCCCACATCTCTTTTGTCCAGCACTTTGCCCAAAAAGCTCTCTAGTATTCTCAGCATCATAATTCTAGGCTTTTTCTATAGCTGTTTGAACTTCTGCTCCTTCTCTGTTTCTCTCATTTGGCTTTTCTTCCCTGCTTCACATTCACACATATACATCCCTCTACTTAGATATAAATTCAGATATAGAATTGTAGAATCATAGGAAGTTAGGGTTGGAAGGGACCTCAGGAGGTCATTTAGTCCAAGCCCCTGCTCAAAGCAGGACTATCCCCAACTAGATCATCCCAGACAAAGCTGTCTCTATCCGGAGCTTTAAAAACTTCCAAGGATGGAGATTCCACAACCACTGGATAACCTGTTCCAATGTTTTACTGCCCTTCTAGTGAGAAAATTCTTCCTGATATCTAACCAAAACTTCCCTCACTGCAACTTGAGATGGTTGCCCCTTGTTTTGTCAACTTTAATATACCCAGCCATCACTCCCTCAGAAAAAAATGTATCTAAGCAAAGTTCAATAGAAAGTATCATTATTTCATTTTCTCCACATATCTCCAACATCCTGCCATTAAGTAAGCTGATATATCCATACAATAAGCATTCCTATAATCTCTTAATCAGGTCACTAGCATTCATAAATGGTTGGAGAGCAGCCCCATCTCTCATACCCCTACTTTATGTATTCCATCATCAAAAGGATGTATCCAGGCTGTTCATGAATTTTCATCCACCTTTCTTCACTTTGGTCATACTCCTTTGCCACTTTAATTTTAAAATCTAGACATTAATACTTCAGCAGCTGTCATGGAGCAGCACTTACATTTAATATCCTTATTCATATAAAAAGAAAACTTAACTTTTTTGGTTGTATATTTATGATAAGATAGCTGGAATCTTAATTCAACTCAATAACAATTTTACCAAGTTAAGCTTTTATTTGATCTTCTGGAGGTTCTCATACTAGATGAGCTGATTGGCTGATTACAGGCCAATCAGCTTGACCTCAGTCCAGGGGCGGACAATTATTTTGGGTGTTTACCATTGAGGGCTGCTTACTGAGTTTTGGCAAGCCATTGAGGGCCATATGACAGGCAGCCAGGAGCAGATTAATATTAATTTACTAAGTTTTTTAGGGGCCCTGAAGACCAGTCTTGCCCGTGGACCGTATTTTGCCCACCTCTGCCTCAATCCCTGGTAAGTTTCTAGAAAAAATCATCAAAGTGTCCATTCTTGACAAGGTGGCTGATGGCAATGTCCTGAGGGACAGCCAGTATGGGTTTGTTGTAGGTAAGTCTTGCCTGACCAATCTCATCTCCTTCTATGACCAGGTGATGTATCAGCTGGACAAGGGGGAAGAGATTGACATCATATATCTGGACTTTAAAAAAGACTTTGATCTAGTGTCCGATGATCTACTCTTGGAAAAAATTGGCAAACTGTGTCTTCAGCTGTATCACAGTCCAGTGACTGGGGAATTGGATCTGAGGCTGGAATCAGAGAGTGGTGGTTGACAGAAGTGAATCATCATGGTGCTCCGTGACCAGTGGTGTCCCCCAAGGCTCCATCCTTGGACCTGTTCTCTGTAACGTCTTTATCAACTACATGGATTCTGGTGTCAGAAGTGGACTCGCCAAGTTTGCTGATGACATCAAACTTTAGGGTAGAACATCCACACCTGAGGATAGGAAGGTGATCCAGGCTGACTTAGATAGGCTGAAAAAGTGGGCATATACAAACCTGATGATATTCAATACCGATAAATGTAAGGTACTCCACCTTGGGGGGAAAAAACCCACAGCATGCTTATAGGATCAACAGTGCTACACTCGCTACCACCAAGGTCAAAAGAGACTTCGGGGTCCTGATTGACCACAAGATGAACATAAGCCACCAACGCAATGTTGCAGCAGGTAAAGGAAACCAAACTCTGGCTTGCATCCATAGATGCTTCTCAAGTAAATCTCAGGCTGTCATCCTCCCACTGTACTTAGCCTTGGTGAGGCCGCAGCTGGAGTACTGCATCCAGTTCTGGGCTCCACAATTCAGGAAGGATGTGGAGAAGCTTGAGAGAGTCCAGAGGAGAGCCACATGCATGATCAGAAGGCAAGAGAATAGGCTTTATGAAGAGAGGCTGAGAGCCATGGGACTCTTCAGGCTGGAAAAGCGCAGGCTCAGGGGTGACCTGGTGGCTGCCTATAAGTACATCGGGGTGTGCATCAGGATCTGGGGGAACATCTGTTCACCAGAGCACCCCAAGGGATGACAAGAACCAATGGTCAGAAACTCCTCCAAGACCATTTTAGGCTGGACATAAGGAAAAACTTCTTTAGTGCCCGAGCCCCCATGGCCTGGAATAGGCTCCCTCCAGAGGTGGTGCAAGTCCTACTCTGGACTCCTTTGAGAAGCGTTTGGATGCTTATCTTGCTGGGATCCTTTGACCCTAGCTGACTTCCTGCCCTTGGGGTAGGGGGCTGGACTCGATGATCTCCCAGGGTCCCTCCCAGTCCTAATGTCTGTGAAATACAACAGGTAAGGAAGCATCACTACATAGAAATCCCAGCTAGAATCTGATTGGATAAGAAAAGCTGCAAGGTTGGTCCAAGTAGCAAAGACAAAGATGCAGTATGAAAAAAGACTGAGAACAACTGTTTTACATGGTGCATGTCATTTTGAGGCCGCAGCAATAAATAGCATTAATGAATCTATGGTTAATGCCATGAATGGTGTATGCCCCCAGTGGCTGGGGGGGCACAGCTGCTCTGGCGGTGGTGGGAGCATGGTGGCGGCAATGGTGGGAGCTCGGCAGCAGTATGCGCAGAGCTCCCGCAGATGCCACCTGCAGACAGGGGCATGCATGTGCACCCGTGTGCACCCTCTATGCATTGCCCCTGGTTAATGCTTCACCAAATTCCTTAGAAATAACTTGTATGCTGCTCAATGGACATTTGTTTGATCACCTACATTTGAAGGCAGTTCTTCAATGCAAGTACACCTGGGATTTCTTGCTCCATCTTTTCCAACTTTGCTGAGCAGTATCTCTTCTTTTGTATTTCAGGGAACTCTTTTAAGAGTTCAGTTTTCTCCTCACTTTAAACAGGGTATTTTGGAAGGTGTTCACATCTCTTTATTTCTCTATGTCTTAGCTTCAACTTTCCAATTTTTTGATTCACCTCTCCACAAAGGAATTAAGATACATGATTGTCTATTTGTAAACCAAATTCCTCCTACAGGTAGTATTATGCCAGGTGGAGCAGCACATATTGGGATCCTACAACATATTCAATTCTGCTCTCAATGGCTGGGAATACTGATGAACTGTGGAAGAGAGAAGGGTTAATGAGACACTTGCTACTGCTGCTATTTTAGTGGGTTATATATGTTAGAAAAATAAAGCCTGAGTGCAAATGTTTTGTGTAGCCACAAAAATCTGGATACAGGTTTCTCAGTTATACTCTCCACTCTCCAAACAGGAAAATGGGCTGATCTTCCTATCAAATTCCATATTCTACACCTAACTTACTGCTATTAGTACTGCTGGTTATTTCGTTGGTGTCCCTTTATTACATATACGGGGCTTTAGAACATTTAATTCCAGCAGCCAGAAGTAATCTTCTATGTAATACAACATTTGTGCCAGTTAGCTTCTTCACATTTAAGACTCATCTTAACATTTATTTTTTAACTATTATGTGTTATCTTGTTGGGTACTTTTCTGTGCTTCTCCTTGATATAAGTGAAAGGTGCAATACAAACTGACAAATATAATTTAATAAAAATAAATTTATAATTTGCTTTAAAGTTGAGTGAACAAAAAAATCAGTGTCTGTACAGAACTGACCTCCAAATCAACTTCAGTCTGCAACAAAGAAGTACTGCAGAAATATAAGTTATTGTACAACTAGGACACATGCAGAATAGCCCTCCAGCAGCTCTACTCAATTAAAAACAATGCTAAAGGCAGAGTAATATCACAAACACTTTATGGTTTATGCCCAACATACTCTTTGCTTTTTGCTGTCCAGAACATACATTTACTTGCAAGTCACTGTCAACTGCAAAAATAAGTGTTTTTGTACAATTGAAAGAATACAGAGAATCTGAGCCTTGGTGTGCCCAAGCAGTGCTCAGTGCAGCCCAATGTGTTGAGTAGCAATGAAGTTTTTGTGAATTCCAAATCCCAGACTGTCTGGGTTCTTAAAAGCCTGAAGGAAATTGGATGATTCTGTGAAATGAAACCATAGACATTAAAAAAATTAAACTTGAGCACAGTCCAGCCAGGTGGCAAGTACCCTCAACTCTCATTGATTTCAGAAGAGCTAAAGGATAATCATCATACATGATGGATGGTGCCCTAGTGGAATAATTTTTGTTATGTTTTCTTAAGCCATGGAGTCATCCAATTCCCTTTAAGGATCTATCCTTATGTGATGCTTTTCAAGTTTTGTAGAGAAATTTTTACTACAAATTATATGTTTGCTATTTACTCACTCTCATGGCTCTGCATTGTCTTAGCCATCATTTCTACTAAAGAGAGAAGAGTGCTGCTTTTAAATTGGCTAGAAAAGTTATACGAGGATGAAGATGACCCCTCCAGATGATCCTGGGCTCCTCCTGCACTGTCAAGGAGAAACTGCCATGCCTGGGAGCCTCCTCAGCTAACAGGGCTCCCAGCCACAAGGGCACACCAGGCATCGTGACAGCTGGGAGATTGTATCACCTGCACTCTGCCAGCCATGGGGATGTATGGGGCACCCCTGCAGCTTGGGAGCTCTGTCAGTTAGTGGGGCTCCCAGCTACAGGGGCTGGGAGCCAGCATCAGCTGGGAGCTACCAGGCCTGGGGGTACATATGGGCCCCACAGCTGGAAGGTCCCTTCAACTGATGGGGCTTCCAGCCACTGGGGCCTCTGGCCACACATTCAGTTAATAACATAATAGGAAGCACCTAAAAAGTTATTTCACAAAATATGGAAAAGGGAAGCTGCTACAAAGTTATTTCACATATTTTGTGGAATAACTTAATATTGTAGCAGCTTCCATATTCCATATTTTGTGGAATAACTTTGTAGTTTATTCCTCTTTTTATCATGTGGCTGGGTGACCACTTGAGGCACAAGTAACTGGTTAATCATGCCTTAAGCACAATGTAGATGGGGCCAGAATTTCTCTTCCACCATTTCTCCTGTGCCTCTAACCTCTGGCAGACTAGAGACAAAGGATAGAGAAATAATGCCACACCTAAATCTGCATAGTAGTTTTATTGCTAAATCACTAGGCTAGGAATTTCAACTATAATTCAAACAGAGAAGAAGTTATAAGTTGTGACATAACTTTATTATCATTTTCATAGTGCATTAACAAAGGATACAGTAGGATGCGTTAGAAAAGGATAGGATTCTATCAAAGAGAAAGAGAGAAATATTCTTAAATTAATTTATCTGTGAAGTAACAATGTTTCAGGTTAAAATTTGTTTCAGCCCAAGAACATAACATAAGACATCAAAGGGCAAGAAAAAGTATTTATTTAAAGTTGGGTGGGGGGGAGTCATCCAATAGGATATACCAGCCCTTAAGACTGTAGAAAGAAGCCTTAGGGACCATCCTACTATATTCTCAGTTGCTTTTAAACATGAGTCACCAGGGCATGGTTAGAGGAAAGGAAATGGTCCCAAGGTAACACCTAGTAGTTAAGACAAAACAGGGATTGTAACACTGAAGAATGGATAAGGTGGGCCTTCCCTCTCTCATCAACATAGAACATATCCTAAAAAAAAAAAAGCAGGATACAAGCCACATCCTCCTGTCAGAAGGGGAGGCTGTAGAAGGAATGGGTGCTGCTGGGTCTAAAGGCAAGGAGAATATTGTCTGTGCATTTGTTTGAATTGTACCTGCAGATCTTTGAATAGGCCTGGAATCACTGGTCAGGAAGAAACTCCAGGAAAATAAATTTTGGACTCTATTCAAGAATTCATTCTTTACCCCTGTGTCCTACTAAATCATCAGTGTAGTAGGAATACGTGGGAGGAAAAAACCCTGAGAAAGGATAGTTTGACTGTAATTGTCAGGTCTTGCCAGAGGAGTAAACCTGAAACTCCAATAGGGAGACCAAAGGGAAAGCTATCTTCTTTGAGCTTTATTTCAAGAATGTTGTTAGCTTGTGCGGCAGGGCACTGTTTGTGCCTGCCACTTTTAAGGGCCTGAAGACAGCAGCCAGAAGATGCCGGATTAGGGCAGGTCTTTTGGATTAGGAGTGCCCATATAAACAGGGCATTTTGCTACTGGAAGGCCAAGCAACAACATCGCCTGGCTGCAGGGCTGCTGGCATCAACTGGAGGTAAGGGAGGAGCTGTAGGGGATGGTCAGGAGGCTCTTGGTCCTGGGCATGACCTAAAACTGCACCGTGCTGGGAATGGGTGGCCTGGTGGGGCTCTCAGTGGTGCAGGAGCCCCCAGGAAATGCCAGGCCAGTTATCACCACAGTGAAAGGTGGGTCAGGGCACCTTAACCCCAGCTCCCACAACTGGGTGGGTTACCCCCTTGTGGGGTCTGGAAGGTGGACCCCAGTGAGAGAGTGGGGCCATAGACTCAAACCTATCTTGACATCTCCCGACTGGTCCATGCTGGGGCCAGGGCCAGAAGGGTCAAAGGGCCAGGGGCCTACTGTGAAGGACTCCCAGAGCTGAGGGCCTGGGGCTCTGACTGGCCTGGAGGTGAGGCCAGGGCCCGTAGTGTCAAAGGTCCCAGGGGGGGACTACACTCATAAGGGGGAGCAGCTCAGGGAGCTATGCAGCCGGGAATGAAGGTGGAATGGGCCGTTTGAATGGAGGGATCCAGGTGGAGTTCAAAGAGCAGGATTCTGGGGCCCAGTGTGGGGCCGGCGATGTGGATTACAGCTGGATGCCATCTGTGAGGCTTGGGCTGCACTGTAGGGGAGGAACGGAGCCTCAGATAGCACCCCCTGGCATTGGGGCAAGAAATGGGCAGCCTTCCGCTTAATTAACATCAATTAATTAATTAACAACAAGGCGTGGTGGGCAAGAAGGCAGGCAGCTAGCCCAGAAACAGGTGGGCAGGCCACAGGAAAATCGGCCCCAAGAAGGCCCACTGTTACAGCTTGCTACCAGGAAGAATCAAGGTTCTTGTAAAGAAGAAAACCTGCCCTAGGGAGAACAGCATATGGTTTAAAAGGCACAGAGGCAATGTAACCTAGAACACAAAAAATACCTCTGGCATTATAATAAGATTTACAGAAGTTTAGGGCTGGAAGGGACGTCATGAGATCAAATGGAAAAGTCCTACTTTTGTATATTGCCTTCATGTACCAAAAACCACCAATATCTATTGATTCCATAAAAAATACATTCTTGCATTAGGAATAGCTTATGAACTGGACTCAGAACTGGTGTTATTGGAGGCTAAGCTCTGAAACTGTAATTTTCCCCAGACTTTTGCACAAAGCATTTTCCCCCTGGAAAAAGGTTAATATTTCAGAGGACACCGCTTATAGTGACATCTTGAAACTCTCCAATTTACTCCATTTCTTTTAGAAACTATCCTACCTCTTAAAAAATATGGATTCATATTGCACTACTTAAACCTCCCCTAAGAAAAGCTAAGTGTATATATGTTATATAGATTAGGGCCAATTTTCCATGGTCATGCTTCTGATGTAATCATATGCAACTGTAAGAAGTAGAGGTAACCATTTTTCTCATTGAATCTGATGGGCCTCTCCCTTTGTTATTAATAAATGTAAGAAACGATTCAATTTCTTTATAGAACCAGACAGCTGATATGACAGCAGGCTTTACCCAAGCCCAGACACATGTATGCACAAAGGTTTCACAAGGTAGTGTGTAGTCTGCCTCTGTGACAGAAGCAAGAGAAAAAGCAGAAAACATTAGAAAGCCAAAGATACAGCAAAGACAAGGACTGGAAAGCTGGTGGAAAGTCTCAAGACAGCTTTTGCTGCAAGTCCTAGCTAGGTGGAAAGAGGCTTGGTAAGGAACTGCCTTCTGTTCTTTGCTACCTGCTGGGTAGAGCAAAACAGAACTGTGTATACTCTTTATAAATAGGCAAGACTGTATAAAAGAAATTCATGACTCAAACATCAATTTCTCATACTTGCCACAATCTCTTAAACCCTAAATTTTGTCTAACCACATTTAGTTAAAAAAAAAGAGGTAACATTTTTATTTTGATTATGTAGTACTTGCCATTCACAGTGTGACCACACCACATCATGGCAGTAGACAATAATCCCAACACGACCAAGGCTTTTATTAGGGAAGAGATGGGTTAGGGTAGGTTTACCTGATAAGTTGTATCAATAAGGTTGGAAATCCATGTATAGTTCACAAATGTATGAAATAAAACCGCATGTTGATATATGTAATTAAGATATTACTGTAAAACTAAAATGCTTTCTGTGCAGTAATTTTATTATTTCATAATTTTAGGTTTTTTGTACACTTAGACCGTAGGATATAATTGAATGTCACTTTTTATATGATTAATCTGTATTTCTAGGAGGTAGGGAAGAGAAAGTTCAAGGACAAGGACAATAGCTGAAAGAGGAACATTATTAAAAAAAATACAGAATTGTTCTTTAAGATTTGGAACAGGCTGCAACCTTACCCAGGTCAGCCAGAGTTCTGACAAGACTGCAACAGCTCTGCTGCTTTAAAGATAGCACTTTCTACAATAATGATGGAGACTAAAACTGGCTGGATGCTATCAGAGGTCATTGTAGTGCACTCAAAGGAGCTGTGACATGTTCCTGTAGCCTTACTCATTAGAGCGGCAAAGAGCATCACAGCTATGCAGGTAAGAAAGATGATAGTGGAGAGATAGTCTACATCTTGATGGAGACATTCCACTGCAGAAAAAAAGATATATAAAAGTCTAGGGAGTTTGAGGCAGCGATCATCTTCCAGAGGTTCTGCCTCATGTGCAAGTACATTGTTAGGGTGATCAAGTGGGTGTACAACTCAGTAAGATTCAGGAATACTATATGAGCACTGCAATCCTAGAGGAAGTGGATTATGGGTCCCCATTTTAGCCTAAAGGCTACAGCAAGGTAGAGAGACTAATCTGTCCATAAATAATTAAATCCATAAAAGCTGATAATGGAGAGAATCCTCCATTTCCCATGAAAATACTAAACTAACAATATAAATGCATTGTTGTTATATTAAAAAACCCCCAGCAACTGTCAGGCAACCTTCAACAATACTCTTAAATTTCATATGAGCCTTCTTATTTACTGGAAAGGAACATGCAACTCTTTTTGCATCCTTATAAAAGATGGGGTAGCTTATTTATATTGTAACTTATTCCCTAACCACCCTTCTGAAAAAGGTAGTACAGTAAAGCTGCACTCACTAATTTTTTTTCCTGCAATTTAATTCACAGAAAATTCACTTCCTGTCCTAAGCTGTTGTGCAGTATTGATACGATCTTTAAGCACTTAGTATCGTTCACTCTCAAAGAAGAGTTCCTTTTATGTGCTGGATGGCACAAAGTGATACCTCCTAAATGCTGAGTCAACCTAAGTTCTTAACCAGGTTCTTAGTCCCAATTCTCCTCCGCAGTGCTGTCCACATACAAAAACCACTGGTTTTTGTATGTGGACAGCACTGCAGAGGAGAATTTTGCTTTAAATTTTCTGCCTGTGTGAGTGACTGGGAAACAATACACAGGCAGAAAATTTAAAGCAAAATTTTCAATAATTTGCATATTTAACACAAGAAAAATCAAATACATATAACAAATATATAAAATACAGTTGAATTACATTACTCCCCATTAATGTGTTTACCCATGGATTTCTTCCTACAAATCAAATTGCAAATACACATGGCATCCTTCCCTCTTCCTCCCGAACCATGCCCCAGTAATTAGAAATGAACTTTCTAGTTGTCTGTATTGGGCCTATATTCCGGTGCTGCCATCAACCCCACTCCTGGCAAAAGTTCTCCTTATATTCTAACACATGTTTGTGCACAGGATGACCTATAATACAAATATTATACATACTGGCATTCAACTAGGTTTGCAGGCCGTGCCATCTTGACTTCATTCACCCAAATGAACATTCAATCAGCATTTGCAACTAAACAATCTATCACCTGCTCTCATAAGGATTCATAAGTAATTGCAGAAAAAGATAAGCTGTGTCCTTTAAAATAACAATCGCTATAAATAGCCATAGTACTTAGGAGAATATATGTCCAAATATGCCAGCACCAGATCCCCAAAATTGTCAGATATCATTCATCTTGACAGTGCATGTTAGTGTGATATCACAGTCCTGGTCAAGCTCTCTCTGATGGATGCTGGACCCATGTGCCTGTAAACTTTCCTGCGTCACAAAATAGCCATACGCTATTTCTCACTCTAGGTTTTTATATACACAGTGTAGATGCAGGTTCTTTTTCTGCCACTTTCTTCTCCAAGAAGGAAGAGCCTACTTCTGAGACCTCTACAACTCCACTTGGTAGGCTCTGAGTGTAATGCTACCTGTCTCAGACTCCCCACTACCTTAAGGAAGTCTTTTTCTTTGGAAACCCAAGGCATGACTTAATATTTTAGCACCCTGGGATGTACAGTGGAACAGGGCAAATAAGAAGCAAGTGCTTACCTCCTCAGACAGGGGCTACTGTGGTTGTGGCAGTGCCACAGGCTTCCTAGGGGCTGCCATTTAGACATCCCCTCTGAATCAGTGTCCAGGGCTAGGGCTTACTATCCCCTCATCTCAACTTACACTACTGTTGGGAACACTTTGGTTTATAATTTAAAACATCAGGGATAGTAGTTGAAGCAAACAAACACAAGCTTTGCATAAAATTTCAAAACTAAGGAGACACTCTCTTGACTTTAAGTAGCACCATAGATAGATCAGGTTTAAAAAAAAAAAAAAGAAGCAATTTAACACTCGTATATGATTGTTTCCTCACCCCTCTTGCACCTTCTCTGAGATTTGGTGGGTGTCCTCTTGGATATCCAGGATCCCATTTCTGCAGTTCATGTGCTTTCTGCAATGTAGATAGTCTGTTTCTCCCACCCAGCTTGTTCAGTCTTGGCTGATCACACAGTCAAAAAGTCTCCTCTGCCTCTCACCCTGCATCTTTTATTCCCACCTCTTGCCCCAGGCTTCCTTTATCTTATTGCCTTGCCCAACCTTTGTGTTTTCAAAGGGCTGCACTATCTCTTTGGGTATGGCTACACCTTAGCAACACCCTCAAGCATACCTCACTACACACAGGCTACCATCTGACATGGAAACGGTGAAGTTGTGTTCATGCAGTTCTGCAGATGGGCTGGACAAACTTGGCATTGCTAAGTGTCACAGGATGGGGTCCTCAAGGATGGCCATGTTACCCCTAGGGCCCCTTGACCATGTCAGTTTGGCCCGATGGGCACCTTCTATTCTTGCCCACCGCGCCTTGACGTATTTGTAATATAGGGAGGCTGCCTTCACATCCTGTTGGACACGGTCCTGATGGATTTCCTTGAACCCCATGGGTCCCGGACCCCTCGTGGGGCCTGTTTCAAAATAGATGTCCTGGGACACCCCAGCCTTATGGGCTATATGCATGGCTCCAACCACTCCTTTACCACCCTCCAAGCCTCACAGATGGCATTGATGTTGTCCGGTCTGGGCCTTGCTGTGATTTGGCCCCCTTGTCCTCTGTGGGCTCTCCGCAGCCCTGTCTCTGCACCCCTCATGCCGCACTCTCTCTGGCGCTGGGGTCTGTTCCCCCCCAACTGCCATGCCGTCTCTGGCACCAGGGTCCCCACACTGTGGTGGGCCCCCAGTGAGGCCTCCTCCTTCCCCAAATAACCTCACCCAAACCACTGGTGGTATACAACAGCAAACAAAACATAAGCCCCTGGGCTATAACATAATACAAAAGATCAGGGTGTGCTCTGACCTTTTAAGAGAATCAGATTTTGTCCCTGGCACTAAGTGTTGAGTAAGCGAGGGGACATGCAGAGCTCATGGAGCCCCCTTAGCCCTAGGTGCAGCCTATCAGGCAGTTGCTGCATCACTGGGCACTTCCTCCCTGGAGGCTCCTTCTCCTCTGGCTACTAGCAGGGAACTGCCTTCCTGGCCTCAGCCCTGGGGTTTATATATGAGTCAGCCCCAGCCCCTTCTGGTTGGCCGATTGCTGGCAGGTGTGGGCCAGCTAACTTGTTCTGGCTGCCCTGGTAACCAGCAGCTGGGGCTCCCAACTGACTGCTAGGGCTCTCTCCCAGCAGTTCCAGCCCTTAAAAGGAGCAGGACACCCTAGTGCCCTGTGACACTAACAGGCCTAATTAGCATGGGCAACTGGTCCCTCCTAATACTGGGGGGGGCACCAGCGGCTGATCACCAACTGGGGGAGAAGGACCCCTCAGTTGCCGATCACCACCGCTGCTGGCAGATGAGAAGTGCCACTGGCGCTTCTCTCAGAGGGGGCACAGCCATTCTCAGGGGGTGCACATCCACCCACTATGCATTGCCAATGCTAATCAGTTTACCTGCAACACCATACAAACGCAGCTATACTTTTCCTGGTTCAGGAGGTAGCTTGTGCAGGGAACCACTGAAGACAGTAGTGTCTGGCATGGCGAGTTGGCAGTGTAGGAATGTCTTCTTCTCTTTTTCCTGGGTAAACTCCTTCATTTAAAAACCTAGTCCTCTAGAGAGAAGTTGGAGAAAACTAGTTAATACCTGGTCTAGTCACATACTGATAGTCTTTAATGACCAATTTTTTATGCACTGATGTCATCCCTCTTGCCCCACAGCACAAGGAGTACGAGATGAGAATACACTGAAAAACAGCCATAATACATTAGGGTACAAGCAATCCATAACAAACTGGAATTCATATGGTATACAAAAATTACCCAGATTGTCACAGCTGACATTCATGAACATCACTCCTTTCTCAACAAACGCCTGCACAATGGGGGAATAATATCCTTTCTAGTTGACACACTCACATGTACCTTGAGGAATAAGGCTGACAATAGGCATATATATGACACTGATGGCCCCAAAATAGCATGGCAGCCCATGCACTTAGAGCCAGCAATTATTTTGTGACCATTCTTAATCTTCAGCTCCATAGAATAACAGCAGCAATAACTGCCCTGCAAACCTGCATCACCCCAGCTCAAACAGTTAACTGGCTAAAACCAAAGGGCATTTATACATGTGCTCCTGGAGGCATGGGGGAGGGTGCTTTAATTAGCACAGGTCTGAGAACAATGCTAGTTAAAAGTGCCTGGAGCATCATATGTATCAGCATCCCCATGCTGAAAAATGGTGGCAGGGTGCTTTGAACTAAAACTTTTTGAATAAGCTTTAGTTTAAAGTGCCCCACTGCCATTTTTTAGTGCAGGGCTGCTGATACATGCGATGCTGGAGGCTGCTGGAGCACATTAATTTCCATGCTCCCTACTGTTTAATCAGTATTTGTCTGAGATATCCATCTTCTAAATAGCAATAGCAACCCATTTCTGGACTCATTTTCTTGTCCTATCACTGAAAGACCAGAGCATGGTCCTCATCACACAGCTACATAGCTCAGTGAAGATGTCCTACCTCATGAGAAAGTTCTGGAGCTACTGTTGGTCATCCCAGATCTTCCTGACAGTATAGACCTGTCTGTGCTTGTTCTCTAGAATCACCAGTCAACATAGGTGAAATCCACAACTGATAAAACTTGCATCATCTATTTCTGCACCATCATCTTGGCATTCATCTCATCATGCTGCTTCCTCAGGGAAACAAACTGCTGCCAAAATACCCTATAACATGTCTCAGGCCATGCTGTTCCTGAAATGAGAATTGTATTAATGCCAAGAAATGGAAAAAATAAATCATCATCCTAAACTGTATCCATGCCTTTTTACTTGTTTGGGGGGGGGGGGG
>NW_017729031.1:56911166-56920642 GCF_001723915.1 Gavialis gangeticus
AGACAGTCATATAAAATGTGCCAAGGCAGAGAAATTGTTGTTTACTCAGCTGGCAGGCTAACACACTTCCTTCACAGGGGCCTGAGAAGAATAGGTAATACACTGGAAAACAGTTTATAGACAGGTGGTTTAGTGCAGTACTAAAAACCTGGGATATGCCTGTAGCAATCCTTACGGAGGAGAGTGCAGTGCCAGTATGGACATACCTACATGACTTGAATATAACTTAGCAATGTGGATGTTCATCTTCATGCTTTGCTAACCCAGGTTCCAAGGCACAGATAAACTTTGTAGTGTGGACATGAAGAACATTTAAAGTTGAATTATGAATGCCCCTCTCTCGTTCCTTTAAAAAAAAAAAGGCAAAATACATAGCAGCCATTTTCCTCAAAGATCAGATCAAATTACATTCTTCTGTACATAGTACTATCAACATTTTGAACTCTCTCATCCCTTTCTTTAAGTAAAATTTTTGCTTTAAAAAAAAAGTGGCTATACTATGACTATTGCCTTTGTAAAGATTGTGCATCTCATAAAACTCATATGCTTAGTCAATGGACAGTGTTTTATACATTTCCAAAAGGCAATGTTGCCTGATGGTAAGCCATGAAAAGGATAAAACTGAAATAATAGTAACTTGTTGTTACAAAGAAATCTTCTGCGGTCATTGCTATGTCAGATGGAAAAACCTATAACACTTTAATTTTATTACATATGTAAAAAAGATACATTGATTCTCCCTCTCCAGTGCTTGAATTTAGCTTTTCACAAAGACTTTTCTAGGGAAGAGAATAGGTTTCTTTAACAGGTAAAGTACTTATTTGCTTGGCTTTCTATCCAAAAGGGGATCTTACAATGCCTGACATGCCAGTTACAATTTACAGGACTCTTGACAACATCATCTGAGAAATTACACATTTGTATAGGTCTGTTTAGAAATTGGGTTCTTAAAGTGTGACCCCCTTATCTCTAACTATAGGCTATCTGACTAGAAGCGAATACAGTTGTCATCTGGTGGGGCAGAAATTTTTAATGTCAAGAATCCAAGAGTCTCTGAAAGCTCCATAGCCTGTAGTCATGTCTGTCTAATGTGAGTGCGGTAGCTTAAGCGATCCTGGCAGAAAGGTGTATTTCTATGGTTGCACAGAGTTCTGTCAACCTATATGTAACATATATTTATCTTTCTTCATTTCAATTTTGGGAACAATAAATAATTTCTTTTCTGGTGCATAATGAAAACTTAAAGTGAGACAGATTCTTGTTGAGAATAGGCGAATGACAGTAAATAATGAAGAGATTTTCAAACCTACCAAAATGAGAACATCAATGGGGGTTTGGAGCCTCAATCCCATAGGCAGCTTTGGAAAATCTTGTCTGACCCTGAATCTTTGCAGAATCCCTTTAACATTTCAGTAGATTTTTAGGTATTCAAATATATTTTCTCCCCTTTCCTTGCTTGCCACTTCTACCAGAGTCTACAAACTTGACAAATACATTTGTTGTTTGCTTTTTTTTCAGTGATGATTAATCTTTCTATAGTTTACATTTAAGATTTGTTGTAATTGTTTATCACACTGCTAGCCACTTAATGATGTCTTTCATGAATTCCTTTCATTTTCCTGATGCTTCTGTGATCCAATCTCCGATCTATTTAAAAGAAAATGCTTTGTGTGCCATTTTGTAGTTGTGGTCATTTGGCGTTCTATTTCAGCTTCATTAATATTGATGTAGCTCGTCTCCTGGCTCATTGTCAGGAGATTCTTTTAAATTAATCTTCAGCATTTGCTGTGATTTGTTTCTGCTCTGTGCTTCATCCCCGAGTCCAGCTTTTCTCTAGTTAATTTTGTTTTCTTTATTTTCATGCACTTGCTATGACTGTTCTCCTACTTGTACTGCTATGGTGTGTCAGTCGTTTATGGGATCCCTGTTTCGTCTCTGCCTTTTACTGTGATTTTCCATCATTATGGACCTCTTGAATAAAAATGTAGCCCTTGTTTCTGACAAAGTCCATGTTCCTTTTCTTTTCTCTGTGTGATTTTCCATCATTATGGTTCTTAAATTTCTTGAATAATGAAATATACTATGAACAAATGGATGGAGCAGTAATGGCTTCATCAGTGTTTTCTCAAATGTATCTGCAGCTTTTAGAGCATACAGTGTCACAGCAGAGCCTGTCCCATGTTTGTAAAGCATGATTTTTTTAAAGAAATATTTTGTAGTCTATTGATGACTATGCTATCATCCATTAATAATTCACATTTTTGCTTAGAATGTCTACTTCATAGGATACTAGTTCCAAAACGCTATTCAACTTAAAGAATAAGAATTAGCTCTGAACATCTTTGAACAAAAAGGTGAAAAATATAATCACTTTGTAATGTTTACAAAGAAATCTAATATTTTATGGAAATACCTTGTTAGAATTGTCGGCACTTGGAACTATTCATTGATTTCAAAAGCTATTTAAAAAATTGAGATCAAGACAGAACTGTTCTAATTTGAGGCTCTGTAACTGAATGAATGGGTAATTATACTGAATATTTAGCTCTCTCTCAAGTTATTTTTTTCTCTCTGGAAACAGGCAGGTAAAACTGTAAGTTATAAAAGAACAGTGTTACAGTTAAACATAATTAGTTACATCAAATTCATATCAAAGATTTAATGGAAACCAATAAATGAAGACCCGGGTCTGAAAAATGTCCACTCACTGTTGCAAACAATAACTTTAAAAAATCTAAAATTAATAAATAAGAATTATTTATTAGAAGCATATTTTAAAAAACTATTAACAATAAGCCGTATGATGTTAGCTGAACCTCATGCGGAAATACTGCATTATGCTATCAGCCATGTATGAAGACTGGGGTTAGGATATGGCAAAATGTCAACAATTAGTTAATTTTTGTCCTCATTCTGTTGGTAAATTTTGTCTTAATTTATTTTGTCCTTTCACATGATGTCCTCCAGTACCAGATTTTGCATTTGGATGAAGGGTCTATCACAAAAATGCTTAAAATACAGTCAGAAATCCAAGGAGGCTTAAATAATTTTTTATAAAAGTATTTATAATATGGGCCGTAATGAAAGCCAGAGCATTTTTCCACTGAAATCTATGAGTCTTCTTTTAACTTCAGTAAGAGAATGATCAGGCTCCAAATGCACAATTGCCTCATTGTAATTATAAATCACACTCTCTTTACTCAGACAACAAAATCTTATTTCTATGTCCTGTTTTTGAAGTCATAAGATGCCTCCACCTAAGATCCCACATTTTTGCATCTCAATTACCTTGCAAGCCCTAGAACATTCCTGTCAATTCCCTTCCTAGGAGTCAAAAAGCATGTTCTTAAGATCTGCCCAATGGCTCTAATGGTGCATCAGAGATTAAAAGCTTGTGTACTCTTTCTGTTATACCTCCCAATTCCTGGTTAGTCTTATATAATTACCTGACCCAAACATCTTCATTTTTCCCATTTCTGTGTATACCTTGAAGCTTAACTCTGTTTAGGTGTTTATTTTAAACTTTCTAGGCTTGACCAGAGGTATCAAGTTGTTTCATTTAAAATTTGAAGTCGCTGCCTCAAGTTTACCTCCCAGCTGCTTTCAATAGGTCAGGGGTAGATAACGTTTTTTGACCGGAGTGCTGAAAAAACCACAACGTCTACCTTGGAAAGTGCCGGAGTGACGACATGGCAGAAGAACAATTTGGGAGGTGGGGGGGCGGTACATGGCAGGATGCGCTGTATATTAGTATATTTAATAATCATAAATATTGCCTTTGTTGTTGGGCCTCAGGCCCCTCCCCCACTGTCCGCTCTGAGTCACGTGTGCACCTGCTGGTATGGAGCTAATGCCAGAGCCTGGAGCAGATGTTTGCAGCCTCCTGGCTGCAACCAGCCCAGGCTCTGGGTAGCTGCTGCCAGCCACAGAGCCCGGTCTGCTTGCAGCAGGGCTTGCAGCTGCCCAGCCGCCTGCTGGGAGCAGCCCAGGCTTTGTGGCTGGCAGCAGCTGCCTAGAGCCCAGGCCGGTGGTGGTGTGCCGAGCAAAATGGCCTTGCATGCCGTGTTGGGCACACGTGCTGGGGGTTGCTGCAATAGGTTGTGCACCCTGAAATTTATCTTGTTGTGAAGTAGTTTGGAGTTTTGATTTGTGGATGCTTCAGTGATCCATCCTGTTAGTACTGACTGACACTTAACTAAATATTAACTACTGCTAACAGCACTGTGGCACCTCTGTGGGGGGCTGCCATCCCAGCACCTGGTGACCCCCTTTCCTCTCCCCACCATGTGTTCTGACCTGCCTGCCGGCTCTTTCCCAGTCCCACCTCACCTCCAGTCTCTTGCCTGTTACAACTTTGATGTTATTTTGCTTGTTGTTGAGGAGGCAGTCCCTGGGGCCAGAAGTAGACACACTGGTCATCTTGCTTGCCCAGCCAGGCCAGCCCCCAACCTAGGGGGTATGTTCTTCCTCCAGTGCTTCTCCTTTAAGGGAGTGTTCCCACAGGCTTCTGAGCACCTGTTGGGGCTTCAGTTGTTGCAGCCTTTGACCCCTTTTTCCTGTGGCTGCACCCTCAGCCTTTGTCAGCTGTTGGAAATTTCAGCTCCCAGGTATCGGCCCTGCCTTGGCAGCAGCCCCTCCTGAAGCTCTAGTCCCACCATGCCAGCCTTAGCCTCTCTGGCTTGGGGCTAGTTTCTGGCACTGATAGCAGGGGAGTGCCACCCAGGCACCCCTGTTTATGGCCTCTTCTGCCCCTGTAGCCAGAACTCTGGTCTCAGTTTCAAAACAGAACAAAAACACAACCCAGCTATTCACAAAATTAATAGTCTTCCTACCTCAGGGTAAATGGTGCCCACAGGCCCTACCTGTATCAGAGCCAACTCACCCCAGCTCCCCTGAGTGGCTTGGGCATCTGCCTGCCCATCTCCAGTAGCCCTTTTCTCCAAGGAACTCCCCTCCCTGCTGCAAGTAGAGGCTGTCCCTTGTATGGTCAGAAAATGGTCTTACATCCCCCAGCCCAGCCTCCTTCCCACCATGTGACCAGGTCTTCTGCAACCAGAGACCAAGTGCAGCTAATTGCGCCATTATCCACCTGGCATTTTTTAGTCATTGGCTTAGTCCACTAGGCCGCTACTCCTTGCTGCCCTTCCTGACCTGGGTTTCCTATCTTCTAGTAACAGAGGCAGGGGTCCCCTGTTACAAGTACTTGTACCTTTTTGCTGCTTCCTGCTAGATTCCCTGATGTGCAAACATGGTACATCTGTAGGCGTGGAAACACAACAAGTTTACTTAAGTCAGTTTACTCAAACACGAGTAAAAGCAGAGCAGACACGAGGCATGGCCAGTATAAACCCAGTATATAAACTCCACTCTGGGGAAAAGTTACCCTTCAGAAAATGAGTAAGTACACATTGTATGAGTTACACCAGCTTACTGGTGGTGGTCCATATCTCCAGGCAATTTCATACTACAGTCCTTTGCTCTATGCAAATCTATTTCCCTGCCACCTGGTGACTATGAGCTGTAATGATGCTATCTTGGAAGCGAGAGTTGTGTGTCTACTCCTCACCATGGAGTAAATTTACTACAGAGCTAAGATATAGGATAAATCACTCCATAGTAATCATGCTATTTATCTATGTCCAATGATGGCTACTTAGCTGCACCACTGACTGAGCTGTAGCATCTACCTAGGCAAGATCAGTTATTTATTATAGCACTATGATAAGTAGATGGAGCTCACGGCCCTTGCAGTGCTGCAGAAGATCCTAAAAAGTAGGGTTGGGGGAAAAAAAAAATCTCACAAGGCCGTCTAGTCCAACTCCCCTGCTCAAGGTAGGATCATCCCTGACTAGACCGTCCTAGCAAAGTGCCTGTTCAACCTACTGTTAAAATTTCCAAGGATGGAGAGTTCACAATTTCTTTAGGTACCTGCTCCAATGCTTGGCCACGCTCAGTCAGGAAGTTTCTCCCAATCTCCAACTTAAATTTCCTTTGCTTGAGGCCGTTGCTTCTACTCCTGTCCCCCACAGCTACAGAGAAAAGCCTATCTCCATTCTCTCCATAGCCTTCAGGTATTTGAAGACTGTTATCAAATCCCCCATCCGTTCTCTTATCCAAACTAAATAACCTTAGTTGTTTCAAGCTTTCCTCATAAGTCTTTCTCCTAAGGCCTTTAATCATTTTTGTTGCACTGCACTGAACTCTTTCCAATCTTTTTACATTCTTCTTGAAGTTGTGGGGCCGAAAAATGGACACAGTACTCAAGGTGAGGTTTCACTAGTGCCAAACAGAGCAGAAGAATCACTTATCTTGATTTGCAAGTGACATTTCTATCAACGCAAACCAGTATTGGCTTTTCTGGCAACAAGAGCACACTGCTGGCTCATATTCATCTTATGGTCTACTGTAATCCCCCAAATCCTTCTCTGCAGTACTGCAGCCTAGCCACTCGTTTCCCTGGTCTGTATTTGTGCATGCAATTTTTCTGTCCCAAGTGCAAGACTTTGTACTTCTTCTTGTTGAATCTCATCTGATTAATTTCAGACCATTTTTTCCAATCTATCCTGGTTATTCTGGAACCTAGACCTGCCCTGCAGAGGGTCTGCAACTTCACCCAACTTGGTATCACCTGCAAGTTTGCTAAGCATGAACTCAATCCCATCATCCAAATAATTAATTAAGGTGCTGAACAATATTGGAATCTGGACAGATCCCTGGAGAACTTAACTTGATACCTCCTCCCATTTAGACATTCAAGCACTGATGACTACTTGTTGAGCCATCATGATCCAACCAGTTATGTATCCACCTTACAGTACTTTAATCTAGTCTGTATTTCCTTTGCTCATTAATGAGAATGTCATAGGAGACAGTGTCAAAGATCTGCTAAAATCCAAAGACATCACATTCACTGTTCTCCCTCTGTCCACAGAACCTGTCACCTTATCACAGAAGGAAATCAGGTTGGTCAGGCACGATTTGTTTGTAGTGAATCCATGCTAGTGAATCCTGATCACTTTGTTCTCTTTGAGGTGCTTCACAATAAATTCCTTAAGCATCTGCTCCATAATCTTTCCAGGTGTTGAGTTCAGACTGACTAGTGTATAATTCCCTGTCTTTTCTTTCTTCCTTTTCTTAAAGATGGACACTATATTTGCCCTTTTCTAATCTACCAGAACCTCACCTGAACTCCATGAGTTCTCAAAGAGGATAGCAAATGGCTCTAAAATTACCTCAGCCAATTGCTTCAGCACCCTAGGGTGCATACCATCTAGCTCTGCCAACTTGAAGGCATTTAAATTACTCATAATCTGGTAGCTGCCTGAAGTGAAGACTGAAGTAAAAAAAGGCTAAATAATTCGGCCTTCTCTGCATCATCTTTAACTAAATTGTCTTCTGCATTCTTTAGGGTACACTTGGCTTCTTTGGTCTACCTCCTACTTTTGACATGCTTGTAGAATTTCTTTTTATTGACTTTTATATCCCTTTCCAGTTTCATCTCAAATGTTGCTTGGCCTTCTTAAGTGAAGGAAGGGTAAAGAAAAAACGTTTCTGGGCAAACTCCTTAGCAAACTTCTCACTAAAACTCCCATTCAAACTCCCCTGTTTCCTGACCTTTTCGCTGGTCCTGTGGAGGGTGTACCTGAGAATAGTAGACTGTTGTAAATCCATCAAGAAGCAGGATTCCAGGCCAACAGATTTAAGATACTCCTGCTTGTTTTTTCTCTGTTTGACCGGTAGCATGGTCAAAGACCTTCTGAAAACAGTTACAGTAGAAACCTTTGTGTTTATAAGCTATCTGTCTACATCTGTCTATGCCTATTGCCTTAGTTTCTCATGGTTGCATTAGCTAACTCGCCAGCTAAACTGAAACATCTTACCCTGACAGAGATACTTAATATCCAACAACAGAAATCTGAACAAAGACAAATTCTCCATCTCTATTCTTTGCGTTCTGATAGGGAGTCATTATCCCTAATTCTACATATTTCCAGCCTCAGGATCTTGATGACCAAATGGGTATCTGGATCAGTCCGAAACTCTTCATGGTTCTCTTCTTCCAAGAATCTTCTTTTGTCCTAGTATAATCCATTCCCCTCTTCTTGGGATTACCCCTCAAGTTCTCCAGCCAAATGACACTACAGGGGCACTATATCCAGTCAGCTGACTGTCTGGCTGACATAGGAATCTAGGACTGAATAGGACCTCCTGGGCTCTTGTGGCTGTTGAAATTAATAGCCGTCAAATGATTGTTAATCACAGAATCCCCCTGACACACAAGGAACTCCCACCCATGAGAAACAATATCCAAAACACCAAGAATGCCCCATTCAGGAAGATGACAGCAAGCTTTTTTTCCGAATTATTACACAGACCCTTCCTAGTTAGTAGCTCCCAAGTTCTTTCACAGGTCTTTTAACCACAGAATTGGTCCTTCACATCTTCTTAGCTCTGGGGAACTGAGCTTCTTAAATGAAGCCTTTCTCCTCAATATTTCTTATTTAGAGACCTCAGACTCCCACCAGCTCAAAAACAACACTATCCAAATTTCCAGTCACACTGAACAATCAGCAATGCTGGTCCTGGAGTTCATATCTATTAGGAAACATGCCTTTATTGCACCCTCACAGAGGGCCTCTGGACAGGGAATGAAGGATTAGATCTTGATTTGATAGAAGCTAACCACTTAACCATTCACCAAAAAAAGATAGTATTAGTTTGCTGTATTCATAGGGTGTGCTTATTTGTTCTCTATAGTACATCTACACTACAACAGCACTGTGCTCCCAAGCATGCTTCACCAACCTGCCCTCACTCCCATGTTCTCAACCTGGAAATACAGTGTGAAAGTAGTGGTGAGGCTGCTTTCAGTCTCCAGCTGGCACATGATGTCACTAAAATGTAAATATACCTTATGGGGAGGCTCTTATAAGTCACAACTCTTCCGGTATGATTCTTTAGCTTCTAGGTAAGCTCAAGAAAGATGTGTGTTAAAAAATTCTAATAAACCAATATGGGCCTTATCTTTTATGGTTATTGTCATCCTTCTTCTGGATGGATTATGTTGGATTTTTTACATCTGGCTGAGTCTGGCTTTGGGTCATCAGTTAGAACCAGGGATCGTTTTTATGGCAGGGCTATTCACTTGCTGGCCTTTGGGGCTCCTGAGGGGTTAAACTGAGGCCCAGAGGCTCCTGGCCCAGATGCTACTCCTCACTTTGCTTTTTGCTGCTGCCAGAGTCTCCAGGTTCCTCCTCTATTTCCTCCAGGTTGTGCTGCCAGGGGGCGGCTAAGCAGTGCAACCTATGGGGCTGAGGGAGGGTGAGTTTCATAGTTTCATAGTTTCTAGGGTCGGAAGGGACCTGAGCAGATCATCTAGTCCGACCCCCTGCCATGGCAGGAAAGAGTACTGGGGTCAAACGACCCCAGCAAGGTGTTCATCTAACCTCCTCTTAAAAACCCCCAGGGTAGGAGCC
>NW_017729031.1:56921130-56930933 GCF_001723915.1 Gavialis gangeticus
CAGGGGTCTTGCAATGACCTCGGCCAATTTCTTTAGAACTCTAGGGTGGAGATCATCCGGACCGGCTGACTTGAAAACATCCAGCCCCTCCAGAAACTCCCTAACTAAATCCTCACTAACCCTTGGCCCAGGTGTGCCTCCCCCGAGGCCCGAGGGGGGCCCAGCAGGGAGGTGGCTGTTGTGGTCCCTACTCAGGAAGACGGAGGCGAAGAAATCGTTAAACATGTTAGCTTTGCCATGTGGTGTGACGACCAAGTTTCCCAACACGTCCTGCAAGGGCCCCACATTACCCGGGACCTTCTTTTTACCCCTTATGTATTTAAAAAAGGACTTCTTATTGTCCTTAATCTGGGAAGCTAGTTTGGTACCAGGGACTTCAGTGGAGGGGGAAGCTCTCCTTTGCCTGTGCTGCAGTCAGCCATCACAGACTCCAGCAGACAGGCCTTTCCCTGTGCTGTGCCATAGCTGGGTGGCAAGGAGGAGAGGCAGAGGCAAATGGATCCTGAGGCTCTGCTACCTCAGACCCAAGCTGGGTCCTCTACCAGAAAACATTGCCAACCCCTGTTCTAGATGGATTGGTAAATAGTCTATTCCCAGGATTCTCAACCAGGGTGCCAGGGCACCTTGGGGTGCCCTGAGATCCAGTAAGTAGGAAGAGATAAGCAAAATGTGAGGAGACAAGCAAATAAAGGTAGGTTCAGGCTTAAGGTGTGAGGACATAATCAAAGAAGGGCAGGCTCAGGCTCTCCCTGCCTAGCTGCTCCCCTGCTCCTCCATCTGCAAGGAGATAAGCACTGTAATAAATTTGTTTTTGAAATGGCCCATGTAACAGCCTGTGGATGGCTGTGATGACCCTAGGGCTCCGTGACCATGCTTGCTCCATCCTGCGGTTGCCTTCTAATCTCATCTGCCATGTCTTGTTGGTTGAAATAATAAGTGCAGGAGGCTGTCCACAAGTCTGTGTAGTTATGGTCCTGCTGAACACCACTAGATGCTGCTAATTTTGGGTCCCTTGCCAGGTCTTGCTCAAAGTTGGCACCTCCCGAGACACCCTAAGCTTTGTGGGTTAGATGTGTGGCTCTAAGACCTCCCCTTTACTACACCCCATGCCTCGCAGGTGGTATTTAAACATTGTCCCTTGTCATGAGGCCTCAATTTAGCTCAGCCTCCTATCATCACTAGGCCCTGGGCCCTTGTAGCAGTACCCACTCCAGCACTAGGGCTGTGTGAAACGGCCATGTTTCGATTTGGTTTCAGATTCGGCCATTTCGGAGGACAGTGATTTGTTTCTATGTTTCAGATCACTATTTGGTTTTGTTTCAGCTGAATCTGTTTTGGAGATTCAGCTCCGCCAAATCTCCTCCAAATCTGTTTCGAACAGGCTGCAAGGGAAGCTTTGCACTGCCCTACCCAGCCAGGCAGGGCTTGGGGCCAGGGGTTGCAGGGCCCCAGTGGGGAACAGGACAGGGCTGTGGGTGGCTCATCTGGGGAAGGGGGAAGTCTGCTGCCCTCCATGCAGGTAAGGAGCATGCATCTCTGATCCCCATCATGCCATCCCTGTAGTAATGCCCTCTCCGACGCTGGGGTCTCTACACCCCCCGTAGCAGCACCCTCTCCAGTGCTGGGGTCTCTACATGGTAGTGTGCCCCAGTGAGGCTGCCTCCTCCACAGTTAGCCTCATCCTAGTCCACCGGTATACAAACAACAACAAAAATATGAGCCCCTGGGCTATAACATGATACAAACGGTGCAGGGTGTGCTCTGTCTCTTTAAAAGAGACAAACTTCTCCCTGAGCATTGAGTGTCTCACAGCCACGGGTACCTCCTGGAGTCCCATGAGTCCTGTAAGCAGCAGATCAGGCAGCCACAGTGTCTCTGAGCAGTTCTTCTCTGCAAGAGTTCCTTCCCCTGGCTGCTGCTGGGGAACTAACCCCTGCTAGCTGCAGCCCTGGAGCTTATATGTGCCCAGAGCCCTGCCTCCTTCTGGTCACCTGACCAGGCGCAGCTAGCCAGGTGCCAGCTAATTCCTTCATTAGCCTGCTGCCCTGGCAACCTGCAGCTGTGGAGCTCTGCCTAGCCCCCAGGGCTCTCTAGCTAAGCTGCCACTGCACTTAAAGGAGCAGGCACACCTCAGTACCCTGCGACAGGGTACTACTCAGTTCATAAAAGTTATGTAGGGGTCTCAGGTCTGACAAGGGGTGCCTTGAATCTAAAAAGGTTGAAAACCATTGGTCTATTCCAGCTGGATCATAATTGACAAGTGACCCAAAATGAGCTTCCAGTGCAATGTTTTAACTAAAAAAGACTGATGTAATCCTTGGGTGTATAAAGATAGGACTTATGAATCAGAATAGGGATAAATGAATTGTTGTCAGTAGATAGTATTGGCGAGATAAGTACTTTAATACTACATACAGTTCTGGTGTGCAGATTTAAAAAAAGAGGGTGTTGCAAAATTGTAGAAAATGAAAGAGTTCCATGAAAAGGATTTGAAGGAAATCAAGAAAAATACTGGAGAAAGTACCCTATAATGAGACGGACTAATCTATTTAGATCCTCGAAAAGAAGATTATGAGGTCACCTTTTTTTAGAGTCTAAAAGCAAATGACTATTGTGAAAATATCAGTCTTAACCTCTTTATTCTATCAGATAAAATCATAACAAGAACCAGATGGAAGTTACACAGATTCAAATTACAATTTTTTTTAAGTGAAGATGATTGATTAACTATTGAAACCAGCTACCAAAGAATGGTAGATTTTCTCTGTCTTGATGTCTTCTGTTAAAACTGAATGCCTGATTGAACAGTTCAGTATAGCCACACACAAGTTAGAGGGCACTGCAGTACAATAGTAACTGAGTGAAATGTAATAGTCTATGGTCATACTAGATGATCTAATGGTCCCTTATGACTTGAAAATCTATGAAAGTTTAGCATGTTTTTCATGGGATCCTGAACATAATTAAATGAACAACCTGCATTAGCTGCCAGTAAGCTCAAAAGTTTTCTTTTATATCAAATCAGCTACTCACCAACAACTTCTGCTCATTATCTGTGAACAAATCCTGTCAACAATTTTGATGCTGTTGAATCTTCCAATATCTAAGAGTATAATTGTTCCAGGTCATCTTTATGGAAAACCAACTTTGTAGTTTTCATTGAACTAAATACCAGTAACAACATTAGTTTTAGAGGGTTGCATTAATGTATTTAGTCATTTTTAGTTTACTATCAGATATTGAGTTTACAGTTAGAAGTCCATGCTGAGGAAGACAGTTCTACCTATATTAAGAGAACTGAACTACAGACAAATGCATATTGACTACATGGTCCTTCCAAGGAAAATTTGTTAAGCATTCTGGCTTGCTTGCATTTGCTAACTTCTAATTAAAAATGTTAACCCTCTTTGAAATCAGCAATAAGCCAAAGTTTGATGACTCATGGACTGTTTCCATTAGCAGGAGAAATTAATTACAGAGGCTGCTGGGATCCCATATCTGGTGATGAAGGCATTCAGTAGAGCCTCTGCTACTGTCACAGCTTGTTGATTATTAACTAGCTAAGCCTCAAAATACTCTATAGCTACTGGCAAATATTAATTGCCAACCTCTATCTCAGGAAGTGGCCCAAGCATGTCAATTGTAAGCTTCTCTGGTACCCAGAGAAGATACTGCTGTACACATGCTCTCCCTTTGTTAAAGGAAACATTACATTTTCTGAACCAATCTTCTTAACTTGGCTAAGTTTTTTACAACCTCAAAATGTCCAACAGGTTTAAAATCATGAGAAACTCAGGAGATTCTTTTTCAGTGTATAGGGTATAACCAACTAATAGTACCTGTGCTTGTTACCTGATTGTTTTTCATCATCTCGTATACAAAATTTTATCTTTAATCTCCAGATTTTCCAACTGTAACCAAAAATGTTTATTCTGGTATTCTGAAGTGATACTTCAGGGTGGTTGCATTGGTTGTATTTACCAATAGATTTTTCAGTCACATGCTATTCTGATAGCAGTGCCTCCTCAAAGGAACATTTTAGTTGCTCTGGAGACTATTTCTATATCTCTACATTCACTCTTTCAGTAGATAAGCCAGGATAATTTGCCTCTCTGCAAGTTATAGGAAGAAATGAAACAGACATCTCTTTCTAACCCACTAATTTCTTTGACCAACCAAATCTTTGTTCTTTCCTTATACTGGTGTTTGCAATTAGCCTCACAACTAAATCCTCTGGACAAACCATTTCCATGACTATGCTTTTATCCAGACCCATTTGTGACTTTAAAATACTTGTTCTTCAGTTTTTCCAAATACCTGGCAAGCTGTCCCTCAGGTTTCCTGAATTTAACGGACCACTGCATGGTCATATTTTACTATAAAACTTCCTCCTATATAAATAATAGTGAAAATAATCTATAGACATGCCTTTTTGGCAATGCAATAATTTATCTCCAGAGACCTTACATTTTTGATTTAGTAGGCCAAACTCATCTCAAGCCCTTTGTTTTCCTTGTGCTGATACTGCCCTCAGATTGAAAGCAATAACATATATGCCCAAATGGGATTTTGAAACAAACAGATCAAGACAGGAGCAGGCAGTCTTTTTCAACTCTAAAAATAGTAAATCATACTCTGCTGACCATTGAAATTATTTGTTTTTCACCTAGCATACACAGTGGTTTTGCAATATCGGCAAACCTAAAAATAAACCTTCTCCTGTAAAATGCTATAAAATCCTATAAAATGCTATGAGTGCCTGAAGAGATGGCTAGTTCTGAAATTTTTAATTTTTTGTTAATCAGCAAAAATGCCCTCCCCAGCATGTCTCAAGATAAAATTACTACACATTTAAACAGCTCACATTTCTCTGGTTCAGTTTCAGAGTGTCATTCTTAAATTTATCAGCTCTTGTTCAAGTTTGTCTGTATACCAGGATGTAATCTAGGTATAGCAAACAGACTGTGCTGTGCCATGTAAAAACCTCTCCATACATCTTTCAAATGTGTCAGATGTTTGCACAAGCCAAAAACCACCACTTTGAATTTCTTCAGACCTTGTCCTGCTCTATCCTTTTCTATACTTTCTATACCTTCTATCCTTTGACTCCACTTGTACTTACCAGTACCCAGGAGTTTCCTTGGTATGGAAAACAAGACTGAACAAGCATCTAGCCATCTATTCATGCTAATGAATAAGAATTGTTTAAAGTTATTCTGTTTAGTTTTCTGTAATCTACAGAGAAGTTGTTCCAGGTATTTTTTTTACAACCAGAACTATAGAACAGTTCCAGTGACCAGCTGAAGGCTCAAATTATACCTTCCTGATACATTCCATCAATAATGCATAAATCCTCCTTCTCTGTTAAAATGTTAAGTATCTGTTTAATGGCCTGTTTCCCCCCAATATTATTCTTGTGCTAACCCATGCAGTACAACCTATACCTTCACTGATCTGAGAGAACAGCTCCCAACTGCTAACTAGAAAGTCTCTCAGACCATTCTGCTATTCTTCATTGGAGCTGACCAATTATCTCTGCAGTAAACATCTCAGTGTCTACATGTGCACCTCTGTTAGGGTGTAGGAAACTAATAAACTCCTCAGTAAGTACTACCCCGCTTCAGAGCTTTTTTTCATGTGCAGCAATGCATTGTAGACATTGGCCCGGCCAGCTGGGACACAAGGGTGCTTTAGTGCAGGGGGTTGCCTGCCAGCTAGCCCCACACTGAAATACTCTTGTGCCCCAGGCAGGCCCTCTGTGGCACACTGAGCCTGGCTGGAGCAGCCCCAGGCTGGCAGGCTGACCCCCGGGGTCCCCTGACAGCCACGGATGCTCTAACCAGACTTTATGTGCTGTACATGAATAAACTCCAGAGCTGATTGCTCCAGAGTTAATTGCTCCCTGGCTCATTCAAATGGCACACCCAGGAGCAAAACACTCTGGAGCACTCAGTTCTGGAGTTTATTCATGTGCAATAATTGCATGTGTAGACACACCCATGTAAGTGCAACACTGTACCAAAACCAGGTCAACAGAAGTTCTTGAGGTCATCTTAACCTGACCCCCAGTTCCTATAGTTAATGTATAAGAACCATTGATTCATATTTTGCAGCCACTGTTCACTTTTGATGATTGTGAGAAACATTCTGCAAATGAAGAGAGACACATTTTTCCTTCAAGTTCATAAGAACTTTAGTAGCTATGTGTAACCCGGGCAGCAGAGCTGCCCCCCAGCTGCAGCCAGCAGTGGATCCCTGGGATCCCTGCCTAGTAGCCCCCAATTCCTAAAGTATGGAAAGTCTCCCTACAGAAGGACACCTGGAGCCTCAAAACCTTCAATCAGACAATACTCATTACTTAACTATATACAATTTATTTACATAGGGAGAAAAGGGGAGGTATAAAAGACCATAAGGATCAATATATACACCAACAAAGATACTGATAACTATTACATACTATTATATATATACTACAGCAGTGTGAAACTCCAGACAGCCTCTTCTGGAAATTTGGGAGCAGTCTTTGGGGAGGGCGGTCGGTGAAAACCCCTTACACTCGATCCCTCAGGTTGGTTCCTAGATGAGTTTTGCCCTGTGTTGCTTGTAGTGACGTTGTATAACTCCTGTGGATGAATGTCACACTGGTCTTGAATGCAAGTGACAACCAGCCTTTTACAGACACTCTCCACCCCCCTGGGAGAGGCAGCAAAGTTCTACCTCGCTCACAGTCATAGATCCTCCCTGGATCAGTCCCTTACCAGTCACACCCGCCTGCAGGGTGGGTGGAGCCAACTTCCTTTGGCCAGAACCTGGCTCCTCCCCCTCAGCAGGGGCTCTGACAAGTACTGTGCAGCTTACTACCTGGCTCCTGCACCCTGGGGAGGGGCTTATGACCCATTCCACAGCTTGGTGAAAACTCACAATTTTGCAATCCCTGCCTGTAATATCTTTCTCCAGTGCTCAGAGTTCAACCGGGCACTCTTCCCTGCATGGGAGGGGTGACTTTGCCCACCTCCCCCTCATGGGCAGGCTGTGAGCACAGAGGGAAGGCTCCTCTGGGACTACAATTCCCTCCCCTATAACACACAAAGGATAGGTGTCGTCTCGCTCTGTCTCCTGAAACCTGCTGGCCCTCAGAGCAGTGCGTCAGTCTGTGCCATCCCTCTCTCACTCCAACCTCATCCCGCTGATTTCAGGCTCTTCTGGGGGTCATTTGACTACCCCGCTGGGCCAGGTCACCTCCGCTCTTCACCGCCCACATGCTTCTCCTCCCCCTGGCTGCAGCTCTGCCTTTTTTTTATCCCCTCAGGGGGCCATGCCCCCAGATAGCAGCTCATCCAATCAGGAGTTTAGAGAAAATTCTCCAAACACCTAGAGCCATATCAGTGGATCATGGCTAGTCCAATCAGAAGTTCAGGTTGAATGGTCCAATCATGCCAAACTTTCCTTGTTGCAACAGGTTGAAGCATAAGCCCAACCGGCCAGAGACCAGGCAGTAAGAGAGCCTGATCTAACTCTGTTACATGAGGATCTCAACACACAACACAGTTACTGTGGAATAATTTACCTCAATTTTTGTTCCATAGCAAGGACCAGGCACACAACTAACAATCCCTAGCAATCAGCAATAAGTATTATTGCAATCCCTAGCCAGTAAATGATGGGGAGATGGTTTGCATTGAGCAAAGGGCTATCCCAAACTTAAGTTAACCATAGAAGTGGACACATCATTGGCACATAAGTATAAGTTACATCAGTGTGGAGTTACTCCTAACTTTCCAGTAGATAATTTTATGCTGAAAAAAGGTATTACAGTGGTAGGCTGTATAATATGTGTCTGTTTCACTCTGCAGTAAAGACATTGTGCATCTGTATCCTAAGATTTTCCCAGGACCCTGGATCTCAAAAGAAAATCTGTCCTTTTCAAGAAACGTCCAAGAAACGTCCTCTTGTGAAGCCTCCAGCCATATTAGATCTCATTTTAGTTCCATTTAAATAGTTGCCAGCTCTAGTTTTAGGTCTTTTTTTAAACATATGGCCATCTTTTTTTTTCTGAGCACCTCCATTTTTTGTTCCAACTTGATTCAAAAGTTCTGTCCTGGAAAAGTGAATCTTACTTGTGGCATCACCCAGTTAGCCAAAGTTCAGTGTCTTATTGATTGTTTATGTTAGGAAAATAAACTGATGATGGAGTCAGTTATTTTTTATCTAAGTCTGCTTATTTGTAAAGAATATACAAAGTTATATTTCCTTGAAAATAGGAGAAATAAAAAAGGAGATCGTTTCTTTGCCTGTGGTTCCAAACCCAGACAATACTCAACACAAATACTTGATTTTTTAGGCCTGTTTTACTCCCCGACCTTATTCTGGCTGTGTTTGGTTCTTTCTTGCTGCCTTATCCCTCAGCTTCTCTGGTTTTTCTCTGTTTCTCTCACAGACACACAAACCTCCACAAAACAATGGCCAGCAAAATGCCTCCATCCGCAGGTGCCTTGAAAGTGCCTTTGTGTTAAGCATAGCTGCATGCCGGGATTTGGAGTGAAGGCTGCTATTCTTATCTCATTCCAGAAAGGAGCTGAACTGTTCCTTACAATAGTCTTCAAAAAGTCTGCTTGTTCATTGTGTTTACACAGCAAAGGAATCCAAACTCCTCTGTCCTCAGAGTATTTTTACCTTCAGGGCAAATTTTCACTTGGCCAGATTTTAGCGAATTTGGTTTCTATGGATGTATTATTTTACGTGCTGCTGAATGGTTAGGCCTATTTTCTGGAAGGCATTCTCTCCTTTCTGTTTAAAACATGAAAACAAACAAAAACCTTGAAAAAGCATAAAAGCACCTTGATCCTTCCTGGATTTTCCATAATCATTTTAAGCAGCCTTTGGATCACCTGCTGTATGGGGATGAGAGTTCTGACGGTATCTTTAAAGAAGAAAATATAAGTTACAAGGTGATATCTCCAGAGCAAGTGCACCACAAATTAAGTTTCTTGCTCATCATCCCACAGCTGAGGTTTGCTATTTTTAGGTAATTGATTATATATTCTGAGTTTGTCCTCTAGTCAGTGTCCACTCCTCATCTGGAAAGTTAACCCCTTTAGAAGGAAGAGAGACAGGGGCGATGCGTAGGGGGTGTACACAGGTGTAGACGCACCCCCTCAGCATGATGGTGCCCCCCCTACAAAAAGGCGCTGCCGCTGTGTGGGTGGTCACCGACCTCTGGTCGGTGCTCACCACCCCCGCCACCGCCACCACCACTGCCACCACCAGCACCCATGGCATCTGCAGGAACTCCGTGCTTACCGCCACCATGCTCCTGCTGCCGTGGGCACGCATCGTTCATGAAGAGACAGCATGTTTATGTTATACATTTATACAATGAAAGGCCCCATGGTCACACTTGCTTCCCATTCTTGAAAGGAATTACAGTAGCTGGAATGCTCTGGACTCCTGAAATAGCTGAGAGTGAAGAGCTTGACTTGTCCTATGAATATCTCATAAAGTCAAAACTCTTAAGAGACCTGGAAGAGCAAGGACTAAAATGTGAATACCATAATGTGACACTGTAATGAGTTTATTAAGCAAGAAACTACCTCAGGCACTGCCCCAGTTATCTATGGCCTTCCATAGATTGAAACAGTGAAATAGAAATGAAACAAAGGGCTTTGAAACAGCCTTGAAACAAAATGAGGCTAGTTGAGATGTTTCAAAAATTTCAAAACGTTTCGAGTTTCAAAGCAGCCCAGCTGAGTTCCCTTCCCTAGCACTAGGATCAGGTTGGGGAAGGGAACTCAGCCCAGCCC
>NW_017729031.1:56935933-56945813 GCF_001723915.1 Gavialis gangeticus
TGAGATGTTTCAAAAATTTCAAAACGTTTCGAGTTTCAAAGCAGCCCAGCTGAGTTCCCTTCCCTAGCACTAGGATCAGGTTGGGGAAGGGAACTCAGCCCAGCCCAGATTGTAGCCCCATAGCTTGGAAGTGTCTATTTATTTTTGGCGTAGCCTGGACTGGAAAAGCTAGTGGACTATCCATTTCTAGGGTTGGACTAGGAACTACAATTTAAGGAGAGATGGTATCACATATAACATAAATTACAGGCAGAGACTTAAAGAAAAATTCCCCTGATTTGAAACAGTCCTACATATTTTCTCAAGTAGGCTGCCATTAAGAAGAATTTGTGCCTAAAAGTTCTAAGGAGATTTGAGACTGTCACCTGTCATTTCAGATAAATGTAAAAAACCCCCAAAAAACAAAAAAACAGTTTTTTTTTTCTCATTAAGGGTCTCAAGTTAAAATTGGAATAGCTTGAGTGGGACTGAAAAAGCCTAATAAGAATCTTTATAAGTAGCTCTGAAACTAAGCTGTACAAAAAATGGTTTTGAGATTTAACAATTCAAATTAAAAATAAGAATTACTGTGTTTATTTTGTTGCAATTTTTATAACCAGACAGACACTTTTTAGACTTCTTAGAGATTATATTGATTGATTAGCAGCAATTGATTAATAGACATTAGTCTACTATTGTACTAACTTGTTTGATTTTTGATTTTATATTGATTTGATAATTATATTGTTTCAATCCTAGTTAAATAGTCATTTAGATTAAGTGATATTTTTTCTTGGTTTATTTAAGGTTAAGGGGTTCAGTAAGTTTTATAGAACAACATGAAGACATACATTTTATTCAGCAATGAGAATCTGTAACCTTGGATGACCTTGGTGGATATCAACTAGTTAACCTAAAAGCTTGCATATTACTCCTAACTACTTTTTAGTGTTCACAGCAGTCTGGCTTCTGCCCTCTGAAAGCTCTGAGATGAAGTTCATTATTAATACAAGAACATTTGTGAAGTTGAAGCCAAAAGTTGTGAAATCATCGGAAACTTTAAAAAAAAAACACTACCAAAGCTCATGAGTATGGTTATAACCTAGCCATACTGTTCCAGAAACAGACTTGAAGTTAAGCAATTTTCAGCTGCAGAATATACATTATTAGTACTTCTTGCTAAACAAGCACATTTCATAAATATCCCTTCTTCAGTACTCCATTGTTAACACAGGTATGTGTACATTTAATATCAAACAGTAGAATTTCATACATCATTTGGTTCACCTTGTTCATTTAAAAATAAATGGTTTGTTGATCTGAAAACAGACTAATTCTAAAGTGGATGTCTATTTTAGATGATAGGGTGTTGGGGAAGGAAAGTCAGTATTTTAATCAACACCATTCCACATTTCAGATGTACCGTCACTACCATGGAGGATACATATGTTTGAAACATTTCATTTTAAGGGCAATGTAAAATTGGTAAATTAAAAGTTGAACTGGGAAATTGCCCATAAAAACATGCTGTGAACCCCTTCAGTTGAACATCTGTGTAACTACCCAGTATTCGAAGTCCACGTGCAAAGCCAAGTGTGGTATCAATGAGGGTTACACAAACAGATGGTTTCAAGGCAGTGTGTCATTCTTGGTTTTGAGCATTTATGCTATGTAAGGTCAGTAATTGGAAAGCAATTTTACATTAACAATAATAATAGGGTGAATTCACCATGGCCCATTTTTAATCAATAGTAATATATTTCTGTAATAGAAAAAATAATTTGTAAAATAAAAAAGCTGTTCCTGATTTATACCAACACAGGAATGCAACCTATACTTTTTTTGGTTTTAGAATTTAAAGTGTTTAAAATATAGCCAAACAATTCCTTCTACCTAATCTCATAAAGCAAACAGAATAAACATTGTGCAAACTTTGAATTTTTGTCCTGGAGCAAATTTATACACATGAATTCCATTAAATTTTAGGGAGTATAGTGTGGGAATATTTATCAATCCGGTTCCAGATGAAGTTAATGAGAGTCCTTCATTTAAGGGCAAACAAATATACAGTACCATTTCCCTTTGCCAACTTCAAGGTCAGCACTTTCAAAATGTGGGCAGGTAAAGTCAGGCTGCTAAATCAATACTGAGGAGTCAAAATTGAGTAAAGGAATCTATGTGACCACTCAGAAATTTTGAGGACACATCAGCTCTCACTAATCTCAATAAAAATTGATTCATGCTCAGCAGTTTCCACTTTTAAACCCAGCTAATTGTATTGAGCTCATTGGAATTACTTGCATGTGTAAATATTATAAAATAAGGCAAACAGTTCATTTCTACTGTGCTGCTTCCTATGCTGTTTCAGGCCCAGGGCCCTTTGTTTTCAAAGGGTCCTGGGTATTATTCAGTAATATTCAGCCTGGATATCAAAGAGCATTCTGAGCATCGTGAATTCCTTGAAAGGGGATGTATGGGATTTTAATCTCATCCCTTCACAAAGACAAAGGAAAAGTTTTGGCTTAAGTAGACACAATTATTCAATATACTGCTAAAGAATGGTTTAATTGGTTTAATGCAATGACTCTCTCCCTTTTGCTCAGATAATAGATGTGCTTCTGTTCCCATTTTTCCAACCATGTGGAATAGATACCCTCTTACCACATGTTAAAGTTAGCCTTCATATTTTATATTATGTAAATTCTGTGGCACTGTATGTTATTAATCAAAATTTAAATATGTTCAGAGCTGTTTGTTAAACAATCTTCTACCATCAAAAACTTAGAAATCACAATCTGAGACATTCAGATGCCTCAAGGCTCTCTTCAGGGAACACTTCAAAGAGCATCCCTTTTGTAGAGCTCACCAAAACACATTCAACTTTATAAACATAATGCAGCTTTTTTGCTTCAAAAGTAAGCAAGAAGCATTTTGTGTAATTGTTTAAATTATTGGACTATTTTAAAAGTCTTGTTCAAATAGTCAAGTTCAACAATGAGACACAACTTTTGACATGAGTACATTTTAAAGAGCATGTGTATTATTAATTTCAGAAATGCTTTTAGATGCCTACAGTAAATTAAACTGCTGTGTTTGATGCAATTGTTAGTCAAGATCACAGTATATGTACAGGCTATTTTATTACCTCTGTGCTTGAAAGTGTTTTTATGTATTTCTACAGCTCTTAGCTTATCCTCTGATGACAAAGCAACACAGAACCATGCAATTAAAGTCCACCTTAAAAGAAAAAGAGCCTCTCAACTTTAACTATAGTACAGTTAGCACTTGACAAGAATGAGCAACATTTTTGAAATTATTAGTTAAATGTAACACATCTCACCCATAGTTCGTCATATTCACATGCAAATAATATTCAGTGACAAAGGAACAGGTACTACTTGTCACTAATTCAACACTGTAGATTTGTTGACTGTATTGAAGGATCTTGTACTGAATAACCCAGCTACAGCAAATAAAAACTAGTGGACAATTGTACGAATGAACATTGTGAACATTATTGATCATTCTAAATTGCAGTAGTCTAAGTGCCTCTTTCACTTTTTTTTAAAGTGACATGAATGAACAAAGAATATTAGATCAACCCCACTCACAGCAGTCTCTCTCAACCAAAAAGAGAAACTCCAGCAGATACTCTAATTCTGGACCTGATGCTATTCTCCTGCAGATCAGCATTCTTAAAAGCTGCAACATATTAACATATGCTTATGTTCTAGTAATACTCTGAAATGATGGAAAAAGTAATTTAATTATAGAGATCTGTATGCACTAGGAAAAAAAAACATTTCAGCTGTACAAAAAGATATTCCTATCCGTCCTGAATTTTAAAAGTAAATATGTGAGAGGCAAGGATTTTTGGATGGTATCTTTTATTAGACCAACTCTATAGTTTGGATAAAGTTGGACCAGATTTTAAATACAAAACATGCTGAAAAAGAATGTTTTTAATTCAAAAGCTTGTCCAACTTTATCCCAACTATACAGTTGGTCCAATAAAGGATATCGCCCCCAAAAGTTCTTGCCTCTCGCTTAATTTCTGGACCATCACAGTTACAGCTAACACTACCAAAAATAAATATATCAGTTGAGATGATTTCTAACACGGAGCAAACACTAAAATATGCTGCTGTAAATATTCAGGTTTATTAAAATCCTTAATGCCTACACAAGTTAGGCACTGTTCTTTATCTGATGACCTTTATTTACTTAAGCAATCACTTTGAAGTCAACAACCAGATTTTCATCTCACTTACACTGGTGTGAGTCTAGAGTACCATACGGCTGCTGGAGTTATTAGATATACTTACATTAGTAAGGACTGAGGAACAGCTGCTGATAGTGATGTACAGCAAAAAAGCCTCTCATGTAGCAACATTCCTAAATCAGTAAATTAAAAAGACCTGAAGAATTATGATACGGCTAAGGAACATACACATTACCACCATAACCTAGGAGAGTAATATGTCAATCCCAAATGGCTATCTTTTATTTCCTTTTACAAAACCTGAAGTCTGTGTCACAGGCTTTAGGTGCCCTTCTTAGGTGCCAAACTCTAGTTTGTAACTCTAAGGTAGGTCACACAACCCTGTTTTTCATTCCATGGCATTTGCTAAAAAAACCAGAAGTTACACTGCAAACAAATGTTTCTAACTGTTCCAGTTAGAAATAAAACCTTCTAAATATGAATAGCTGCAGTAATTAAGTTTACTGAATGCGCAAGGTTAAGGAAAGTGCAATTCAGGTAATTTGCAATATGAATGTATAAATTATATTTTTGACATTTAAAAAATGTGATATGGTCGAATCTAGCAGCATAAAATGTAAATGTTAAATCTAATGTGAAACTGCCACATTAGAAAAAAGGAATAGGGCATTTAAATGACAATGCCTCAGTTTCCCCGTATGCAAAATAGAGACAGTAATACCTCACAGAGATGTGACAAAATTGTATCACCTGATATGTATAAAACTGCTTTCAGATCACCAAAAAGAAGTTGCTATAGAAGGACACTTAGATTTAGAATTATAAAACAATATATACACACCAATCAAACTGAAGATGTTTGTCACTAGAATTTGCAGTTTCTGTAACAGTGAAGGCATTTAGTCCTTAGTCAAAAAATTACTGGTTTAAAACTCTGCCTATATTAGGGCAGCCCCAGTATGTGTGTGTGTGTGTATACATGCACAGAGTATATCAGATATATGATATAATCATGTTTTATACTATTATATACATATTTCTTTGCTATGACTGTATTCGGCTGTGTTTGATTTTGTAACAACTTTTATTCACTTGTGCCAAAGTACTTTCTTTTTCCACCATATTTACTTCAAGAGCTTAACATAAATATATTCTGTGATGGAAGTGCTTAGTGACTACTTCTCACTGTTTTGGCACTCAAGTGTATAAATCTCTTACAGGCAAGAGTCTGACTGCTGGTCCTTTGGTGTGAGCTTTTTATGATGTTTAAATGAATGGCACCTTTAGATTCTTTTAACTTACCCCTGCAAAAACCTTAGCTGGTATCAAGAACCTTATCTGGTGGCAAGCCATCAATGATGAATCTCATCCTTACTGGTATTTGCTCCTTAGAGTTGAAAAAATACATGTTTTATAAAGCTCAAATTGGCCTTATCAACCAAAACATCTGCTAGATTTGTGAGTGACTTGTGACAGCAGGAGACATCAGCCCTGGCCTCACCAATAGAAGTCACTGCAGTTAATGGAAGCTATTATGGAAGAATTCTGGCAAGATTTTTTTTTCAAACAGCTAAAAAAAAATTAAAGAAAAATATATGCTGTTGCTATGGCAACTTGGGTTGGAAAAATAGCGTAACAAAAAGAGACTCACATATTAAACTAGCAACGTGTTAATTTGACTGGATTTTTTTAAGTAACTAATGTAAAGGGGGTTTCTCTCATCCAACCACATTCCCTGTGTCTGTGCTGGTGTATGTGAGAGATCAGTTGCAAATAGTTTGCATTTGTGGAGTTTCACTCACAGCACTTCAAAGATCTCCGTATTGTGCACTTCTGCAAGCTCTCCCAACTTCCTGGACTTCAGTTTTATGATTAGACAGTTTCTCACTTACATATTTATCCTATAAACATGGGACAGTGGATTGCATTGATAGCACACGTTTAAGTAAATGGGGTCTGTGTTATTTCCAGGCTGCACTTTTGGTCAAATTAAATGCTCTTGAACTTTATTTCCTCTCAGAATAGCCTGGCTCCTTTGCAAACATGATGCCTAGTCAATGCAAAGGTACATTTTTACCTCTGTATAAACTGGGGCTCAGCAGGTATCCATCTGTTGTGACCAATGTGGTTCCTAACTTATCACAGTTCAGGGCATCAAAACAAAGTACCGGGAGATACTTCTCCATAGCCGGCCAGGATGTTTTCGCACGGCACAGTTTGCAGAAAGGCTCTCTCACTAGCCAGGACTGCTCTGTCTTACTGCTAGTGGGATCTTGCGGTCCTTACCCAGGACAAGTTCCCTTTGCCGTGTAGGCGTCATTTGCTCTTCCTAGGTGCTGAACCATGTAGCAGCAGGAAGCACGTGGGGATGCTGCCTGCCTCTCCTCCTGCCCTAGGCAAGGATATTTTGTGAGACACCATGTTAAAAATACCCCGTTTTGAGCTTGTGTATAACTTGCTGTCTCGAACTGAACAAGCCTAGGAGCTTTGCCAAGGTTTACTCGGAGCTATATAATTGAGGCTGAGGAAAAAAAAGTGAAAAAGAAGTTCAGTATGGATTCTGGAGACATCTGAAATGTTTTGCTCTAGAAAGATGAGGCTTAAAGCTTCCCAGCTTTCGGTTCTCTTGGATTGTTATAGGGTGAAATCCTGTTCAGCACAGCCTGTGCCTGATTTCTGTCCCGTTTAAAAGGAGCAACTAAGCACGTGTTAACTAGCACGACCCGAAACTCGAGGGGGGAGAAGAGAGGACGTGCATGTTTTCTGCACGTCTGTTTCAGTTCAAGCCCCTGGTGAAGGATCTTACATCAGACGTTTTCGTGTCTGCACTGAAGTTGGATCCTGGCTGGTTCCCACGGAACAAGAAGCACGAAAGAAAACTCCAGTGTAGACAGGAGAGATGAAGGATGAAAAGGGAGCGAGGACTCCTACGAATCTATTTCACTGCATTTAGCAAAAGAGAAACTCAGCTAGTTGCCAGCCACGACTTCTGAGTCACTGTCAATGTGGAGCTCGGATTCTGCTGCCACCCCGACGTGTAAACGCGGATCTGAAGTCGGCAGCTGATAACGAAGGGTGCAAGTTTGCAAAGCACCGACTCGAGAGCACGCCTCTCACGGGGGGCGAGTGGGAGCTGTGCTTCTAAATCACTTCGGCGTGCTAGAAATCAGAGCGGTTCTTTGATGTGGGATCCGCTTCCCACGTTTCTCTCATGTTGCAAAATGCTCTATAGGTGGTTTACATTTAAAATCCCCGGGGGGGTGGAGAGATCTGTATCAATACCCTGAAAGAAGGGTTGCACGGAGAGAAGTTGCGGAAGCATACACGAATGCCATTTGTTCTGGAAACCTGAAACGTGTGACCGCTGACTCTTGGCACACTCGCCTTGCGTCTTCCGTCTCCAAAGCCCGGGCCTGAGCCTCAGCTCCGCTCCGACGTGTCCTTGAGATGACGGAACAAAAAGTTGAATTCCCGAGGAGTCCCACAACGAGTTCAGCCGCAGAGAGGTCGGAAACTAAAAGCCCATCCATGCCCAATACCTGGTGTTGCTGGAAATTATCACCTTTCCCAGGTCAGAAAGGCCAGAATAATTTCCAGCTCTATTTTTCTAAAAGCCATTTTCATTTAATCTGTCCTTTACAAATGGTAAATTTAATGAGAACTTCAAGCATAACTCAGACTAAAATGTTTTTTTTTAAAGAGAAAACCCTCAGTGTATATGTATTCAATTCAAATGTATTTCAGTAAGCAACAACCCGGCCACTATTGAAACAGTTCTTGAGTACTGTTGAAATAATAGGTATATTCGCAAAGGAAACCTGCTTTCTTCTAAAGTGACTGTATGCATTATTTCAGCTTCTTCTGATAATAGCACATTTAATGCCAGGGCCAAGATGCAATCAATCTTTTTTGTTGGAAGAAAGTGTTGTATTGCACCCGTCTGCTTACATTCACCTAGCAGTTTCGATCTGTTAAGCAACCTCAAAGTTCAGCTGGGTTGCTGCGTGGCCTCTCTGGGTTTTTCTTTTTCTTCTTTTTCCTTTTTTTTTTCGGTCTGTAGAGAAACATTGAATTCGACTGAAGCGAATAGTTGACGTCCTCTGTAATTATACACACATTGAACTCTTTACAGTTGACTTAAGTTACCTCGAGTTGCATTGGTGTGGCCCTCCATATTGATTAAAAGCAGCATCTGTTTACCTAAACAATAAATGTGGAGATTAGTAAAAGTTCACTTGATCACAATAAGAAGACCGATAATTGAAGGGCAATGCAACCCAGATGTAATGTAACTGCCTAAAGCAGCACGTTATGAAGGCGCAGGCTGCTTTTTCTCGAGCCCCTGCAGTATATGTGCCCGGGTTAGGCTTGAAGAAAGCACTTGACGCAAGTGTCCGTGCAGAGGTTTCGTGGGGGATGCCAGGACCTGTCCCGGGCAGGGTGGCACCGTGATTGAGATGTCAGGTGCAGGGTTGGGGAGGCGGGCAGGCTGCCATTAAAGCAAACTGACTACATGGACGCTGCCCTGGAGGGGGGCCTCTATGGGCTTTCTTCTCCTTTCCCGTTTCCTCTCAGAAAAAGGACAACTTTAAGGTAAGCTGGCCGCACTGCCGGCTCTCCGTGTTGAGCGCTTTCTGGTGCAGGCTCTGGAAGAAAGGGGAGAAGCGGGTTTAGTGACAGCCTCAGCAGAAGCACTCCCCCTCTCATTACAGGATCTCCTATGGGGAAGGGGGAGGACAGCTCGTGCCTTCCTATTGCGTCTACCGATCGGTTTACATGGTAGACGCTGCATTTCACTAATCCCTTTTGTACCAGGAAAAGAAGGCAGTTGCTAACTAGATTAGCAAGCGAACCGTCTTCAGTGTCATATGAACAACGTGGGGAGAGAGATCCCGAAGTAATGGCATCTGGTCCTTGTAACAAAAGGGGCATCTCCCTGGCTGGGCTCTGCCACGCGTCCCCTGTCCCTCTCCTTTGCAGCGATCCTCCTGCACCGTGCTTACCTCCTCCTCCTCCTCCTAACGTGATGCTGGGATAAAAGGGTTACTCCTGACAAGCGCCGAAGGGATTTCTGGAGATGACAACGGAGAAAACGTTAGAGCAGGTTGTCACTGGCGGGTGGAAAATGAATGTTTCGACTCCCTTATTAGTTAACAGCGTCACTCGGGTGGTGCCTGGGATTTAATTCCCAGGAGAAGGCAGCATTGCAAATGTAATTCCTGGGCACACTTTCTGAGCAAAGGTTTTCACCAGGGGCATGTAAAGAGGGCGGGTGTTTTCTGCCCTGGGGCTGACAGTCAGAGCCCCTCCGAGGCCGCCGGGGGCACGGCGAAGGGAGCCCCGCAGCCGCCTTGTGAGCCCAGCAGACCCACGCGCCCCAGCCCCCGGGCTTGGCGGAGACGCACGAGGCGGGTGGAGGACGCGGTGGGACCCAGGCATGGGGTCCTGCCCCTGGCGAGGCGACTGTGGGCAAGCCTAGGAGAGAGCTGGCAAGTGTCCTCCCTCAGCCCCTAACTTTCACGCTGTTAGAAACTGGAGAGAAGTTCACTGTGTCCTTTGCAAGGAGGCAACTACCGCCAGAGCCAGGCCTGCAGGGGGCTGCTCTGGCTTGGATCGCCGCACGTCTTTTGTCATGTTGTTTCTTTTGAGATTAGCTGGAATAATTAGCCCTGGTGCGGC
>NW_017729031.1:56945915-56946792 GCF_001723915.1 Gavialis gangeticus
AACGCTGCCCGAGCACTTCGTTAAACGTGGAAAGCAGCGCTGTTCTCGTCGCAGTGCCTGTGCACAGCAGAGCAGGGGCTTGTTTAGGAAGCAGTCAGGAATCTCTTTGTTTCCTTCGTTCAGGTACGAGGTGAATTAATCCGTTTGGAAGCCGGCAAAGCCTCCTCCCCCACCCCTCGCCCTGGCTTTCTGCATCCTCCTCGCCCGCGCCTCCTGCCAGGCAGACAGAGCTCGAACGCCTCTCCACACCAAGGAGTCGAGCCTGTTCCTTTGCCTGTAAGTTTTCCAAATAGATAGCTTTTGTTGTTTAAAGCGGTGATGGATGGACTCACAGGGCCAGGTTGGTCTCTGGAACAGTACCATGGATGTAAGAAGGCTTTTTCTTCGCCATATAAATCATTCACATTGTTTAAGGTACATTGATCAATCTAATGGCTTGTAATAGGCTCCTAATTGCCACTAGGAAAGTACTGCAGGCTTGCATTTGAACGTGAAATGGTTCATGAGCTGAGCTGAAATTCACCTTAGCTCCAGTAATTACAGAACACAGAAGGAGCACACGGAGCGTCTTCCCCGGCCCTGATGGCAGGACAGGGGGAGAGAGGGGAGCGCACGGATGCGGGAGAGGCAGGGGATGTTTCCTTCTCCAGATCAGCAGTTCATTACTGGGCAAAACCTGCAGCAGGATTTATTGGTCATTGTGGACTGAAGAGCGCTTTGTCACGTCAATCATCGTGCCCATGACATTCCCACGTCTCTATATCCGCGGGCAGACAGTTCTCTTAGTCACAGATCGACATCGAGTCAGACCCCGCCGTCGAGGTTCATACAAAGCGGAGGGAGGCTGTCTCAGAAGTGCGGGGGGGGGGGGGGGTCT
>NW_017729031.1:56947057-56951169 GCF_001723915.1 Gavialis gangeticus
GGGGGGGGTCTTCCCTTTCCAGGCGCTCAGTTTGGGCAAACATGTCTAATCTCGCGTTTAACTTAAACCTGTGTAAATGCTTCCCTCTCTGTCTAATGAGCCCTGCTGGAGGCAGGAGTGGAAGTCAAGGGACCTAGGATGCAGGATGCCTTTCGGATTTTGACTTGCATCCGAAGCAATATGGCAGGTGCCTTTCCTGAAAATGTTACCAAGTTGCCAATGCCATCATCAGAGCTGCTCCCACAGCCTTATCTGCAAAGGGTAGCTCAGTAAACACGGGTCCAACCGCTTGCTAATTCAACTCCTATTTCGAGACGCACTCCTTTTGATACAGAAAGCTTTAAGAGCGCGAGCATTGGCTGAGTTTCAAACCTGCTGCGGCTGAGCTTGGCATGTCTAACCTGTGTGCCACAGCAGCGTTGTAAGGAACGTGAACCAAGGAGATAATAAAATCCTCAGAAAATGTTCTTCAGACTTTCCTATCAATGCAGTAAACAAATCCATGATGCTTGTTGAATAATCTTCCAATAATTGTAGTAATTAAAATCATCATACAGTCTACAGTCACCTTCCTTCCTTTGACACCACAGTCTTCCCTTTAATTGTTAATGTGCCTGCGGCTGAGATAAACAGAACAAGGGAGGTTTAAAATTATGGGCCAAATAAATTTAGCGGAAGAAAATTAGTTGTAGAGACAAATGTTTGGAGAGCGGTTTCTAGGCAAGGGTCCCTTCCCTCCCCCCCCCAAAATTAATTATCCTGAAGATTTCACAAGTGCCGTGTCATACGTGTCTTCCTGTTATCTCTAAATAGTGGCACCTTAAAGACAGGAAAGAGTAAAGCCCTGTCCATCAGTTGCTCCATCGTGGGTCCCCATTTGCAGGGGTGGGGGTGGGGGTGGGAGTGGATGGAAGGGAGTTATGTAACAAATACAAAATGAAAGCTCAAGTGGAAATTGTTGGAGAGTTCCATAATTTCCATCTAATTCCCACGATCCATTTGATCCCAGCGTTCATTCCCTTTTTATTAACTATAAAAGATTTCCTTCTAATCAAAAGCTGCACTTCATCTTTATCCACAAATGAAAAACTCTACGGCGGAAAGAATTCAGGGGACTCAACAGGCACCAAGGTATTTCAACACCATCTCCTTACAGCCTTCCCCTTTTTAATATCTGCTCTTTGACGGAGTGGCGGGGAAGCCTTTTCTTAAGTAAAGTTATTAATTTATCAGCGGGTCCCCCTCTGCGCCGCTCTGATAATCAATGGTGGATTCCATATCATGTAAATGAAAAGCATAATTGAGAGAGAGCAGCTCCTATGGAAGTCCTGTTGCTAAAAAATGGTAGGATGCAATTATTTGGATAAACGCTGGGCATTTTGCGGGTTTCCCCTACACGTCCCTTGTGTTTGGCAGGGAATTTGATTGCTTCTGCTGAACTTAGAAAGCTTTACACCTCCCCACCCCCCAACACCCGTGCGTAAACTCCGTGTCCCTCCTCGGATTACCAGGGAATTGTACAACAACCGTACATTTAACTGCTGCTAAATCGATTTATTTGGAAAATATTTGGCAGCTCTTTCCCAGAGCCCTGTTTGAACTGAAGAGCCATTTCAGCTGAGGCTCCTGAATATGAACCCAGGAGACTTCCAATCATCTTTTAATGAACGAATTGTTTCCCAGCTTTACCTCCTAAAGGCAGCAAGTTTGGGAGTAGCACAGATCAAAAGCCCCGTGCAAAGAAAAGACGGGAAACAATATTTGTTCAAAGGAAGTGAACTGTTGCATTTAATTAGCCCATTCTTCTATATTAGCATTCACATTGAGATTTTTTTAAAGCTTTATGTTGATTTAAGCATAGTGTATTTATGATGTAAATGTATTCCGAGATGCAAACGTCACGGATCAATTGTAAAGGACCCGGATACATAATTTAAAAAAATCAGTTTCAGTTTATATGAGGTTCTCACCCCACTTTCGCTTCTTAGTCAGATTTGTTTATGCAGAATCGACATTTAATAGTGCTAATTGCACTCCAGTTAAATTGCCCTGATTGCAGAAAGGGAAGCAATTTTCGTGCTCTCTGTCTGGGTTTGGAAGAAATTGTTTTATATTCACCTCTTTATAAAGAAGTGGAGATAAGGCACCGAGCCTTTGCACAAATTGCACTTATGGGCTGACTGGCAGCATTCAGGCGCTATAATAGAGCATTATTTGGCCGTTTTGAATAATGTAAAGCATTTGCTGAAAGCTATTCTCCTGAAAATTGCTTTAACTTTTAAAAGGGTGATGATTCACTCCAAACCAGGCCTTTGTTACATTGTCATTATCCCCCCCAAATGTTTTAACAGTCAGCTCAACACTTTAGCATAACACGTTGATCTTTGTTTAAAAACTAGATTTTTGGAGTATGAAAAAATCTGTCAGAAAATACTTGACCCGCTCGAGATTTTTCGCAGCGTTTCCCATTTCAGAGGCATGCGTTTATTCCCTCCGGCGCGTGCCTGCTTTGTGGGGATTTTAGTTAGTTTTATTATTCGAGGGCTACATCCCTGGCTGTGATGCACAGCCAGCCATGTGCGCTGAAACCCAGGGAAATGCGCTGGGGTTTGGGACGCAGAGCATGTGCTGCTTCAGATGGCTGGTTTTGAACACCCCACCCCACCCCCAATCCGAACGGGCTTTGCGGATTATTTTCTGTCTGACTTTTGTCAGCTTGCCTTCAGGAGAAGGGAGAGACCCTCTTCACTTCTCCTCCCCGGGCTGCCCGGGGGCTGGTCAGAAACGCCTCGCTGCCACTTAACAATCACCTCTATTAGTAAATCAACGGCGGAGCCTCTAAATAAACAGGAGCGCTGGTTCCCCCCCGCAGGAGAGAGTCACCTGTTGGGCGATTGCTCCCGGGTGCCCCTGTCGGACTCCTCGCCTCGCCTGTGCTACACGGCACCCCCCTCCTTCCCCGCCATCGCCTTTCAGTCGCCTCCACCCGATGAGCACGACAGCCCCCCTGGGTAAAGCTGCCGCTTCTGATCTGCCCCAGGCAGACCTCTTCGGGAAAAGCTTTGCCATTCACGCACTGGACCCCCGTGCTCCGTGCAAGCCAATGTGGCAGGAACTGGAGGCAGAACAGTTATTTCCTCCCACTTCCCCGACTGTATTTAACACATAGCGGCCAAAAGACAAGCACCCTTCGCAAGCAGCCCCGCACGCTCGCATGAAAGAGACGCTCCCGGGAGATCCCTGCCCATTGTGGCGCAGCTCCTGCAGCCCGGATCAGCCTCGCGGGGGCCGTCCGACAAAACGCGCTCCGTGCCTGCCTCTAGGCTTGCAACAACAACAGCACAAAAAAGGAAGCAAGTAAAGAAAAGCGACAGCTCGCTCCCTCGGTAGTGTCTCCCCCTGCCCTTTAGCGAGGTGTAGAAGCTGGGTCTTACCCTGGATGGCTGACGCGGATTTGAGGGAGAGGAAAAATATTTGTGGAGAGCAAGTGCCTAGGGTTGCCTGAACGCCCTCGGCTCGCTGGCTCAGATCTGTCACTAGCTGCAGTGGGGAAGGGAGCAGGAGAGGGACCCGGAACAGTCTCCGCTTGCCAGACACAATCGCGATATTAAAAAGTTGCACGTCTATTGATCGTCCGCGGACGCCGCCCGGGTGAGTTCAATGTCACTGCTTAAGCAGCTTCGCTTCCGATCACTACAACCAAAGGGACGAGCTCGCAATGCAGTAATGTAGGAGCCGAGGTTCGGACTTACATGTCACACATGCAGAGAGCAGGTAAAGTCTCTGTCGCTCCCTGGGCGTGCGGGGTGTGCGCACAGCAGAGACCACAGGCAGGTGCTGGGGAGGCTTATTCCAGCGGCGCCCTGGCGCTGCTAGCGGGGAGCGGGCTTCCTGCCACGAGCAGCCCTGCTTTCGCGGGTTTGCAGGCGGCTGGGAAGGCAGCCCGACATCCCCAGTCTTTGCCCGGGGACGCTCAGTGAGAGCGAAACCCTGCCTCTTCTGCAGAAACCGTCTCCTGGCTCGGCTGCGGAAACACGGGAGCTACACGCGTGTAGTTTTGTGGTTATGTAACTAAAAAGGCCTCTTCCCCCGCCCGCCCGCCCCTCCCCGAG
>NW_017729031.1:56951452-56952002 GCF_001723915.1 Gavialis gangeticus
CCCGACGGCGCCCGGGGCCGAGGGCCGGGTTTGGGCAGTGACAGCGTCATCCCCGCGGCCAGAGGCGCGGAGTTTTATCCCCCTGCCTTTGAGTGGCACGCGCCCTGAGTCCCGGCTCCTGCACCTCCGCGTGTCTGATTGGCTGCGGGGCAGCTCCTGCCTGCTCTCCCTGCGCCCTCATTGGGCGAGAGTCGCAGGCAGCGGTACTTCAAAGCAGGCGCTCCCCACACTTAGGCTGAGTTTAGCCCTCCGGAGCCAGGAGTGCGCGCGGTGCGGCGGGAGTCCGGCGGGCGCCCAAGCAAACTCTCCCGTCGGAGCGCGAGGCAGAGCCCGCCCGGCCCAGGGACGGGCTATGGCTACGTCTATCCTTGGGGTAAGTGGCGGCTCCAGCGCTCAGCCGGCGGCGCGCGTTTCGTTGCGGGAAGGAGCCGCGGCTACTGCCGCCGGGGCGCACGTCCTGGTCGGGGCCGCGCCCGAGAGGCCGCTACCGCCCGCGCCCGCCGGGCTGTCCCATGAGCCACAGGCGAGTCGCCGCTTCTCCCCGGGGAGG
>NW_017729031.1:56957002-56957898 GCF_001723915.1 Gavialis gangeticus
CGCGGGCGAGGGCACCTCGGGCGCGGCGCTTCCCGGCCTCACGGCCTCGCTTTGTGTCTCCCCAGGAAGAGCCACGATTCGGGACGACGCCCCTGGCCATGCTGGCCGCCACCTGCAACAAGATCGGGAACACCAGCCCGCTGACCACCCTGCCCGAGTCCAGCGCCTTCGCCAAAGGGGGCTTCCACCCCTGGAAACGCTCCACCTCCAGCTGTAACCTGGGCTCCAGCCTCTCGGGCTTCACGGTGGCCACCAGCCGCGGCTCCAGCGGCCTGGCCAGCGGCACGGGCGCGGCCAACAGCGCCTTCTGCCTGGCCTCCACCTCGCCCACGTCCTCGGCCTTCAGCAGCGACTACAGCGGCCTCTTCTCCAACTCGGCGGCGGCGGCGGCGGGCGTGTCCCCGCAGGAGCCCGGCGGGCAGTCCGCCTTCATCTCCAAGGTGCACAGCTCGGCGGCCGAGAGCCTGTACCCGCGCGTGGGCATGGCGCACCCCTACGAGTCCTGGTACAAGTCGGGCTTCCACTCCACGCTGGCGGCGGGCGAGGTGGCCAACGGGGCGGCGTCGTCGTGGTGGGACGTGCACACCAACCCGGGCTCGTGGCTGGAGGTGCAGAACCCGGCGGGGGGGCTGCAGAGCTCGCTGCACTCGGGCGCCCCCCAGGCCTCGCTGCACTCCCAGCTGGGCACCTACAACCCCGACTTCAGCTCGCTCACGCACTCCGCCTTCAGCTCCACGGGCCTGGGCTCCACGGCCGCCTCGCACCTGCTCTCCACCAGCCAGCACCTGCTCACGCAGGAGGGCTTCAAGCCCGTGCTGCCCTCCTACACGGACTCGAGCGCAGCCGTGGCCGCCGCCAGCGCCATGATCACGGGCGCCGCGGCCGCCGCGGCCGGG
>NW_017729031.1:56959060-56961411 GCF_001723915.1 Gavialis gangeticus
TTTTTCTACCCCCCCCCTTTTTCTTTTCCAATTTCCGATGCACTTTGTGAAGTCCGTATATATGTAAGAGATATTTAAAATGTTGAGTTAACATTTCGCTCAGACACACGTAAGTTAAGGTCATTTAAAAAGAAATTTAAAAAAATGCGTTTATCTGTATGGAAAAAAATCTCGCCATAATATTTTCATTTTGGTATTATTAAAGGACTCTGAACGACGCTGCCGGGTTTTGTTCTCTGTCTCTGCCTTGCCCAGCCACCCTCCCCGGGTCGGCTCCTTCCCCTCCTCCCCTCGCGGGGACTAAAAGACAAATGCTGAATTGCAGGGATCCAAGTGAATCAAACAGCCTCGCGGGGCACAGTGAAACTGCCCAGCGCTGCGCTTCCTCATTTCCAGCCCCCCGAAATTTCTGCTCTGAGCTCGGTTCCAAAGCAGGGGAAAAAACCCCCCCCCAAAGCCTCGAGCCGGACTTTCAAGCCGTTCAAAGCCTGTTTGGAAAATGCTCCCGAACGGGGAGAAACCAGCCCGCGCCAAGGAGCGATTTATTTTATCATGGGGGGGAAGGGGGGCTCTCCGGAGCACCGCAAGGCTTCCCAGGCTGGGAGGTGATCTCCGGGGGATAAACCGCTCGAGTCAATACTCCGGAAAAGACATTTCATGCCTAAATGAAAATCTTGTTAAATGTTATTAATTTTGACTTAGAGCACATAGCAGCCCCCTGTGCCTTGTATTCCCTTATTAGGGATTCATGTCTTATCAAATATCTAATTAATCTCCTAGACATCATTTGTTCTGGCCAACTTTATCTCAGCTGGTCCGCGGGGAAAACTCCGAATATTCTCGGTGACAAAGCTCCCTTGAAGATCCTTTTAATTGTCTAAATTAACTGCACCGAATTTGCATGTCAAACGGTAAAGGGCAACCTGAGATAAAATGTAAACGTTTTAAAAGCCCCAAACTAAGCACTTGATTTGATAACTAGGCTTTTTAATGTTATGGAAGACAACTGCTCCTTTCCTTTTCAAAGACAGTTGATCTATGCAAATAGTGAATTGGAAATGCTTATGTCCCCATGCAGTCAAATGGTCCTTGCATGTTATTTGAATATCAGTGGCTCTGCTATTGAAAAGGTTCAAGGATGCTCTCTGACTTCTTTGTGATTACTCAGTGCAGCGTCTTATTCTGAAGAAAAAAACCCTCAGGAATAATTAAAGGCTGGGCTAAGGCCTGGGAACACATTTGGGACAGGAATCTCATTTAGACAGGCTCTTTCAAAATAAGGCACAGTTAAATTGACCAGAAGGCAATTATTGAAATGAAAATTATTTTCACTCCCTTTGTCTCCTGACCACCAACTTAAGAGCCACAGTATTTTTTTTTAAAGAAAATTGTTAAATGAGATAATTGCGCCATTAAAAAAAACAACAACACGGCGTGGGGGGATGGGAGGGAGAAGAAAAGTTAATTTAGTCTGTAGGTGCGGAGTGGAGAAATAGAAATCTTAACCCCCACGAATTAGAGAATGCAAACAAACGCCGGCGCGGGGGCTGCGGCGCAAAAAGGCTGGATGCAGCTGCCGCGGGGATGAATGCGGGGCTGAAGTTTCCCCGGGCAGCGTGGGGCGAGCGGTCGTTTGGAGGGGACGGAACCGAGCGGCGGAGCAACCCCGTTACCTTGCAGCCCAGGAGCCGGCCCGGAGCTTTCCCGGTCATCCGAGAGCACCGCTCCATTCTCTCCTTCCCCCTTTTTAACCGGGTCAGAGGGAGGCCGATCTCCCCGGAGCAGGTGCTGGGCGCCGGGCGGAGATGGCTCTCCCGGGGCAGGGGAGGAGAGGAGACAATGGAGCCGGCGAGGATGACATGGTCGGGCAGAGGTAACAGGCAGCGCCGGCTGCGGGCTGCCGCCCCGGCAGCGGTGGGTCCCTAAGGAATGCGCGCTCCCCGGGTGCCGGGCAGGAGGCAGCTTTGTTTCCCCTCCATAATAAAACAGATCAAAGGGAAGCAGCCAGGTCCGGTCTCTGGCGGGCCGGGGTTACAGGTCTCAGCTCAGTGATCAAGGACCTCTTTGCATTGCTTTTGCCCCTTCAGGTCAGAAAACGTCCATCACTTCCCGGCTCCCCAGAGCGGAGGCAGGAGCAGCTCCGGTTCGTTTACCCAGGAAAATAGAGGACGCGGAGCCTTCCCGGCCAAACAAGGAGGCTCCTCTCCTCTCCTCGCCTCGCCTCGCCTCTCCGCGGCGCAAGGAGCTTTCTGGACAGAGCGCGAGAGCCGGGCAACCTCGCGGCGCGGGGGCCAGGCCCGAGCGGGGCCCCCACGCGGGAGCGCAGCCCCGGGCTGCAGCCGAGGCGCGGG